>NC_088985.1:22826406-23155609 GCF_963932015.1 Anas acuta
ACGTCTGCTTCAGTATTCTGATAACATTTTCTACAGATGTGAAGATGCAGAATGCATTAATACAGTAGCACAGAAAAAAAAAAAGGAGAAACTGAAGTATTTTTGTTCATCTAAGGTATGTATTTCTTTTAAAGAGATACCAATCCAGTTGAGATCTCAGGTTTTTATTTGAGATAAAAACTTTGAAAATCCTACGGTTAGTAGAGATATTTACTTCAAGATTTTGATTAAGTCTTTCATTTTGATTCAACGAGACCATAAAGTTTATAATCTGAACAATGTATCAGATGATTTATTTTTCTAGAACTGACTAAACTGAATTAAATGTAATATGGAAGTAATCTACATTCACTCTGTAAAAGTTCTTCATGTTTAATGATCTAAAGGATTGTAGCTCAAGTGTGTTTTTGTTGTATAAATCGGGCTGTATTCCTTCAGTGCGGGATGACAGATGTTGTTCTCAGTTCTGTGGAGGTAATGATGGAACCATTTCACTGGGTCTGCCGTCACCTCGGTTAGTGAGGGAGGAACTTACTCCAGCTCACCTGGAAGTATTATACATATAATAACTAGAAAGTGAAAGTACTGTAGGTTATGTGGCTTTATCTTTCAATATAAAGCACATTAATGCAAAGAAAAAAAAAGCAAAATGTTGTTGTTGTTGTTTTTGTTTAAATTATATAAAGATGGACTTAATCAGAAATGAAACAAAATCTAGCCTCAATATGAACATTGTTCCCATAAACACTGAGCATAGGAAAATCTGCTTAATTTTTTCCCTTCTACCATCCATTGTAGTCATTAGTTTAGTAAGTCATTTGCTATCTTTTGGTATCTGTATTACAGGGTAATTATGTAACCTTATTCTTAAAACATTTCTGAAGAGACACTTGAACTATAACTCAGTGAAGTGTAATTGCAGGCAGATGCACACTGAGAGCCAGCTCTTTATTATTTTGTAATGTCTCATGGGTCAAAGAAGAAACAGAAGTAAGCTGGAAGACAGGGAGGATATACAACAACTCATAAATATAGCAGGACGTATCGCCTTTTCAAGGCTGGGATCAGGCAGCTGCTCTTGAGAGACTGATGAGGAAGAAATGGGATCTCCTGCAGGGATGCAAGACCCTATGCAGTGCAGGAGCTTTGCAAGGCTTACTGATCATATTTTTTTATGGTTGTACCTAGCCTGTCCTGTACCATTGGAGTGGTACATAAGGGCATACTTAACAGCCAGGTGCAGGATGCATTTTAGATAAATACTTTGAACAGTCAACGTGTCTTCTGGAGATGGTGTACTCTGAAAATCTCAGAAGAAACCACTTAATTTTGCAGCCTTTAAAACCTCAAAATTTTTGAGGTTTTGTGCAAGGCTTCATTAAGGACTCAGATTTCCAGCTTCTAATCAGCTGGAAGCCTTCAGAAGTTCTTGTGTTACATGTTATTCTCACACACATGCACAGTACATTTATTTTCTCTTGAAACACGGTATTCCTCACAAGGGAACCAAAAAGCTCTCTCCTCTCCACCACCATATGATCTGTTCATTTCATTTCTAAAAGTGCTTGGTATATATTTATACACATAGTTGTATATATGTATATATGTATGTGTATGTATGTATGTGTGTATATATATATATATATATATATATACACACACATAGTTGGAAGGATGGTGGTGTGGTGGTGGTGGGGTAGGTAGAGAGGCTCCAAAACTTCATAAAAGACTTCTGGATAGTTAAAATAAATAAATAAATAAATAAATAAATAAATAAAAATTCTACTGGCAATCTTCAAGTACAGTTGAGTGCAATATCTATAGTAAAGCAGCCCATGGATAGTTGAAGATCCACAAATAAAAGGTTTTCCTCTTTGCATAGGTCACACCGCTGAAAAGTGTGAGGAAAAAGTGGGTTTGTTCCTTACATTACTAAATAGAAGAATGGCTACGAGTTCGAAAAAGTGGTTTACTAGTGTCACCACAGACTCCTACTTGATTGCACTTGAAAATGAAGATGTGTTGGATTGCTTGCATTTGTGCCTAATTGTAAAAGTTAGGTTGTTATTTCACATTGTTTTATTAGATCTGCATGGAATATGGAAAGTTTATCTCACAAAAGATTTTAAATTTTGAATTTTTCCTAAATCAAAATCTTTTCTTATATTTGACTCTAAAATATAATTTTTATGATATCTGAGAAATTTTAAGTGGTTAGATAGTGATGCTGAGTTCATGTGAGGAACTCTTGTCTTTTCACAATATCACAAAGAAATCTTGAATTACTATACGAAGTAATCCTTAAGGAATATACTGAATACTTTAAGCTTTTACTAACTTTTTTTGTATCCCCTTTCTCCCTTCTCCCAGGATGCCTTTGAAATAATGGCTGAAAATTATGAATTCAAAGAAAATGAAGTATTTTGTCTAGAATTTCTGAGAGCAGCTTCTGTGCTGAAATGTCTTCCATTTCCAGTAACCAGAATGAAAGATATACAAGGGTTGCCCTGCATGGGAGATCAAGTCAGAGATGTTATTGAGGTAACATACCTCTAAATTCTTATCCAATTAATTCTTTTACAGATCTACTTTTAGAGATCACAGACTGCAGTATAGATATTTGGTGTGTATTTACACACCCTTATGCATTTCCTTCAATAACAATATATCATCCTTGTTACTAAGAATGCAATGATTTCTGGAAGCCTTTCATAGTAACATAAAGCTTGGAAACTGAACTTATGAGTTTCCCTTATGAATGAAGTTATTTCATGAATAAATACCATTAAATAAATAATAGATTGTGATTGTTGTGCGCCATTTTTAAAGACTCACTCTGATCTGGATGTGGTAGTTTAACTGGTAATAATTTTGCTCATGTGACATCTTCTACCTTGGCAACATCACTTTTCTCACTTGAATGCCTTATTGGAAATACTATTTTTACCAAACTGGTAAATTTTAGCACTTTAATGTTAAATCCCACCTTGCTGTGAATAGCAGAGCATTTTACCTAGGTGAAGCATGAACTTTACATTCTTATTGGGACTTTGAGTATTGCCTGCATTGTTCTTTAATTATTGGCCTTTTCAGGACTCCACATCTCAGGTACTGTTATTCCAGCAGGCAGCTGATCTGAGTGTCTCCACTGTCTGCAGAGGTCATTGCTGGGTGTTTTGATTCACTCTGGCTCCTGTTTTGCCTTACTCCACCGGTTAAGAATGTAGCCTCTGAAGAGCTCTTTGTACATACTACCTGAGGACTGGGAATTCAATTATGGTTCTACGGTTCCACAGAAAGTAGAATAAATTTATGTTTTTCTTGTTTGTTTTGCTTTGCTCTCTCTCTCTTTTTTTTTTTTTTTTTTTTTTTTTTTCTTTTTATCAGAGAGATTGGAGGAACTATTAACTCATGAAAAATATATCTGGTCTTAAAAATGTTCTAACTTTTAAGAGAAGTAAACTCTAGCAACAAAATTTAATTTTCAGGACAGATCATTGATAGCTTATGATAAATAAATTTTCTGGCTGTGAATTTATGAGTAAATAAGTACTGTGAAATATATTCAATGGTCCCAGTTTCTACTGCATCCTTGAAAAAATATATGAGTAAATAAGTACTGTGAAATTCATTGTGTGGTCCCAGTTTCTCCTTTATCCTTCAGTAATTTCTGTGAAAAAAGGATTGCAGAATTTAATCCTGTTGGAATATAATGATGTGCTCACTAAGGATGCTCTCAATGTTTTTACATGTTGATAAGATTTTCCATTAGATGACTTTACTATATCTTACTGTAATCTTGATTTTAAAAATAACATTCTTATTTGTTTAGGAGATTATTGAAGATGGAGAGAGTTCTAGAGCTAAAGATGTGTTAAATGATGAACGATACAAATCATTTAAGGTAAATCTTTTGTGATTTGTTGCTGTTTATTTAAAATAGAGTATATTACCCTCTGTTTAGTAGGGCTTAGACATGACTATCTATTTTACAGTAAAAGAACACCAAGTATAAAGAAAGAAAAGATCTTGAGTAAATACAAAGGGAAAGAAAGTATAATAATGGTGAATAATGGTGAAATCAGCTACCTTTCTAATTAGCATGATGTATATGCAGCTGCTCTTAAGCTAGAACTAAATGATCTCTTTTTCCATAAAACTATTGTAATGCATAGTCTTTGCAGTAAGTTTAACCTAATGTTTATTTTTGCCTTTGTTTTTATCCCTATTTTAGCCTGTTGTTATAACACTATGCCATTTATTAAGAAAATACTGAGTGAAGAAGATGACTATTTTAATTCTCTTTTGTGTGAGGCAAAAGAAAGAGATGTTTCTTTGTTACGTGTATTGTAGGTTGAGATTCATGATCAAATTTCTGCATAGTTACAGGGAATCTGGAAGATAAATACTGCAGTTTCAATTTCCTAAATATTCAGTGATTCTCCACTGGAAAAATATATATTAGAAATATATATTTTCAATTTTATCTGCAGGTTTAACCTCTAAAAATAATCCGTGTTTTCTGAAAAAAATAAATCAGAGTAAAAGGAATGAGACTCTTTAATTTCCCCCATTTTATTCAGTTTTACTTGAGCTATTCAAAGGCACTTCCATTCTCTCAGAATCATAATACTGGTATAAAAGGATGTTCAGAGATGTTTGTTGATATTGTCTGTAACAATGTTCAGAAAAGAGGTGTAGATTCACATATGTAGCAGGATTCGGGAACCAGACTTACTTATTAACGGTAGTAAAAATTGAGGACCAACAATTGAATATTATGTTTCAGAGTTTAAGAATATTTTAAGAGTTTCAGAGTTTAAGAATATTAGAATAAAACCTATCAGTGAAATTATGGCCAGTATGCTTTATGCAATGTTTCACATTCCAAATTACAACAAAGCAATGTGGATCTTTTTTTAGTTGAGCCCAACTTCAACATTTTGGCTAAACTGGCTGTAGCCTGTCCTTTACAACATTTTTTTGTGTGTCTTCAGGTAAGTGAAGAAGAATCCCATAATATTAGCAAATTCCTAAATTTTAGTGTTTCACTTGGTTCTGGTAGCTGAAGTCCCTCACAAAAATTTCATAGAACAAGAGATGTCTCAACACAGCCTGATTTGACTAAAATTATAATTTTGTATTTTATGCATTAGAAGCTCTCGGTTGTATACATGATGCTGGTGTCACAGCACTCTGGAGAGGTGGGGTAACTGGGAACCCTGCAGCTCTTTAATTCTGCACTGAGGGCAGTGTCTCGATATGAGTGCAAATCACTCATCATGACTTTAAAGATCACCAGAGGTCACAGTGTCACAATTATCAAACCACTGAAATAAATTACATGGTCTATGTTTTACATGTAGGGTACATGAATTACATGGTTAGGTTTGCTCCTTATGGAAGTGCTTGAGAGGAAAAGTTGATATAATTCACTTTTACCAGATGAAAATGAGCAATGTTTGTGTCCAGAATTGAAGAATTAGGCCTGTTACGCACTGCACTCTTACAGTGTCTTCAAATTGACATCTATGAATCTACTGAATAATCATGGATTTTATTATGGAAGATTACCCCCCACCGCCTCCATGAATTTAGACAATGACATAAAATCAATTTTCTTTAGTTCTCTATCCCCACATTAATTGAATTTCTTGGAATAGTTCTATATCCAGTAATAGATCCTTTTGAAAATGCAGCACCAGCAGAAACATTAAAAGATAGTAATCAAAGTATTTAAAATCATTCTTTCATAAATGCCCATGTTTCAAACAAAGATAGGTAATTTCATCCATTATATGCAAATGTAGGATAATTCCTATTTAATATTATTGAAGATTTTCATTTTTTTTTAATCTTGATTATTTTCAAGGAATTAATTTCACTAGAAAAGCACAAAATAGCATGGTTGGAATTCAGAGGTTGTAGATTCAGTGGAAAATGTCAATTATTTGCATCATAAATAGCTACTCAGTGAATTCCATAAAAGCACAATGAAACTATTGAGAGCTTCTGTATTGACAAAGTGAAGATGAAGAACGTGCTTTTGGGCATGCATCAAGGTTTTTCCTCTTGCTTTCATATTACTGTTCATCTGTGATATTGATCCAATGAATAATGCTTACATCTGTGACATTTTTGTTTTACAACTTTTCTTGGGGAATAAGTTTAAAAAATGACTTTGGAATTAATGGGATATGACCATACTAAAACTTTGGGGTGGTAGATTTTTATTTATTTATTTATTTATTTTTCCCTCTATGGGCAGAATAGTGAAATCTGTACTCCAAATAAGACTGATAGGATTTTAGTTTGGCTCAGTACTGACGTACTTTGAGACTGTTTATAATATTCAAGCAACCAGAAATGATCTCTCCATTTGTACTTGAAATCGAATTCCATTTTGGAGAATAATGGTTGACGCAACCTGCAAACATATGTGTTTTATAGAATGTAGTGTAAATTTTTTTTTTAATATGTTTTATATGTTTATAGCCTTTATACATTTACCATCTGTTTCTGTGTGCTATTGAGACACTGCCCTCAGTGCTGGAGGGTTCCCAGTTACCCCACCTCTCCAGAGTGCAGTGACACCAACATCATGTATACAACCGAGAGCTTCTAATGCATAAAATACAAAACTATAATTTTAGTCAAATCAGGCTGTGTTGAGACATCTCTTGTTCTATGAAATTTTTGTGAGGGACTTCAGCTACCTAAAATATTGTAAAATATTTTATTTTCTTATATTTGCAGTAAAAACAAAGGATACTACCCTTATTTCAAACCTTTGTTGAAAGTGTGCGTTTAACTAAATCATGCAAAGATGCTGGGCATTCTACCATATTATTTTCTAGATTTCACTTTAATGAGAACAGCTCACATATCAAAACAATTGTCTGCTGAATATCACTATGCAAAGAAATGAAGCTGTATCTGCATATATGCAATATGCTATTCTTTATCTTCAATATAAGATAAATTCTGTCCAGTATTTCCACTGGGAAACCACCTTGACTTATTATTAATTTACCGTTCTTTTAGAAAACAATACTGAAATATGTGTTCTTCTACTGACCTTAGCAGTTTACTTCAGTCTTTGGAGTGGGAGTGAAGACATCTGAAAAATGGTTCAGAATGGGTTTACGAACTCTGGAAGAGGTAAAAGCTGACAAGACCTTGAAGCTGTCAAAAATGCAGAGAGCAGGTAAGGTGCAAGTCCCATTAAAAACTCAGTATCTCTGTGGTCTGAGAACTTTAAAACAGAATCAGAAGAGGAGGCAGTGGCAGCACAGTTCACTTATAAATCTATTTTCTTGCTGCAGCACCTTTGGAATGTTATATTGTTAGGTTAAAATAATATTTGATGTAACAGGGCACTCTAAAATGGTGTAATTCAACAGCAATTAATGTGTACTTTTAAAAATACCTACACAGATATCCAATGAAATCCACTTTTATACACAAAATTATTGATGAGTCATTAATGCACAGTCTGCGAAAAAAACTTCCAACATTAGGAAAACCCAGAACTACTTTTCAGAGGAGACCTATCTTGTTCAAGGCAGCCCTACTCTAGTAATAAATCAAGTATATAATAAATTGCTTGCAAAATTACCTCCACAATCCTGGCACATCTTAACTTCAAAGTTTTAAACATGATAAAATGAACAATGTTGCTTCCCCACAGATTTTTTTGTGTGCAATTTCAGAAAGTAAAAGAACTCATTTTAAGAAAGCTATACTATACATTAAGAAAAGGAGATAATATAACATGACATTAAAATCATGTAACTTTATTTTTGTACTAAATCCTTGTATTTTATATCACTTTAGAATCCTTAGATTCTGAATTAGGTTTGTGATCAGGTGTAAAGAAAGCTGGGATATTTCATAAACTCTGAGCCCCTTGCTTGGATAAACCCCCATTTCAGGAAGACTTCAAGACTTCCCTTTAAAGCAGAACATTCAGAATCCCAATTGTTGGGGACTAATAGGGAAGTGAGAGTAATTCAGGTTCCTGAGACAAGTTCTCAGCAAGTGAAAACATGTATTACTACTACCTTGACTACTATGATTTTAAATTTTAACAGCTGTTCTTATAAATCATAATGACAAAGATGAGGAAAGTAAGAAGCTGTCTCCTGCCTGTTATTCCTCCATAGCCAAAGCAAGAGGCTGACTCCAGGAATGATGGGGAGGAAGGAAAAGACTTCTGAATAAGATGAATCAAAATATATTTCTTTGCATAATGTGCCCTAAAACATATCTATAGTTTCAGGTTCAAGGTCAGGCATTTCTTGCTGCTAGTTAGGGTTCTCTTGTCCTTAGTACAAACTGAGTGATTTGACTTCCTGGTGAAGCGTGGCTTTATATTTCACACTGGGCTTACATAATAGTATGTAGATTTTAATGATTCCACAGAGTGATCAGCACTTTTTTACCTTTGATTTCCAGGGTTTCTCTACTATGAGGACCTTGTTAGCTTTGTATCTAAAGCAGAAGCAGATGCAGTAAGCTTGATTGTCAAGAATACTGTGTGCACGTTTCTACCAGATGCTTTAGTTACCATAACTGGTGGTTTCAGAAGGTGAGTGAAAACAAATGAGCTCACTTAACTATTTTATTCAGGTATAGACAAAATTATGTTGATTTCTTGGAAAAAAAATAAACTCAGTGGGAAAGCAACAGAGATTGTTTTAATTTATTTATTTTTTAGACGGTAGAGCAATCCTCTGGTATAAACCTTTGTTTTATTACTATTGATGTCTGTTTTGTCAGAACAAAATTCATCTAAGAGCAGCTTGCTGGAAAAAGGATGTTCAGATCACATAATATAATGGAGTATATTTTTTCCTTTTTTTAGTGGATCCAAATTCCCAAGCCTGAGACTATTGTAAAGCCATGCTTGAAACAAAGACATAATAGCTTTAAGGCAAATATTTGAGAATGTAGTCACATGAGATTGAAATGTAGTGAGAGAGAGCTGGTAGCATTAGAAGTATATATTGAAATAAGTACTGACTAAATTGTATATACACTAATCTTTGGTTAGGTAGGAAGATCTCAGAGGTTCTTTCCTATCTGATTATTTTTCCTAAAGATGTTGGTCTTGGTCTGTAAAACCAAACCCAGAACAGCGAAGTAATGAGAGAAAGAATAGTCTTCAGGAGTATCATGTTTCTTGCTCTGTACTAAGTCCCTTAGTATGTCACTGCTTATAGCATGTCATGCTCATAAACCAAAAAGGCTTAGTCAACATCTTAAGTCTGCTGCTTAATTTGTTACTTTGTTAATTTTTTAATTGGTCATGTTTTTAAAGGTAAAAATGTCTTTCAAAAATAGTTAAAATATCCCTTTAGGGCTCAAAACATGAAGTTCTATCACTCTTACACAACTGAAAATGGTATGAAAGGAAAAGATGGAAGAATGTTAGTAATTTATGTCACCTGTGTGAAATAATATTGTGGGCCTAGATAGACTCAGACTCACTCCTGTGCAAAATTAAATATAAGACAAATGTAAGGTCTATAATTGCACAGTGATTGTGGTAAATGTACATGTATTTCATCACCTTTGTGCAACCTTATGATATTTATAGTTATTCCTTGCATGTACTTTATTTATTGTAAAGATATTTGTGGACTCCAGCTACCTATTTTCTATAAAACAGCATCATCAACAAGAACCATTAGGCTCAAATATGAACCCTGACCAGAAGTGTAAGTACAAGATTGAGCTTTATATTCAAAAACCTCAAGTGTCATCATTCTGAAACTCCCTGTTTAAGAGGTATAAGATGACAATCTGTTCACACCAATGTCAATTAGTCAGGGGTCTTGTGCCGTTAGTAACTTAGATATAACAGATTAACATATGCCTGGACAGGTCAGAGAGTTGCAGAGACAGATCTGTTATCACACTGAAAACTCTATGAAGTGTTTATGAGCTTTTTTGGCAGCATACTTGTTTTCAAGGTTGAATCTCACACATTCAAATTTAAACCCATTATGCTGCTTATTATTTCAGGGAGCTATGGTAGTTAGCCTTCTCTTTTTACTAAACACAAGCCTTGTATCTTTAAGTAGGTATGTCAACTCAGAAAATAAATTATTTTAAATATCTAATGATGTCTTCAGTAAGTGTGTATATTAATTACATTTAAAATACACAGAGAATATACACAAAATGTTTCAAAATGTCAATCGTAAGTGATATTTTACCAGCCCATGGACAACAAATGCTTCAATGTAGGATTTCTAGAAACTTAATTAAAGGGATTAAGGTAACTTTATTAGGCATCTATACTTTTAATCCTGAACTGCAATGGAATCTGTATGACTAGATCTGTTTTTTATGTCTGTCTCATATGGTAGCAAAGTTGGACTGAACTGTAGTGAGCAGCCAATGTAAGCCACGAGCTTCCAATTTTCAATTAGCAAATTATTACTTGCTTCTTTCATGATCTATTATTTAAATAGATAATAAATAAAATTGCTTTAATAAAAGAAGTAGGCAAATTTTACTTGTCAAAAAACTTGCATGGATTCTCTCATACCACGCCTTGTACACTACTAACACAACAGAAAAAATGGCTTGTGATTGCTCTGAATAATGTATTCACTCCCCAGGACCCAGATTTGTCTTGTTTTATATATTTATTTCATAACCATTGAAGTAGTATTTTGTTGTATTCTCTGGATTCGACTGGAGAGTTGAAAGTCAGGAATCTGTAAGTCCTTAGTTACTCTACGGGAGAACTGGATGAATTACCAAAAGCAGAACTTCCATTGCTTGATCTGCAGTCATGGAGATTCGGTAGGGATCTCCTTTGGATCTATGTTGTTTAATCAAAACACCAGACTTACAAGTTGTTCAAGTAAGTCATGACAACTGGAAAAGCTATTGCAATCTGTGGTGTAATCTGACTGAGAACATCTCAAGAACAGTTTCTCTGATAGTTTTGTGTACAATTTTTCCTCTTATTCTCTTGTTACAACCTAGCCCCCAAATTTTCTTTTACCTCTTCTCAAGGGTCATGTTATTGAAGCAGACTTCAGTGTCTGCTACTTCCTTGATGCCTTTTGTTTCTGAATCTTTCATCTTTCTGCCTGTTTTCACAAAACTATAGCTCAGAATGTCTTTAATCAGAAGTACTTTCCTTGTGTCTTTGGTTGGAAGCAGCAGGAATGCTATGTCTAGTTTAAGGTAACTCTCTTTTCAGCTATCTGAATCTATAAAGAGACATAAAGACTTTCAACTAACTGAAATAAAAGGTCATGATAGCAACCCTTCACGGCTACCAGTTTCAGTGATCCTTAATTAACCCTGCAATAACTCCCTAATTTGAAATCATTCATGAGCAGAAATGAATAAACTTATGAAGTCTGGATGAGTTTATCCTTTGTTAGTCTCCAACAGAAACATTTAGCTAAGCACCTATAAAACATACTTCTGGAGTTTCAGTTGGTATAGTCACGTATGAGAAGTTGGTAGATTTTTATTTTTTTAAAATCCTTTTCTGGCATTTCTCTGGGTCATTTTGAAACAAATTAAAACACTGAAATGCATGGAAATACAGAAGTAAAACAACTGTTGTGACATAAATCAACTGTGCTGTGAAGAATGCATTTTGTTATCCATCTAGCAAGGTCTAACAGCTTGATTGTGGAGAAGGAAGTATGAAGTCTGCTGATACTGTAATATAAAATATACCCTGGACAATGTTATGAGAATGATGAATTTACTGTGCAGTCTGTTTGAATCAGGAATTGGCATGGCATGGTTTTCAGTGCTCAGCCTCTCTTGTTGTGAATTTCTGAGATTTAAGACTATTTTCTGCCAAAGTTAATGAGATAAATCTTGAGAGGTGGAGAATAGCATCATATGTCCCAAGTACCTCTGAGGCAGGAGTGTAGTTTAGTGTAATGCATGTTCAAACTTATAGCATTTAAATGAGAGGTAAACTGAGAACCCGGTCTCTCCCTTAATAACTTAAACACACACACACACAAAGTAATTTTATTCTGGGGAGAATTAAGAATTTTTCAGTAGCAGTAGCTTTATCTCATTCTGCATATTTTACTGCATGTTATTAAAAAATTAAAATATTAACAATGTGTTAATCCAAGTGTTAATGTTGTTATTAATAATATTACCATTATTGACAGATTGTAAGTAATGACAAGCAGAGAGAACTTCACACTAGATTTCATGGCAGTGGATAATCCAGTTTTCCCCCCTTTTTTCCCTGTAGCTCTGTGTTGGGACATGGTTTCAGAGTGATTTCAAGAAAAGGTTTTCATGGGCTAAATCATTACCATCCCATTCTGCAACTTCCTGGATTTTTTCTAACATTATTTAGCTGTTAATATTTGGTTTTACCACAAGAGATGATCTAGACTGAAGGCTTTTCAAGAGTAAAAATGCTTGGAAACACTTGTGTAGCTTATGGCTTCAGTCTCTGTGCTGGCTATTTATATCCCAACTTGCACAAACACAGAAAACAATTTTGAATGGAGAAGTCCAGAAAGTGATTTGGAATAAGAAATAACATGATAAAAATTATCATTCTCATTTACTGTACCTCTGGTATGGCTTTCTGACAGCCTTTCTGTGTGCTTTCTCCATACAATTCATAAGTGATTTACAAATTCAGTTCCAGTTCTCTTGTGTTTCATGTAGCACTCTCAGATGCTAGGACTTAGATTTACAGTGGCAGGATGGTTGTATGAAATTTGTAATACGTTCAATTCTGAGAACTGTTCAGAAGAAAACAAAATACATGTTGACTGTGCATTGTTTATACAACCTTTACCAGCAGCATGGTCTGAACACAGGCCACAGGCTCCGTAGTCAGAGGCTACGGCAGCTATAGAAAATGAGGAAAATTGGAACCTGCCAAAACCAGCAGAAATTAACCCACCTCCTCAGGACTTCTCAGCCTTCTCTAAAGTCATGTTCAAAACCAAAAATCTAAGATTTTTTTTTCCAATCTGTATTTTTAATAACCTGTCAGCTGAGTACGTAGGAAAATATTATTATTATTATTTTTTTTTTTTTTGTATGGAATAATTATGCTGTTATGTCATTCTTGTTGGATGACTTCAGAACATTATTGTTCTTTATTCTGTAGTCATAATCTTTATATCTGAGAACTGTTAAGAATATCCACGGTACTGTAAGAAGTTTGTGGAATCTGCTGAGTACCTGCTTTAGAAGGAAGTGTGTCTAATTCCTCTTGCCTTTGAGGTAAATAATTCACCTATGCAAAAGCTCTATAGTACACAGGAAAAATGGTCCACAACAGGAAGGCAAGAATAACTGATTTACAGATTTCCTGCCATTAAAGCAGTGCCGTTTTCTGCCCATGAGCCATTAGAAAGATTTAATTATTTAACCAGCAGAAGTCCCCATTAACCTTGGCCAACCTGTAAAAGGTGCCCACAACTAGCCAAGAGTGTTCTGTTATTTTGGTTCATTGTGTTGCTAAGTGACTGTGTCACTGTGTAAAAATCACTGAGGTTTTGCTTCTATACTTTGTTTTAGATAATTTTTCATATTGCAGTTCTTGAAAAGATGTCCAAGTGTGTCTTGGGCAATGCATCAAGTAGAATAATTAGTACTAGTCATGTAGTATTTGCCTGGGCATGAGGCTAATTCCTCCAGACTGCATCAGTCTTTGGGAAGTTTTATCTCAGAATCTCTTATTTTTGAATTCTCTTCTAACAGTCTAATTGTGGATCACCACCTCCTACCTTGAATTTTCTATTATCTCATCAATCAGAATTTGAGGCTCTGTAGCATTTTAGGGTAAGGATTGCCCATGGTAAAGCAATGAAGACAGCAAAGGAGAGGCACAGTGTGTTCATCAGACAGCAGCACTCCTTTTGTATATTAAGATGCAAAAGTTTCTTTCTGTGTGCAAAGACATTTCCTAAGAGACAAAGAAAAACATAAAGAAATGATGTAGAATTGGACTCTGGTCTTTCTTGCTGTGTATCAAGAAAATTGATTAAAGGTATCTTACCTTTCCATCTCAGAAATAAAGTGAAGTGAAATAGCTGAGAAAAAAAACAACACAGGTATTATGTTACAGATGCTCACATTGATGAGTATCTAATGTTATTGTGATACCTTAATTTCAGAAATGGAACTTGTATGAGTAATCTGGAATCATAATTATCTAACTGTATTGACACATTCTCATAAATGAGAGAATGTCAGATGTAATATATGAAATATATTACATTTTCCAAACTCTTGGTATACACTCAAGACTTTGTGGTTTATCTAACGGAGGTAGGCATGTGGCCTGTGAGTGAATTCCTTGATAAACCCTGATGAAAAGCTGTATTTGACCTTGACATATTGGGATATGATGCAACTCCAAATCTTTGTAAGGTTCTGAGAAATAAATGCATTTGAAATCTTGTTACAAAAATTGTTTTCTTTATGTTCAGATACAGGATTAAAAATTACCAGACCTCAAGTTACTTAAATTAATTCTGCAAAACTTGCTTTCATTAATGTTTTAGATTAACTCATAAGCAGAGGCTCCTTACTCTACTCACTCCCTGCATTATGTTGTATCTTTAGATGCATATGTATAATGTATGCATTTGCAATGTTAGAAGTATTTCTATGCTTTTTGTTCCAAAACACAAGTATAATAGAGGAAGATATAAACTGTACCCAGCTGCTCAAGTCCAAATACTGTAATTTCTGCTTACTTTCTTCCACTGCTTTTATAAGAAGTAAACTTTTTATCTGCTGTTATTTCATTTTGTCAGGGAGAAATCTGCTATAAAGGAGGCAAGCTGCTCACTGAACATTTGAGTTGATAAGGTAGTTTGCACACACTATGATTTAAGCAGATCCTGGACAAATTTAGCAATTCCTCCAGCAACAGACTGAAGAAAATATTTGGATATCATTCATGGGCACCACTTTGCCTCTGATAAACTATTGTTCATTCTGGATGGGGCTTTTAACCCAAAGATCTTCTAATCTGATTTGGTCTGTCCTTAAATTTAGCAAGTCAGCTGAAAGTCCTTAAACTTCACCTCACCCAACTCCATACGTTTAGAAGTGTTTGCTCTGAATAAAAATAGTCTATGTCAGGAGTTAGAGACACTCCATCAGGGAAAGAACAGAGGTTGTACTAGTTTCTGCTTCAGATTTCCCATAACTCCTTGAAAAATAAACTGAGAAAGGAGAAAATATTTTTTTATCCAAATTAATGGCTAACCAAGTCAAGTTAGAAGATAATCTTTTGGAGTAATTTAGATACTTCCTTTTGTCATTGGAACTTTGAGGTTTGCCTTACAGTTTCCATGATAGTCTACACCTCCTGCAATAACTTTAACAATATTTAGTTATCAATCAATTTAGTTATTTAGCAATCGATCTGAGATGTTAGTTATTTAGTGATACATGATCAGATTTGTTACCATTTTAATTCTAGACAAACTTTTAATACAAAACTTACCTATGGCTAAAATCTTTAAAATTACTTGTTTGATAACTATTTTGTACTATTCAGAGCATTTGTTGTTATATAGAATATAAGGAATATTGGCAGTAATATTTTCAGATTACAAAGGCAAACCTGTAGAAAGAGAACATATCACAAGTAAACAATGAAGAGTTAAATAGGTTATTGTCTTAAAAATAGATCATTTCTTTTAAGTTCACACAAAAGTTGTTTTTTGTCCATTTGATATTCAAACCTGACATTCAATGTTAAAATGAAAATCAAAGTGTGCAGTTAATACAAGACTAAAATTCATAGGACTCTAATTGTTTTTCATCACAAATGGCAAGTAGGTTGCTTTATCCTATAAGAAGCTATTCTAATGTGTATGAGAGAAAAATTCCAGTTGAGTTTAGGTTAAGTTAGCTATTTAGATCAATGTGGCCATTATCACAGGTAGAAATGTCCCGTTACAGAGAATCCTACTGGTAGATATGGTAAACTGCAAAAGTTTGAAAACAGGAACAGCAAAAGAATAGTCAGAATAAGAGAGAGGCTTGCTGTGAGCAGATAATTTCTGCATGTATGTATACAGTAATATTACATGTATATACAATGACTGCTTATATATGAAGAAAGAGCAGAATAACAGATAATCATAGTTACTCAAAGATTTTTTCATCCTTTTGCTCTTCTTCTGATTTGCCCTTGAAGGTCGCTTTCAATCATTTTTCATACATGAGGGTCAGTCATTTTACAATTCTAGGTTTCTGAATTACATTGAAATATTTTTAGAATGCTTGCCACTGCATAAAACCAAAATGTTAATGGCTTCACTTAGTCAAATTAAATTTTAATGACCATGGTTTAATTTTTCTTTTAGCCCATTCATGTCCTTTAAAAAGCATTAAATGTGATTCAGTTGTCTTCTAATATCACAGCTGACCTGAATAGTCTTTTCAGTTACCCTTTTAGATGAAGCAGATCTGAATCATTTTAAATAAATAAAGACCTCTCTTTATTGGTTAAATGCTGATATTCACAGCTCATTTAGTCCATCTATTGAGATGCAATGTCAAAAGAACAACAATTTCTTTGTGTAATGTTGGTGAAGTATTTGTAGAGATTAGAGAGAAAAAAGCATCTTTGCTTTGTAATTGAATAGAATTTAAGAAAGAGGAACTCAGAAATATCTAAGTAAGATTTTAAGAAAGATACACAACTGAGAAATGTAGAGTAGTTAGCGAAGAAGTGTTTTTTTTTTTTTTTTTTGTGTTTGTTTTTTTTTAAGAAATGGTGAGGAAAAATAGTGAGCTAACAATGCAGACATCCCTCATGAATTTATTCCGACATCTAATAATCTAATCTCAGATGTTTTATGTGTTTTTAAATCTGTTAGTTCTACACTAGTGAAATATGTTTTAATCCTTTCATGGATTATTTTAGTGTTTACAAAGTTATCTGGCTATTAATTGTACAAAAAGTGATCGAAATTGTTTGAAATCTATTCATTCAAAAGCATTTTTTTTTACACTTCCATAATTCTGTTTGACACATTCTCATTTTTGGATGACAATTCCTCAAAACCTTTGCTATGCAGTAGAGCTACCTCTTGCTGCATATGAGGGCAGGTGTGAGGAAGGAGGTCTCTGGGTTGAATGCTCAGCATGGGATATAACAAAAGTGATCTTGGTTATTTGTTATGTTATATGGGTTGTCTGATGAGATAGGATGAGGAGGATTTGGACTGCAGAGGTATCATTTCCAGTTGTTTTAATTATCTAAGTGCAAAAGATAATGGTATCATTAGCTAGCAAAAATTTCAGTCCCAACCACAGTTTTGTCCTTTTAGCTGCTTGTAGGAGTATCAGATTATAAACATGCACAAAAGTACCTTGTTCCCTCCTGATGTAAAATCCTAGCTCTGAAACATGCCAATCTATCCTGATGGCTGGCTCATTAGAATCACCTAAATGGAAAGAAGCAGCGACAGCTGTCAGTACAAATAACAGCAGTCCAAACACCATCCACTTGTCCAGTGGTACTTTTTAAGATAACATACTGTTAGGATTCCAAAATGTTAAAACAGGTTTTGTATTATTTATACAATTTTCTAGATAAGTTTGACAAAATGAATGTTCTGAAGTTTAAGAAGAGATTGGACTGTGCTCTTAGTCACATGGTCTGAACTTTTGGGTAGACCTGTGCGGTGTCAAGAGTTGGACTTGATGATCCTTAAGGGTCCCTTCCAATTCAGGATATTCTATGATTCTATGACTCTAAGTTATGAAAAGGAGGTTATAACCAAACTAATTATTGTTCCAATGTACTGATGAAATAAATATATTTAGTAACCTATATTCTGCTGACAACTCTCATTTTAATACAGTTAGCAATAAAAAATATTGTGATTTTTATTATACTAGGTTAAAATTATTCATTCAATATTTGGTGGTGGTGGTGCAGAGAGGCAGGTAAATAGATACAGAGCATTTTTGATTGTGCTAAAATTGATTTATCGGTGTAATTTTATGTGCTGGAAAATCTGTTTCCTATACTAATGTTGAACTGTTGCTCTTTGAAAGTTTTGGTAATTTGGGAATACATAAGTATGATTATGTCATTGGGGAATAAAAGCTGTTCTAATTAAAAGGACAAATAATTGCTACCTGACATTAACGTGAACAAAGATATATTCACAGACTTATTAAGCTTCATTTTCAAAATCTGTGGAGAGAATGACAAGTAAGTCTTCACAAGAAAATCTCAGGCAAAGTCAATGATAAAAAGTATAGAACTATTCTGTAGCAGAGCTGTGTTATGTGTGTTATATGTATTGCATTTAATTCAAAGTGCATAAAAAAGTGATATCCTACCACAGGAATACATACACTACCCTATCATAGGAATATGCGAAAGAGAGAATATGAACACTTAATTTTCAGTAAGGTTTTGACTTTATCACACACTTCTCTATCTGTAAGAAGTTCTAAAATCACAGAAGATTTGTTTTTGGAATTTTAATGGCTTTTCACTTTTTTTTTTTAAATCTCAAAGAACAAGAAAATTTGGATATTACAGTTTAGGTGATGTTGGTTAGCTGGAAAATACGTGCTAAAATGTTGAGAACAGTTGTCAAAAATTGGAAAAAAAAAGTCACATTGAAAAAAAAATCTCACATTTTATTTGAAAAACTGGGCTGAAATGTCATTGTGTTGAGTCCTGTAAAGGCTATAATTCAAGTGATTTGTATGTGGAATGATTTATTAAGTCAGAATTTCTCCTTTTCATGAGTAGCCTCAGCTATAGTGTTCTACTCTATTGTCATTTCACCTGAAGATCAGGGGTATTGTGCATCATAGAAAACGTAGTCAAGAGGCACAGAAACTCTGTGAAGCACTGTGATAGTATTTCAAGATCATTAGAACATTTTGATTTAGGATTTGGCCAAGAAATTGAAATAACAACTTGAATTAGGTTGTATCATTATATTTCTTTTTCCCATTTATATTTAACTGTCCATGACTGTCCATGTAAATCCTTTTGATTTCTCACATTTTTTGTGGCCAGCCCTGCTAAATCTTTGGTGTAAATCATAGATCCAGAGATTAAAGAATAAACCATCAACTGTAATTATCACTCAGAATTTGTAGGGAAACTAAGCACCAGCAAAAATATTGTCCAGTCATTATTGATTTTTTTTTTTTTTTTTTTTTTTTGCATTCTACATCAATATTCCTGGGAAGCATCAGCTGTTCAAATAGTGCTCTGAAAAGTCACAATAATCAGGGTGTCTTTTGCAAATGTTTGGCATGAAGACAGCTAGTATCATTGATTTTTGAAATGCTCAGCTAGTGAATTTAAACAGATGGATTTTAACTCTCTGGCCAGGAAATATGATGAAATAGAACATTTAGATTGCAGTACGTGTAAAACATTTGCTGTAAATGGATGAGCACTAGGGGCTTCACAGGATGTCTCACAAATTAACGATAGGGTAAAATGCGTTCATAATGGTATATAAAATTGTTAAGTAAAAATATTCTAAAAGTTACAGAGCATTAAGTACAAGGAGGACTATTAAGTTAGTTGAATATATTTAGGTAAACATGAAATAGCAAACTAAAAAGAAAGATAAAAGTAAGATTTCAGATCAGGTGTCAAGATAAAAGAAAAACAAATACTAGAGGTCAAAGCAGATGTGTACATGACCATGATAAGATAGGGTGTGTAGTCAATCCTAGCCGAAACCAGGACAGTTATATAGTTCTGTTTCTTAGATTTTCCTCTGTAAAATAGTTTCATTGGTGTCATTTGCTAAAAGAGGATCCCTTGCAAAATCCAAGTAGCTCAAGGTGTGAATGGAATGAAGGGAGACAGACAGCAATCAAAAAGTTGTTTAGAACAATTGAAAAATTTCCCTTCTCTTTCAGAGGGCCACATGTAGAGCTTGGAGAAAATATAATCCACACTTATTGAGTCCACACTCATCCTTAATGAGCTATCCTTGTACCAAATGGAGGTGAAGGAAAAGGCTGTATGTGACCTCATTATTGTTTCTGAGCTTTGTCTTCTCACTTAGCTTAAGAAAGGTCCAAGTGCAAGCAAAAGCTGAAAGTTCTATTTTGACATGTGAAGATTTATCTGAAGAAAGTAAGCTTTCTTTGATAGCTGCTGTTTATGTGGCTTTGATTCAGCTTTGGTTTGACTCGAAGCTCTGTTCAGCAGGTTCTTTTGTGACCGTTTTCCCCCTTCATGACTGTCCGTAGACTCTCTTCCATATATACCTACAAGGATATAGGTTTAGGTAGGAAAGGAAAAGCTGCCACAGTAGTTTAAATAGCTCACTAACCAACTCAAACATACAGTCTTTGAGGAAGTCTGGCATGTCATGTTCAAATACTGAATGCTTTTTTTCCCCCTTTCTTTGACTTCAATGAATGTGCACTTAGTGCATGTGTTCCTGTGTACATGTCAGTATCCCACTGAATTTTGTCTCCTCTTTCTCTTGGGGCATGGATCTTCATTGAACTGAGAGACCTGCAGAAGAAACTGGTACTATTGTCCAACAGAAATCAAATAAAAACTCTGCCTGCAGTCCCAGACTAAGTTTCCAGCAGTAAAATCAGCTTTAACATAGCATTAATGATGCATAATTCTGATTAAGAGATTTAATTAATATGAAGAAGAAAAAATGGTGCTAATGATGTTTAGTCAGCTTGCAGTCAGACATGTATAGGTGTGCCACAAAACAAGTGTCTTTTTCTTATTCTGTTTCAGATAAGACAATTGTAATTTAGCATCTATTTTAAACATTTTTAAATCTTTTCATAAACTCTGGTGTCTGTCCCCAAGCAGCAATCCAGGAGAGAATTGAAAATAATTCATTACGTTTTGTCTTGGATGTGTCTTGCTTGTTTGGAGATCTTTCTTACGTATCAGAAATTTTCAAGTATATTTCTTATGATTCGTATAGTAAGGTGATTCTTTTTTTGTTTGAGTACATTTTAGTTATAAACGTTTCAGGGCATTTATACCAGAGATGAAGTTTTTATGAATATTTTGCCCTCTGTTAGCAAACAGTTACCAAGCTGAACAATACTATGCTATAATTCACTGTTTGTAAAAGAGATTTGAAAGACCCAGATACCAGGCAGTTCAGGGTTCACAGGATCAAATGCCTGTTGTTTAAAGAGATTAAAACACAGTTCTAACTATAATATGTATTTGTGTTACTAATTATAATATGTATTTGTTGCATTCCTCTAAAGCTTTCTTGAAAACAGGATATTTGTAGCAGAGCTTACTCACTGCTGATTTACTCTGAAGTCAAAGTTTATTGTAGGCTGGTTAGTTCCTGTAAAGGTGGTTGACAGCAGAAAGAATTACATTTTCCTGGCAGATAATGTGAGGAAAGGTGCAAGTATCAGTGACCTTGTATTATGCTTCAAGCAACCAGAAGTTATGTTTTGCAGATTCCTATGAGCAATAGTAGCCATAATAGTTTAAATAAGTGTGACATGATCATGCTAGTGGTGTGTGGACATGGTAATGAGGAGGTAACTGCTGACTAATTTTTTTTTATTAAGATGTGAGTCAGAAAGGACATTTTCTACGTGTCAAATAACAAGGAAAAATTAAAATAGTTAAAAATAAATCGTGTAGGCAATGCCTGCTGTAAGAGGTTGCCAGAAATAGTCCTTTGTGTTGCTTTTAATTTCAGGATAGTGGAATCTATTATAGATTGTTGCTATGCTGTGGGAGAGTTGGATTAAAATGTTTCAGGCAGTCTTTTTGAAGAATGGAAAAATCAGCTTTAAATACAGAGCAGCAGATCTGATAAGATGCACTCAGTTATAATCATCAGCTATGATAGCCATGAGTAATGAGAGTATGAAGACACCTTTAAGATGGCCTATTATTTGGGGGCATATTTCAACCCAGTGCAGGTTGAAAACGTTAAGATTATATTTAGGAAGAAGTCAGATCAAGTGTTTAGAGAACTATGACTGACTCACTGAGCATGTCTTTAAAAGTACATGGGAAGAACTCTATAATGTCTAGATCAGGAAAAATGTTGCAGAGAGAACACTCAAAATTTTGTTCTCAAACAGAATATCTCCATGCCATGGTTTAGGAATTAAAGAAGTTGGCTAAGAATAATCACAGAAAATTTCAATTTAAGATTAAATCAATTGAGGCAACTTCATGACCTCCTTAGATTAATGGAGAGTCATGTCTTGAAGCAAAGCAAGGGAATTTTTTAAAGGAGGGTAACAAGATTTCACTGTGGTGAGATTTAACTTAAGGAATAAGGTGGATTTAATGACAGGGTAGTTTACACTTTAAAAGGGTTTTCTGATATGTTTATAATTGTAGAGTACATTAGTAGCATTTAGTAGCATTTCTCTGTGGAGATGCGGTGTTCCCTTGCTAATACACTTAAATGGTATTCTCAAATGGAATAACCTACATTGGCCCAAAAGGTATAACTCTTTCTGTTCCAGGGAACTGCTGGCTCACAGTGTGATTTCACACAGTATGGCTATCTTTGCAAAACACTGATGCTGGCCAAGTTGACAAGTTCTGAATTTCAATTTAAATTTGAAAACTGATTGCAAAACTGGTGTAATTGTATCCCATAATTCTGGTGTAAAATATGTTCACTATAATAGTAAATATTATTTTCTCTATAAATGCTCAGTTTTCTAAATATGTCCTATAAGAGTAAACTCCTCTTCCCTCAGACAAAATTAGTAGATTACACAGTCCAAAATACATCTCAAACTAAAGCTATCTGATGTTCTCCAGATTATGGCTTCCGTAAAATTCCCAAATACCTTACTTGCAATAGGGGTATATGAATATAGTCATGGAACTGTATATATATTGTATATACAGGTAAGGGATTGTACATATGCTTCGAGTTTAAACTATGCATATTTTTTCAGAAGTACTTTAGCAGACCTTTAGTTTCTTGATAGACAAGAAACCTAGACTCAGAATCACTAGCCTGCGACTGTACGCTAACAACCACACAGTTGTTTAAATTTGAAATGAGTAGATATATTCCATTATGCAGAATAGATGAATAAAATACCTTAAAATAACCACAACTAAAGTAGAGTTAGACATATTGTCACAAGATGCCAGAAAGTTCAACTTTATAAAACAGTTTTTTAATGTCTTTGTGACTGACCCACATGCACAAACAATTCCTTGTGCCCCTCAGACATCACACCACCAGCTCAAACAGAAGTCTCAATTCTATTTTATGTTAGAAGTTCGGGAAAGTGGGGATGAGGGGAGGGTGTTGTCTCCCTCCCTCCCCGTGATGGATGCAAGTAATCTATTTCTCAGTTCAAGGAATGTTAATAGAAAATCTGTCATGTTTATATAAATACCAGTACAGCTCAGCAGGAAGAACATAGAAACTTTTATTTTTATGGTAGGTTGATTCTACAGATTGTCCCATCACTGCCAAGTGAAACCCAGGCTGAGCATCTAATATCATGCAGACATTCTGAAAATGCACTTGTTTCCTTCCTTGCATGAGCATTAATATTGTCTTTTAAATCATTTAAAGTGCATATTTTGATTTTTGGAAATGCCAAAGTAGACACGCATGGAAAAGAACATTTTGATGGAAGTTTCTGTAACAAAGGGATACGGCAAAGGAAAATAATCCATTTGAAACACTCAAGGGAGTTAGCTAGAGAGAATTAAAATGAGCTGGGATTGAATGCACATTTTAACTCCACCACAAGAAAGCTTCAAAACAGAAAAAACTGTTGGTATGAAGTGATTTGTTAATTTAGCTACAGTGTCAATATAATTTTTTTCTTACTTCTTTCAAAATAAAATATATCTTAAATATTATCTTATTCATAATTTCATTAATGTGTATAAGTAGAATATAAATATAATTCTGAAAATATATGTATATATTTTGGACAAAAATCTAAACCAGTAAATGGAAACAGCCTTAGTTGCAAACTCATTTTTTCCAGTTTTAAAAAAAAAAAGTGTGACTAATAGCTTCATAAAAGCATTTTTAAAAATATGCATCTTTCATAATTAATAATGCAGGCTGTTGTCTACTTATTTCAGTAAATAATTTGAATGCAGCTGACCTTTTTGTTTTCTCTGCTGCATTATTAATAATGCTGAAGAGATCACTGGGTTATTGTTTTAGCAATATGTATTTTGCTTAGCTGAGGTTTGAGTTTACAGCTAATGCTGTTTAAAATGTGACACTTCAGTAGATTATGCAGCAGTTGAGATTGAGCTCCTACTCTCCCCTTCTCTTTTTTTCTTTTTGTTTCTATGATTTACAAATCCAGAATGTCACCTGTTTACTTTTACCTTTAGGGAGCTGGAGTACATGTAGTATTTACAGCCAGCTCTTGATTACCCACATCTAAGTACCTCTTAATGGTAAATTTCATTCTGTGGCAGAACAGAGTGTAGTAGCACTGGTCACCAGCTACCTAAAATCCTTAGCCCTCTCCTTTAATTATTTCAGATTGATTTCTTTCCAGAGAGAGGGAGAGGCCATTTCCTTTATCTTATATATATATATATATAAGATAAATTTATCTTAAAAAATATATATTTTATATTTATATATATATATATATATATATATATATATATAAAATATATATTTTATATTTATATATATATATAAAATAAATTCATCATCTCAGAGGTACCCAAAACAGCTGGCATTTTTCAATACACTGATGTCTTTATTTCACTCTTTATAAGTAGATATAATTGAATTTCCTTGGTTCTTGGTCTACGTAATTCAAAACTTTTTAAACCTTTGAATTAAGCCAGAAGAGACTAGGCATTTCAAGTTATCTGAGCAAGTCTAGTCTGAGATGTCTCTTACAAATAATGCATCTTATTTCTAGTCTACCATGATTCTTCAATACTTAATATGTATTGGAATGTGTTCTTTTTTTTTTTTTTTTTTTTTTTCTCCTCCCTGCAGATTTCAGAATAATTAAAATTTTACAGTTCTTGGTAACCACAGATATTGTACCAGTGTCACAGAGCTTTTCTTAAGACTGAGATTTTGCTGCATATTGTCATAGAATATGCTGACAGTACATATGCAAAACTAGATAGACAATTTAAGACTAAATTATCATCTGCATACTCTTCCATTTTAGCAGAATACATGAGATCCCAAATCCACATCAGAATTCATTGGAGTGGATATATATTTTTTTCAAATAGTGTTGAAGAGGCTTTGCTTCGGCATTGATTGGCACTCAGCAAAATTTATGTATGCAGGAAGTTTCTATGATGTCATTTGAAATGCTTGATTGGAATGGGGTATAATTTAAAGGATTTGCCAAGACAGCAGAAGTAAAACTTCAGTAATGTATTTTATGACTTTAAATAAAACTATGACAGATTGGTATGGTACATTTCATAAGCTTTAAAAGCTTGAAATTATATGGACAGCTTCCAGGTACAGTTGCATTATTTACATTAAATTGAGACAGCACTCATGGTGATTCAAAGCTTAGGCATAGTTTTGTTTTGCTTGGTGGAATAGTGAATTTACTTCAGATAAAAAAATTCAGGCAGTCTAGATCTGTTAGTAGGAAAAAGTCTTGTGCACAAGCCAGAGATAAATATACAACATTAGGGTATAAATGATGACAGCCACATTCAATCAGTTGTTTTGCTGAAAGCTGGAAGACAATAATGCCATCTAGGCAATGCAACTGTTATAATATCTAGAGATAGCTCTACTTTCTAGTTAAAAGTAAGTGGTTAAATAAGTAAGTGGTTAAATTCTTACATGTCCGTTAACCTATTTTTGAGTCTCTCAATAGAAATTAGTCTGGTAGAGGACAAGTATTATAATAAACTTTTAACTTACATAATAAAATTAATTGGAATTTATTTTTGATGACTATTTTTCATGCTATTTAATTTTCTGTTTTCTAACAGCTCTGAAGTTGAGCTAAAGCAGAAAGGAATTAATTTTATAGTGTGAGTAATGCATACAAAAATAGGTCAACTGGATTGTATGTAATGATTCTATTTGTGGAATGTTTTCTTGTCTTTTTTTTTTTTTTTTTTGTCAGGTCTTCAGATTTTGAATACTACGCTACTATTACATTTTTCATGATGCACCATAACATAGTATTTTTCCCGGACATCCGTGTATAAGAGAAAAACGTATTTATTTTAAACAGAGCATGCTATGAAACAACCATTTGGCTGAGTCTACTGAGGTCAATACATAAACCCACCATTCATCAATCATTCATTTCACAAGACAGGGAAATAAATCTTTCCACAGTTTTTGCATTATATTATTTTTAACCCATTAAATAATTTTTAGTTCAGATAATCCAATAGAGTTGTACAAGATCAGCAGATAATTTAATTTAATGATATAGCTAGCCATTTAAGTCCTTCAATGAGTAATCATTCAGTTTTATCTTTTTTTTTTTTTTCTTGCTGTGTGAAAGTAATGTCAAATATATGCTAAAGCAAAGCTTGAAAAAAGACATCAGCATGACATGAAGAGAAGTAGGTGGGTGTCTTGTACACTGAGAAATAGTGTCTAGGTTTCATTTGGATCAGAAAAGAAAAACACACTAAAGCAATGCATACACTTAGTCTTTGAAAATACATTTAATGAGAACCAAGGCAATGGCACTCATTGATACACCCTTTGAGGCAATATAGTCACTGAGGGTGAAATTAGGTTTTAAGTAAGATTCAACTGGCATTCCACAAGTTTCACACTGGTTCTCCTAACTTCAGTGATTTTCACCCACGCAGCATAATTCACAGAAATATCTGTAGATGTGATCGCTTTTGCAGGTGACAATTTAGCCCAAGTTAATACAAGAGAGTCTCTTAATTAATGCATTGTTAGGTGTTTTCCTGAAGTTCCTCTTTGAACAGCACTACTCATGCTCCACAGTGTTGATAGTTGATATCCTGCTGAATAAATAAAAATAAAAGTGCTTGTTTTGTGTATGGAGCATTGAAGTTATATTCCCTTATGTTTTGTAAATAAACTTTCTGCTCCTAAAGGGGAAGGGATTTTTCCATTGCTACTTCAGTGCAGAGTTGGATTAACTTCAAAAATAAAATAAATGGCTTCCACAGCTATGGAAAATGAATTCTGCCTCTGGTGAATTAGAATTAGTGTTACATTGGGCAAGAAAAGTAGCGTTCTAATGAAGTGTCAACCCTCACGCATGTCTCCTAAGAAGACACCTGTGAACCTTTGCCAAATACTTATGTAGCTCAGCTGAGTTTATGTCGGATAACTTGGCTGTGTGAATGCTGTCTTTGGCAATTTAAACCTCTGAACGGAAACCTGATTTATACCTGTCCAGGAGACCACTGGCTCAGTTTTCGCTGTTTTGGAGACCTTCTAATCTATAATTATTTTATTTTTAAATGAATACAAAAAATATTTCTGCAGACAAAGCTACAATAGCATTCTTTTTTTTTTTTTTTTTTTTTTTTTACCCACAAAATGCCTCTAAAGGAGTCAAAGTATATCTCATAACTGTACATTATCTTTTCAGTTAAATGTATCATGAAGTCAATTTTACATTTAATTGTCTTTGCTGGTAGCAGAATTTATTTCAGTTGATTTGATTATTGCCATTTCAGCCATTAATCAGCATCCTATTAAACCATCTCACAGCTACTAATTATGCTCCCAAAGAGCCTTGTGCAGTCAGGGAAGAATTATCATTGAGGACAGGGATTCCAGAATTTCTTTTGATATGGAACTTGGATCAGTTTGGGTTTAGATTTTTAAAAAGAAACATAACTCCAGTTTTTCATCACCTGTCCCATGCTTGTACAAATCAAGTCCATGAGGGTGACTGAAACAGCAGGTACTAAAATCAGAGTCCAGATACAAAATGTATGTACAACTACAATCTTCGGTAAGTTATTCCCTTTCCACTGTGATAAATGGTACAGATGAGCCTCCTGACTATCTGATTTGATGATCTATAAAATGAAATCTTGCCACTGTTGTCCTCATCGCTCTGTCATGTTTAAGATGGAAGTATAAAGTCCATGCACCTAGAGAGCAAGTGAAGTTGGTAGTAGAGTTTTGCATGGTCAGGCACCCCTAGTTTATTCTGACTGAATGCTCCTCTTCCACTCTCCCTCTGCTGACAAAGTAATCAGAGCATGGCACAAGTCAGACTTGTGAACAGTTGCTCTCTGCATTCTGCTCTCTCTGTTTTCTCTGTGTCAGTGTTTTTGGACTGTTAACTTTGGTTGAGCTGCTTTTGCACTTCAGTGAGCATTTATTTTCTCGCTATCTATTCGAAATGTATGTGAATCAACATTACATTGACGCTGTTGAATCTAAATGTTGTTTTGAAAATGTGGAGCTGACTTGAATATTAAGGACAACCACTCGGCTAAAGCTGACAGGGATTTGAAGAACAGCTTGTGTGTGGTATATGGGGTTTAGCTGGTCATTTATGATGGCAATGGGCTAGTACGATATTTATGTTACTACTCAGGCTGTTAATACTTTTTGTGGTATTGATCAAATACATAACAGAGAGTTTCTGAGGAAACAACCTCAAATAAATGTTACACAGGATATTATTGTAATTTGGAAGAACATTTCTGTCACAAAAAGTATTTTTAACTTTTTTTTTTTTTTTTTCTAGCTATTACCCAGTTCTTGCTGTTGCAAATACTTAGAAACATTCTAATTTCTTCCATTCAGCAAAATCCTTCATCATGAAATCACTGCAGAAGCCCTTTTACAGATCAGGCTCTGGTCCTTTCCTTAGAAAGTGACTTGTTCTTACCTGTCATTGTATTAATTATACTCCTACCAAAAGTCAGTGCCCTTTTGAGTCAATAAAGCCACCTACTGTAGGTCTAAATTTCAGACCTGAAAAAAATCACAGAAGACACTATGCTGAAATAATCATTTTCTAATTAAATACTGTATTCAGCAAAGCCAATTAGGCAAAATCTTTGGAGAATTTTACTTATTGGTCTATTTTGCCATTGTGTTTTATTGAACTGCTAGAAACTTTCACCTGAATATGGAACTTAGTTTTTCAAGAAAGCTTTTTAGTATTCAGTATTTAGTATTTAGCTTTTTTAGTATTATATATTTATAATATAAATATATTTAGTATATTTCTTAGTATTTCAAGAAAGCTTTAAAATCTGTAGTGTTACAGTTGAGAAGAAATCATGATGACATCTCTGATTCCTTTGTAATCAATGAAAATTTTCCCTTTTGAATATTAAGCAGTCCAGGATTTTACCTTCACTGTAAGAGCGGTAGCAATGTCACACTTCAGTACTTCCAACTTAAAGATATATTTTTTTCCTTTGTAGTAGGGTTTACTAAACAAATGTAGGTCTTCATCATTTGAGTGACAGTAACTCAGAATTATTTTCATATCTGGCTGTTAGCAATCATGCATCACTACTTCAAGGTCTCATCAAAGACTGCTTAGTAAGCAAACACACAAGTGTGCAAAGTACCTGGGATTTGGAATAAAAATTTATCTCTTTTTCTGAGAAGGCACATACTGGTGGAAGACAAGTAGTAGATGTACCTTAATCAGGACTGCAGTTACTAGGTACAGAATTACTATGGTACTTCTATTTGGTTGAACTTGGGTGATGTCAAATAATAGTTGTACATTACCAATACAGTGAGTAGCAGAGCAAGAGCAGAGGATACCCCCCTAGAGTAAAAATATGGTATCACAGAATCACAGAATTTCTAGGTTGGAAGAGACCTCAAGATCATCGAGTCCAACCTCTAACCTAACACTAACAGTCCCCACTAAACCATATCCCTAAGCTCTACATCTAAACGTCTTTTGAAGACTTCCAGGGATGGTGACTCCACCACCTCCCTGGGCAGCCTGTTCCAATGCCTCACAACCCTTTCAGTACAGAAGCTCTTCCTAACATCTAACCTAAAACTCCCCTGGTGCAACTTTAGCCCATTCCCCCTCGTCCTGTCACCAGGCACGTGGGAGAACAGGCCAACCCCCACCTCTCTACAGCCTCCTTTAAGGTATCTGTAGAGAGCGATAAGGTCGCCCCTGAGACTCCTCTTCTCCAGGCTGAACAAGCCCAGCTCCTTCAGCCACTCCTCGTAGGACTTGTTCTCCAGGCCCCTCACCAGCTTCGTCGCCCTTCTTTGGACCCGCTCAAGCACCTTGATGTCCTTCTTGTAGCGAGGGGCCCAAAACTGAACACAGTACTCGAGGTGCGGCCTCACTGATATATCAATATCAGAATAGTCAGAAAGAAATCTTTGGACTCTGTATACATGTGTGTGTACATGTTTGAATGTAGCTGTAATTGTAATGTTTGACTATGTCTGCGTGGTGAAGCTACTAGAGTTTTCCCTCAGGAACATAAATAGTTTGTTTGCTATATCTAAAAAGAGTGATTAAGCTACTACTTATCCAAGCTCTGTCATTGCTGCCTAAACAAAAATTCATTGTGCTGTATTGCAGTCTGTCCCTTTCTTCAGCTATGTGTAATGTTCTGCAACATTTAATCCCTTTTCCATTGCCATGCAATCATCACTTTAGCAATTACATTTGATCTTCCTAGATATTTTTGCATGTTGCTTATCTATATTCAAGAGAATATTCAAATAGCCTCACATATTTTCAAATCACTTGGGGATGTCTGTCTAGAAGCTGTCCTCTTTGCATTTCCCAAAAGAAGAATGCAGAGAAGATGGCACTTAATTTAACATGTAATGAGTTCTCATATTTCTTTCCACAACTGGTGGAAAGGAAAATGACAAGGACTTGTCATTTTTTTATATTGGCTTTCAGCATCTTAGCTAGTGTCCAGCTTGCTCTGCAGATGACTTTCAGCTGCATTCCTTTTAATCTGAGCTCTTTGGAAAGAAGGGAGATTTATATTCTGTGGTATTTTCAGATTCTTCATATGCTATCTGCTCCATGTAGTTCTGGTCTGAGTTTTCCTTAACAGATTTTCCTATCTTTCTGTATTAAAATGTGATTAACCACTAAAATGGTCAGGGAAATAAGAGTTTAAAAATCTTAACATGTTTATTATGAATATTGGTTACACAGAAATTCCTAATAGCCTGTTTTTTTTTTTTTGTGTTTTTTTTTTTTTTTTTTTTTTTTCTTCCTGTATTTCCTGATAGCAATTATTCTCAGACAGCTATTTCATAGCTGTAGCTTTTTTTTTTTCTAATTCTGATACAGGTAATATATCCATTAACATTTTCAATCTGCTGAATCTGAATATTGTTTTAAGTGTATTGTCTTAGTAAACACAATACAGTTTCATCAAACAGACTAACTCAGAATATTAGCTAATACCCAAATGTTTAAGAATTTTTATACTTTCCTACACAAACCATTTTTTTTTTTTTCCCACAGTTTTAGCAGGAATAAAAGTTTTAGTCAAATAGAAGGACACCTGAAATGTCTATTCCAAATATCTTTCTGTTCTCCATTATTTGCAAAATAAAACAACTTCTTTGTTATAGTTTGTGGTAGTCACAAGTGTATGATTTGAAGATTTGTTATGTAAATATATGTAATTAATTTGATTAATTACATGAATCCTACCCACTTCAATTTATATTTCTTCCTTAGTTAATATAGTTGATCAGATATTGAGAATGAGCACCTGCTAGTTTTCAGTCCTCCAGGCTCTTACACAAATGTTTGGCTTCATGCATGTGGTTACTACCTCTGATATCAGTGGTAGCATGTTATGTGCAAACAGTGAAGGATTTAGCACAGAAATAAAAGTTGGCTAGCTTGTCTCCAGTCCAAGCTCTGAGAGTGCCCAGCGCCAGTGTGCCAAAATCATCTCTGGTGATTTTTCTAAACAGATGTTGAAAACCTTTTTTGTCTTCTGAATCTTAAGTGTCTTCTTCCCCCCAAAAGGATTTTCAAGTGCCCTCTTTCAAAGATGATTTTAAGAATTGATTAAATTAAAGAATATATCAAAGGTAGAGAAAAAAAGTGTATTTTGGATTATCCTGGAAAGCCTGATACTAAAGTGAATTCCTGGTCAAAAACTCGTAGCCAGATTTCTAATCAGAAGTCAGACAAAGAATTTGTTATTTAGAAAGTAAGGACATATCTGAGGTAAATCTTTCATCTGAGAATTGATTTCATATATAAATAAAATCAGTTTTCCTTGGGGGGAGGGGGAAGTAGGGAGGAGGGGATGAAACACACTTGTAATATAATAATACCACTTTGAATGAAATATAAACCTCTGAAAACACAAAAAGGCAGTCAGTAAAGGAAAACATAGCAGTGATCCACTGATCCACTAATAAATAAATAAACCAAGCACAAATTTAGTACAGTGTTCAGCGTTTTAAAGTCAGAAAGAATTGTTATGATCATACAAATAGAGGCCCTTCAGTTAAGCAATTAAATGGTTTAAATGGTTTGAAGGACCTCATAGAAGAATTTTATTCAGGGATTTATCCCATTCATTCTGGTTTATTCCACAGCAGGGTAACTGTTAGATTGTCAAATGAGAGAAAACTTTATGTCTACCAGAATATACTTCTTGGAACTTCTAGAAAACAGGTACATTTTAAAGAGCTGTCATGGAGAAATAATGAGTGAGGTACACCCAAGAAGAAAAATCGGAGAACACAGAGACTATAAAATCAAACTAGGAGAGAATGCCAACATTCCAATCTGAGTATTTCCATAGTCTCTGAATACCAAACAAATGGACAGGAGTGAGAACATCACAGTAGTAGAGCATAAAATGTTTTAAAAACGTGATCTGTAGTGTGTGGGGAAAAAAAAAAAAAAGAAATCATACTGTGAACCAAAATGATGAAGACCTGACAGAAAATCAGGGATAGAGTAAACCAGTGAAGAACAACTATAGTATAGAAAGCTTGGCTGGAAAATGCAGGGCTGTTTGTATGTACTGTGGGTGATTACATACACAGAGCAGATATAGATACCATCTGACCATAGTAATGCACTGCTCTTGGAGAATGCCTTCATGGCTGAAGGGAGCTGGTAGAGAATATGCTGATGAACAAATCTAGGACTTAGCAGCATTTCTAAGAAGAAACTCCTTTACTTAGTTTGCAGATAAAGCCCAGCATATTGTGGCAACACTGAGAAGTAATATTTCTTTGAACCATATGGTGTCAATAGTAAAGGTAATAATATATCAGTGTTATGACAGGTCCATCCAAAGGTGTTGTGCTGCCTGTGAGCTACTTCGTTGTTTATATTTTCTAGAAAATGCTAAGTATTAAATACACTTACTCTTATGAACATAGGCTGTTGATCATTTTGTATTTCACCCACTTCAAGGACTTGCAAGGTTAAGAAAGACTTGTAGTGATGTCTAATGCAAGCACATATATGGAAATGCAGCATTTTCTTCTGTAGCCACTTGAACTCTGTATAAGTGCAAAGCTTGCTAAATGGTTCTCAGGGCTTTGACACATAACTTACTATTGCAAAAAGGTGGTTTAGCTCCTCCATTAGCAAAGCTTTGTGAGTGGTAGCGAAATATCAGTACATCTTTTCTCAACTAAAATCTTTTCATGAGAATTGCCACTGATATGGCTTAGCTGCTGTAGAACATCCTGAGGCTTCAAAATACTCTGCATACATAATACTCAACAATATCTAATCTTCCATAAATTTCCTCTATAGAATAGGACAATGTGGTTATCCTTTACCATATTATCATTTGATCCATTTATTTAAGTTTATTAACAATACTTAATGACTTGGAATTTAGATTTTGTATTAAAACAATAATAACAAAAAGAAAATTCCTACAACCTGTTCCTTAACAATAAATTAATTATCAGCTTTATACAAGTTTAGTCAGCCAAGAATTGAACACAGTTAATTAACAGTGTTCTGTCTTTTGTAGTCCTCAGGCTTGAATAGATTATTAGGACAAAAGCTAAGCTGCAATCTCAGTTCTGTAAGGTGCTGTTTTTCTTATGGCCCCAGCCCAAAAAGGATTAGGTTTAGATTTAAAGGAAAGAAAAAGATGATGTAAAGGGAACTGTTTAGTTTTATTTTTTAAATAGCACTCAACTTTTATATAAAAGCCTTGCAATTGGAGTTCTGAGGCAGTGGCATGCCAGAATTGAATCCCTACATCTCTGACCATCTTTTAGCATACTAAACACATTAGCCTGCGTGGATTTATGTTAGATTGCAGTATAAAATAGACTTGTAGAGCCAGAAATAGTGTCATACACTGTACTCGTGAGGATAACCATTTAGAGAGGAGTACTCTTAGGACTCTCTTCTCTGCACCAAGCACTGTCTCTGCATTTCCTGTTTAACAGGAAAAAAATAAAAAAGAAAACAAACAAAAAATCTGGATGTGAAAGCATCAGACTGAGTGTTCTCCTTCTTTTCTGAGTGCTTTTAATCCAAGAGCTAACATGACCTGTGGACACTGGTGTAGAATCAAGGGCTAATTCTGACCTCTGGTCCTGGAACTGCACTGCTATGGAAGGCAGGAGAAAAGACTGAGGATCTGCCTCTTGTGAAACAGGAATATTGCCAATATTTCTGAGACAAATATGGCAATAAAAAGATGAGTGATCAGTGTACCAGTCACTGGGCTAAGATAAATGAGGACAGGCACTCCCAGCAACTTGGAGTTAATTTTTCAAAGTGTTTGTTTTCATTTCTAAGTAAATGATGCCTAGTTAACACCCTTCAGTGTCTAGATCATGGTGGAGCCAATCTCTAACCCACTTTCCTGAATGTGGTGAGGTTCGGAAAAGACCAAAGCCTGCAGCATTCCTCTCCATCTTTGGGAGCGAACAAGAGATTGAGGTTTCATCTCTGATGCACTTAATCAGGTGATGAATTCTGGGTTTCCAAATCTGTGTTGAGGATCAGATGTCAGTTACTATGGTGTTTAACTTGTATATACTCAGGTACTTAATCACATCAATCATCAATAGTTAGCTTCATCTTCAGAGAAACTGTTGGTATGTATATAACTGTTGGTATAGAGATAATTGTTGATCTTCCTGAGATGGGGACAGAGCATCTTGGCACTCTTTGATCCCATATGACCTTTATATGAGTTTATGAATACCGATGGTTGTATGCTTGTATGCATACATACAAAAATATATAAATATATATATTATGTATATATCTATGTGAAGAAAATCCCTACCCTGCTGTAACAATGACCATGTTCCTTTCAACTTCAAAAGAATGATGATCTGATCCAAAGTACAATTTACTGCATTTTTTGCATGGTTTACTAACCATGAGAAGTATAAATTATACAGATTTTGAATTTACTAGATTGTTTTTATATTTTAAGGAAGGTAATACATTTATCTAGAATGAAAAAAATTATTTGGCAAGCGGCACTAGTGGAAATGTGACTAAATGTTGCAGTACAACGTCCCTGACAACTTCAGTAAGAAATTTACCCGATGAGAATTAGTTCAAAGAGAATCCAAAATGTATTTGACAAAAACAATGATTTTATTTTGAGTGCTTTTATGTCAGTTCTAAACACTATCACTTCAGACAGAAGTATTTCAATAAATGCTCCCTGTCTTGGGAAATAAATGACCAGTGAAACACCTTAGATATCTTGAGGTTTTATGGGTAGCCTGAGGCAGGAGATTGTAGACATAGTTAACATAAAATATGCATATATTGAGTATGTGTTGAGTACCAGAGGAAAAAGCAGGAATCAGCTTCTGATTCTATTAGCTTCTAAGTTCTTTTGATTATATTCATTTTAATAATTTTAGGCAAGTTTTCTTCTGCCACTTTCTGCATCTCCAAGATAGGAATAGCAAATTGCTTCCCTTTGGAAAAAAAAAAATAATTTTTTTTTTGAAACCTGTAAGTAAAAACTGCTATACAAGAACTTCAAATTATTATGGTAATTTATGAGATAATGAATTTTATCCTCAAAAAAAAAAAAAAAAAAAGTGTTACATGAAATACTAACTTCTTGAATTTGAATTGCTTTTCAGATTCTAAGCCTAGACTGATGCTTTGTTTGAAATGTCTTTGAAATCTTTTCCACCTGTTTAAGCAATTTTGACTTTGCTGCAGACATGGCACAATAGTTACATTATAGCAAGTTAGACAGCTTGTCAAATGTAAAACCTGCATTTTCATTTCCTTATATCTTGCTGCTAATGCAGTTCTACTGTCCATCCAGATGATTTCCTGTTATACAAATGGTAGCAGATGTTTGCCAATGAGTTCTATTCCTACAAACGTCGAAGTCTAAAAACTCAGGTTCAATTTTACGCATTATTTTAAGAGAAAGTTCAATTTCATTAAATACACACACAAAAAGGCAAATCTTTTGTTTTAGACAGTTCCAATTTTCACTACTCTTGTAACAGTTCACAAGTTCTCTGAATACTGGACATAGCACTGAACAGAAACAAACCTGAACTATAACATTGCATACATTTGTGAACATCTGCAATAGCAAACTTTCCCTCTAATGGAGAAGATTTTGGAAATATTCTACACTCAGGTGCCACTACTTCAGATTCTGGGTAATTACTCCACCTTTTATACACTGCACCTAGTTGCAGAAGTATCTTCTTTGCATAAATATCTTCCCTTTCTCCTCAGGCTGGCCTGATTAAAGCCAATAAATGGATGCGTATGCAGTCCTTGGCAACATTTAGACGAAAATGAATGCCTTGTATTGGTTCTGCAGTCCTCAGATGAATTGCACTCCAGAACAAATTTTCAGACTTTCTCAAACATTTTATGATTCTGAAGGGAAACATTCCAGATGCTTTCTCCTGTTTTCTAATGATAGATGCATCTTAATCTGATTTATGCATAACATATTTGGTAACTGCATGAAAGGCAAGCTGAATGCTCTAAATGAAGGAGAGCAAGAGGTTATGACATGATTTTTGCTTAGGAATATTTACGATTAAACTCTGTGCATATAGATTTAATTCTGAAATCCTTAGTAAATATAAAAAAGAAGCTTTAGTCACATTAAGGCTGAACTGTTCTCAAGAAATGAAACAAACAAAATTCTAGAAAAACAACCAGACAAACAAAAAACAATAACAAAAAGCATTGTTACATTTTAAAAAGAAAGAAGAAATGTAAAATATTTGGAGATTTTATTTCTGTCATAAAAAGAAATAATGAAATTGCACATAATCACACTTTTGTTCATTAAAGTGTCCATCAAAAGCTAAAGAAAAATATTTAAGACTGTAGTAGTTAGACTGGCAAGTTTATCTGCTATTACCGCACTGCATTCCTAATATGTTCTGCAGTATTTAGATTAAAATTTTTTATCCAAAGACCGAAACTGTATTTTCTGAGACTTTAGGAGAAGAAAGAGATTTAACATCACCAAATGGATCTGCTGTATCTAGCTGAACAACAGAGAAAATACATCAAAACTTTAAATTATTACTTAACAATGAACACTGACAGACCTGATAAAAGAAATAGAAGATTCTATTTTGATTGTATTTCAAGAAATATTGCTATCACTTTATGCTGCAAACTCTTTTTATAATGCAGGAGAAAAAAATTATCTTTGAAAACAGCATAAATTCAGCAAGAATTTAACTCTTCTTCTTCTTGTTATTTATTACTTCTAGGGGTAAAAAGATTGGACATGATATTGATTTTTTGATCACCAACCCAGGACCAAGAGAAGATGATGAACTTCTGCATAAAGTTGTTGACTTGTGGAAAAAGCAGGTATGAATTTAATAATATTTGGCTAAAAAAGAAAGATGTTCTAACAGCATGGAATTAAGCCTATATAATGCTTAAAGAATGTTGACTCCTTTTCACAGAAGATTTCACTATTTTGAAATTGCATGTTCTATTTAATTATTAATCATGATGAGCTAGGTGTATCCTACAGCTCTGAAGTTGAAGGTAATGTCAGGGGTGCCCTGCACACACTATTATATCCTCCCCTAAGAATCTGCAACTGATCAGAGGTAAGTTAGGCTAAATGGAGTTTTGGGTGATGCAGAAAAGCTGCTATACTTTGAAACAAAACAGTATTTGTTTAATTTCTCATTGAGATGGGAGTAGTTTCCCCAAGTTACTGCTTTGATTTTGCGGAGCTCCAACATTAAGTATAGTAAACTTCTGTAACCCCATGGTGCGATGTTAGTAAGTCTGAAAGCTTGGGTACAAAACACCTGGAATTCTGTCTTCCTTTCAGCCCATAGATTAACACTTTTCCTGGTTTCCTGTTTTTTGGAATATGGTAAAAATTGATGTAGTCCTCTTTGATGTTTGTGGTTTTATGTATGCACATATTTCACAGAAGAATTGTTCATCTAAGGTTTGTTGTATTCAACATTCTTCACTTCCAAGCAACATTAAAGTTAGAAAATTTTGAATTATAATAGGTGCAGGTACCTCAAAATATTACTGGGTCAGAAATATGGTATGTTGGGAAAGGTAAGCCTGTTATTTATTTATTTATTTATTTATTTTTCTCCTGTCAGGCCAGCTAAGACATTTTTCACTTTACTTCCCGTACTGTTCAAAGGATTTGAGTACATTTCAACATGTAAAAAAGACCATCAGTCTGAGATGAATCATCATGCCTCACTGCTAAGCAAACTCAGCTTTCAGCACAGATAGCCTGGAGAGAATGCTTTCAAATTTATTCTTGACTGATGTACTTTAATTAACATATAATGTGTTAATATGTGAAAGATACTAAAAATATTCTCCAAACAAGCAGAAACTTATCTGATTTTATGAAGAACTGATATATTTTAGAGGTGGTCGAAATCTTTCTACTGGCTTAATGACATCAAACTTGTTATTTCCTGGTAAAATACAACCCTAGATGAATTTCTCTTCTTTTGGCTGACTTGGTATCCAAAATGTTAACAGACTATTACTAATTTTAAAGATTTCTCTGATTTCTGTCATAATTGTGCATGCAAAGTGTACATATTAAAGTAGACTGCTAGAAGGTATACTTTATCATACTCCAATGAAAAGCAATGAAGCTGTGACAATTGAGTGTTGAGGAGCAATTCTATTTTTATCTTTTTATTATTTATGTAAACATTCTTTCTCAGGCATCCCACTCCCTTTATTCTGAGCAAAGCTGCGTTTCTTCTTGGAAGCTGTCCTTTTGCTTTCTTAAGCAGATTTGAACCTCTGGGAAGGCATGTGCATGTCCTCCAAAACTGTTTATTACCACACAGCAGAAAGGAAAAATGACAATAGGGTGTGTCTAGAGCCTGTCCCTGGGTGCAGCCTTTCATTCCTTCTCCCATTCCATCACACTTCACTTACATTAATGAGAACAATGGCTGTGATCTGAGAAGTCTGGCAACTGCAGAAGCTTTTCAGGTCATCTTGAGTTGTTTTCATTAAATAGAATTGAAAGGAAAGAAAGAGAAAATAAATCATTCTTGTTGATTTTTTTTTTTTTTCCAAGGAATAAAATTTGGCAGAATTGAATGCAGGCAAGAGTTCAGGAGGTCAAGGGAGGCCAAGGGTCTGATGAAAAGATTAGGATTCCTCTAGAGATCTCCCAGCATGAAGAAAATGTCAGAAGGGGAGATGCACAGTGGAAGTAGCAATGAAATCCAAACAAGCTGGGGATTGTTTAAAGCTACAAACAAAGATTTTCTGTGGTTTGTTATTTCTCCAGAATTTTTGGGGCTTATAACACTTGTTATACAGCCTCTCTACTGTGATCATTGTAATATGTAGGCTTTTACTGTCACTACTGAAAAATTAGCTGCCAGCAAAATGAAAATACAAAAAGAAAGAGGAATTATATTCCTCTTGCTTTTTTATTACCTTTGATTTCTAAATGGAAAGGAAAAAAAAAAAAGAAAAAAGAACCTAAAGCACTTTTATATTTTTGACGGTACACCTGTTGGTTGCTTCACAGCTTTCCACTTTTGTGCTACTGCTTCAAAGCCCAAATTCATCAAAGAATGTCACTGAGGTCATGATGTTGACTTCCTTTCAACAGCTCTTAGTGAAGGATTCTGCAATGTTTAACTTCTAAACTATGGACCCCATCCTTATTTAAATAGTTTAAAAGGGCCTTTTTCTTAGCCAGAAAGTTTAATGTAACAAGATCCTTCCATTGAAAGCTGTTGAAAAATTAAGTGGTTAAATCAACAGCATCGTGCTCTTTGATGCAGCAGCAACCGGGGATAAATGGACTGAGGAACAGAGAACACAGTCTCCCCAGAACTTCAAAGAAGAATGGCTAAATGGAAAAGCTGCAATGCAGTATACAGGTTATGGTTTTAATGATTCCAAGAAACTTCATAAAGTAAGAAATTACTTCCTCCGTGGGTTAGAGTTTGGAAGTGCATGGGCAAACAGGCTGAGCCATCTGTGTCAATGTAGTTTCATTCACATACTGTGTAAAGGGGGGTTTATTTTTTGATAAAAACTATATTGCTGTATTTAGCACTGTTGCTGTTAGATATGTACCATCAACAGAGGAAGAGATGCCATTACTGCTGGCATTCCTGTACTCTCCATTTTTTTTTCTTTCATATTCATTAAAGTATAATGTTGCATTAGTCCACATTGCCATTTCATTTTTCTTTCAGCTTTTAGGAAAACGGGACTATTGGTGCTTTCCTATGCTTACTTATTTTAACATTTTGTGGTCTGGGTTAGACTCTATCATTCACCCTTGCTGAGGTGAACATGTCAGGAAAAGGAAGGCTTGAAGTCCCATTGAGGTGTATGGTGATGAACAAGCAACTAGTCTGGCTTTTTCATTTCTGGAAATAGCTTTTTGTAAACAGGGTTCACAGAACAGCAGCGCTTTCGTTATTGAGTGACAGATGGATTTTAGTAGCGAAAAAACCTGTTTCTAAGACTAGACACAGAAACAGTTGTGAGGCTGGAACAAAGAGCTTATTTCTTTAAGATGAATGCTCGCTCTGCTTATAAGGACGCAGGCCTGTATTCATTCGTTTGTAAGCAAATGTTGCCTCACCTTTTACATTCTGATATTTATTTTATTTATTTTATTTTATTTTATTTTATTTTATTTTATTTTATTTTATTTTATTTTATTTTATTTTATTTTATTTTATTTTATTTTATTTATTTTATTTTATTTTATTTTATTTTATTTTATTTTATTTTATTTTAATTTAATTTTATTTTATTTTATTTTATTTTTTTTATTTTATTTTTATTTTTTGCTGCATTTTGGCTCAGTTTCAGCAGGAGCTGAGGACATTCTTACCTAAAATAAAGTAGTGCATGCTGCCTAGAGTACTTTGGTGGGACTTGAGATAACTTGGCTTAAACCCCTTAGGCAGAGGATGGGGCTGAGTATGATTGTCCTGACTCTGGGGTTATTGCATAAAGCAGGCAGAAGTGTTCCACTGCCTTGTATGTTTTAAGGATCCTGGAAGCAGTGGCAGTTCTTATGAAGTGTGATTTTTCTGGTGTGTACTGTCTATCTATATGTGGGTAAGCATGTATGCATGTGTATGTATATGTCCCTACCTATCCATTAGTTCTTGTCACTCACCAGTGCAAATACTCGTGGCATGGAAACAGGGAAACGTTCCTGAACTCTGGTCCTGGGCTCTGCATTCCTGTCAAAACCAGGCTGTTCAGGACATGCCCAGAATTAGATCATTCTGCTCTATGGGGAACTTCAAGCTGAAAAAATTGTCATCAAAGGGACCAAGGCAGCTGTATGATTAGGCAGCAACTGAAAAGTTTTGTATTGCTGATCAAGCCTTTGATGCCATTTCCTTATGATTCCTCACTCTAACAGCATTGACTGCTCCCAGGCATCAGTTACTTGAGCTGTTCAACTTTATAGAATTCCATTTATCTCACCTAGGTAGCGATTTTTCTGGGTTGAAACCTTGAACTAACATGCCTACATCCTATTTCAGTTTAGCTATAGGTATTTCAGTAAAAATAATACTGTTCCACTTCAGTAAACCATCTTAGAATGAAATTAAGAACAACATATATATATTTCAGAACATATTGTATTACATTTGCTTTTGATATAAATAATCTTACTTTGCTTTAACAGAATTAACCCAGCTATCAATATATAGGAACAATGACTTCTTGTAACATTAAAAATGGGATAGCATTTCATTTAATTAAAAATAACAAAGAATGCTAAAGACGATATTTGATTCTTCAGCTATTGTTTATATATTCTTCTCAAAATTCACACTCATCCCCAATTTGATCAAACATTTACTCCAATATTAATACTTCTGATGTGCCACCACACATTCTATTTAAGTAAACGTGCGTTATCATTTTAAAAGGGGAAAATTCTTTGGGCATTGACATAACTAAAAAAATACATTTGATTTTGATGATGATGTAAATTTGAGACATGAAAATGCACACATTTTAAAACTTGATTGTGTAAACAAGGTCTGCAGCAGTTTATGTTGTGTAGATCAAATGGAAATTTGAAAACAGCTGCAGATTCCCTGACATAGACTAATGTGAAGGCTGCAATTTTAGCAGTAGACGACACTTCATGCAAACTTCATAGCTGACTGCCCCTTCAAGTCATACTTTTTTCAGAAAGTATAGAAGTGCTGTTTCAACTGTACTTTATGGGGTGACAGTGATGTCCAGTGCTCTATCAAATCAGATTAATTGGAAACATTATCACAATGAATATGACCTATGCTTTGGCTGCTATTTAAAAGCATCATCCTGGCTTTGAATCTGTTTTTGGTTTCAACTGTTTGTTGGAGTCAGCACTTGTGTAATTCTTGCCTAAATACTTTTTTTTTTTTTTTTTTTTAAAAGGTTGAAATGCATATTTACAGCAGGGTACTTCATCTTATGCTCTTTCTATCAACTTTAGAAGTTGCCCAGCCAATAAACACTGAAAAAAACACTACAAGATAACCCAGAGATATTTAGTTCTAAAATATCTTTCCTAAGTATCTTTCACATTTGCTAACCATGACCATCTGCAAATACTTAAAATGTATTCAAGTAGAAGATATGGCCTAGTCAGCAAGGGAAAACAGCAATAGGAAGTCTCCAATACAGTTTTGTTGTAACTGCTTCATAATTTGCTTGATGTTAAACCTCAGGTGCCCCAAGGAGCATTGCCTTGTAGTTCCTAAACATTGCAATACGAAGAGTTTTAAAAGAAAACTCTTTAAAAACTCTGTCTTTAAATGCTGTGGTATTATAGATGGAATTTGCACTTCTAAAGCAGCTGGGAGAACTCAAAGGCAGGACCTTTGGTAGGTCTGGTATCTAGGGTGAATTTTAGGTAAAGGGAACATTTTTAGTGTGTGTAGTAGAGCAAAGATTCTCACGTCAAATTTACTCTGTTTACATTTACAATTGTATATTTTTGTAATGAGTAGCAAGATGAAAAAAATGACTTTGAAAACTAAGCAAAACTGATGCAGAAGATATCATCCAAAAGATGTCTTAAAAAGCCTGAGCATTTTATATCAATGTCATTTGCAGACACACAGGTAATAATACATAATCATATCTCCTTAAGAGCTTGTGGGCTTAAAATCCAAGGAATAGTTACTGATGGCCAAGTGTGCATGTCTACAGATCTCGCTGATACAAGACACTTGCCAGGTGCTTGCCTGTGAAGGGAGAATCCACTGTTGTCTATATTATCTTCCTAGATTTATCAGGGTGTCAGAACAAAAAACCTACTAAGAACACCCATCTGTAGTAGGAATTCAATTCCTTTTGTAGTCCACCTAAGAAAGATGGGCTTTAATTCCTAATTCTTTGTACCAAGAGATTTCAATTTCATTAGAGCAAAGAAGTGTTGATATAGATGAGGTAAATGTGCAAAACTAGTGATCTGAACACTACCTACAATCAGCATATGGGTGTGGGAAATGTAGGTACCTGGAACAATAAAAAGGCCACTTTAGCACAACCTACTGTAGTTGTTAGGAAATAAATCATTTGAATTTATTCTGGGATATTCTATGCAATGTCCCACATCTCAAAGACAAGAAAGGAAAAATGAGTAAGAGATGTGAAAACACTGATGAATAGGCTAAAAGCTTTTACAGAGAATGGGAAGAAGTTTTGAAGTCATGAATTAAATATCAGTGATCAAAGAGATCAAAAGAATTTTTTTAGCATTAAAAACAGCAACAAAAAAGATTAAGAATTAACCTGAAGTCAGGCATAGTTTGTTAATAAGAGTGGGTGAGATTAGAAACACTTATGCATTAACATTCAACAGCTGTTTTGAGTTTATATTTGGAAATTGTATCAGTGCCTTGTGACGTTGGGGTAAAATCAAGAAAAAATTACTAGCTGTTTTAATGATGGATGTGAGAGAACACCTGCTAAAATTAAGCATTTTCAAATCAGCAGACTAGGAAACAAGTAATCCAAGAAGGAGCTACGTAAGGAGTTTTCTTAGATTAGTTTATAACAGTCTTCAACTCAGGAAAAATTCCAGAGAAGAAATGTCAATGAAAAGCAAATAGTTATCATTAAAATGGCTGGCCCAGTGACCCATAAAACAGCTTGAGAGTGATCCCTAGCAAAATAATGGGATTGTTAATGTGGAACTATCATCAACAAACAAACAAACAAACAAACAAAAAAACAACAACAAAAAAAGGAAGCTGAAAATAAAACAGTACCTATCAGTGTCTCCTCATGGAAATTATATCTTGTTAACTTTTTTTTTTTTTTTTTTGGCCAGAGCTGTACCTCTGATATAATAATATAGTAATATAATAGTAATAATTGTAATGTTTTCTAAGACATTTAACCTTACCACATAAAGTTAACGACTTGTGATATATTATCAAAAAGAAAATCAAAATAACATATTTTTAAATTTGGTGTTTATTATGGAGACATCGTTCCAAAAATCAGTTTGTTACCTGTGTTTGAAGAGGCTTGACATGGAGAATATTATAATTACCTATTGATAACCATGAAAGAAAAGTACTACATGATCCCAGTTCAATGTTGCATATTTTTAAGAAAAAAGAAAAACAAAACAAAACAACAACAAAAAGAAGCTAATATGATTATTCTTTATCCTATATCAAGTTTTAGTTAACATATGTTAACTAAAAGTCAGAAAGTATTCTTGGCTCCCCCCCCCCCCTTTTTTTTTAAGGTGAGACCAAAATAAAAAATATTAGGCAAGAGGAAGAAGGATGTGTAAATATTTGAGGGACTTCAGAGTTGAGACAAACTTTGGTCCAAGGATATAAAACTATCCTGATGATGGAAGTTTTAAGAAATACTCTATTCATCTTATCAGAAAGAAGTTCCCTGATGAATTGAGTTTGGTCAATGTGTGGATTTAAATACATAAGTATATATAATATGCTGAAAATTGTTGATTGGCCTGTTGGTCTTGAAGAGAAAACTAACAAGCTCACCTGCCCAAGCATGGTTAATAAATCCAGCTTAGTTGTTTTCCTTCTAGTAATAATGATTAAACACTTGACAACCTATGGAGGAAATGGTATGCATTATTGTTGCTAACCTTTATAACAAAGCTGGATTCCGTTTGCAGAGGAAAATCTCAGAAGTCTCTGCTTTCTGTGTAATCTGGTGCTCAGAGGGGAGGCAGTCACAGTGCTCTCCTATATTTTATGAATCTATAAAATCTAAATTAAGGTTGAGAGTACCAGGAGTCAGGCACCCATCTGAGTGTTTTCATCATGTGCAACCTCTCTCAGAAAGTGAAATATTTTTGCCAGCTGAGTCTTCCTGCTAGAGATGGTTTCAGTGTTATGGAGCATTGTATAAAGCCCCATTTTGCTCTGGAAGTATAACTGAGGGAAGCAGTGTGATTGATAATATTTCCCTTATTTATTTTGTTGTTGTTGTTTGATATTTTGCATTCTTTAAAAAGGATATGTTGGGCAGCAGAGAGAGAGAGGCTGGTCCTTATCTTGTCCCAGGTGCTGTGTTTTGGGTGAGGAGAAGTTTTCTGACTGGTGGGGGGAGATTCGCTTGAGAGCAATGGAAGGTGTGCCCTTAGATCCCAAAGATATGAGAAGCTTTGTGAGTGTAAAGTAAATGTGAAATGCCCAGGAGATCAGTAGCCTTGGAAGGCGCCTATAAATGCAAAGAACAAGCACAGAGACAGGCATGAGGAATGACAGAAAGATTCTTTTCCTAAGGACCTTAGGGGGAGGTAATACATACTGGAACCACAGGAGTTGTTGAAAGGTTGCAGGCTACAGAGCAAGGCTGGAGGATAGCACTGCCCCTTCCACCCAGCTCTTCTTGCAGTTCTGGATTAGAAGGAACTAATTTACAACACTCTATTACTTTTATTTTTATTCTCACTCTGAACTGCAAGGAACAATATATTTTAAAATAAAATCACTTTTATATTTTAATAAAATCTGGCTACTGAGGTTCAACATTTTTTTGGTGTAGTCCCTTCAAACAAAAGGTATGAGCAAGGCCATTCCAACTCTCTGGTGACTCCAGACCTTGTCACAAGGAAATCTCAGATAACAGACAGTGCAAATGCTCTCTTTGGAAGCTGTCAGCAAGACTGTTCTCTGGACTAATGTATTTTTCTAGACATCTGCCTTGTGAGAAAGCATTAATCTCTGCTCCAAAATTTCTGTTGACATCAACTACAGAGTCTCAGGGGGAAAGGATAGAGGGGAAGAATTGCAAATATTGTTTCCTTAGTATAGGGTAGGATATTGCCATTATCAGACAGCTACCACTGCAGATTTCTCTCTAAGCATTGGTTGGTGTTTTTCCAAAAGTTACGTATGGCTATTTTATGTCTCTTCTTAGACCAGATTTTGCCATTCACAGTTCTGTGTTTACTGAAACTGTATTTTACAAGATATTTTAAGATAACTGTCTAGAAAGTCTGGAATTTCAGTAAAACCAATCCAGCAATTCAATGTGAGCAATGTCTTCTCTTTAGGGCTTACTTCTGTATTGTGATATCATTGAATCAACATTTGTAAAGGAACAGATACCAAGCAGAGAAGTTGATGCCATGGATCATTTTCAAAAATGTTTTGCAATATTAAAATTATACACACCAAGCATAGACAACAGCAGTTACAATACATCAAAAAAATGTGATATGGCAGAAGTCAAAGACTGGAAGGCAATCCGTGTGGATCTGGTCATAACCCCCTTTGAGCAATATGCATATGCTTTGTTAGGCTGGACAGGCTCCAGGGTAAGTAACCACAGCAGTCTTTTTTTTTTTTTTTTTTTTTTTTTTATAAGCATTGCCAACCTATTGTTGCAATTGCAGGGCTATTCAGAATTCACAGAATTTTAAAAAATGTTCCTTCTCTCCACACATCACTTTTCATAACCAGCGATCTTAGGTTGAAGCTGATGAACTCATCACTGACATTTATGGATTTCTGTCTAAAACACTTAACATTTGTTTTCCTTGAAGCTTAGTGTTTAAATTCATGGAATGAAGAACTATATTTTCAGTCCTTTGCATTGTCTTTTACATGACACTAGTGTTAACAAGTGACTTCAACAGTTACTGAGTAAAGAGATGATTTAGAAAGTTTCACAGAATTATCATAAAGATTTTACAGGACATTTAACATTTGAGGAAGAAATGCTCTTATTTGGAACTTATTTTTTTCATAGAAAATTGAAAACAATTTGATATTTTTCATTTTGAATTAAGGAAACTTTTGTTTCTATTTTGCGTATTGTAAAATTATTTAAAAATATAAAACATTAACATTTACTCATTAGTTTTGAACTAAAATAAAATGTCTTAGTGTTTTAGTTAGTATTCTAACATGGAAGGAAAGTTTCAAATGATAGCTACTTTCTATAATAGAAGTTTTTGTGTGTAATTGCTTTTTTAGTGGGTATGATATAAAATAGCACAATATTTTCAAAATAAATTCTATATAATTGCAAACTCAAAACTCAAATGATTTATCTGTCTCCACATGGAACTAGTTTGTGATCTGTTCTACATGCTTGCCCTCTGATGTTCATTTTGTTAGAGAATGATTATGTGGTATAACGAAGAGTTCCTAAGCCTGTTCTGAGTGAGCTTTTTGATGTGCTAGAAGTACAGATGCACTGCCACTCTGTTCAACCCAGGTTAATTGGAAGCAGGGTGCTTTAGACCAGGCAAAATGCTGCAGCCGATATGTTCTCCTGCTGAGCTGATGAGTTACTTCAGCCACTTTTCAGTTTTGAGATAATAAAATGTGTTTACTTGGATTTTGGATCAACTGCAGAATTTGAGGTTCATCTTATGTTTGACTACTTAAAAGCTCCTCTCTCTTCTCTGCAGATGGATGTCTGTTCTAAAAATACACTTTATCAGACCCTTTGTAGGAAAGGACTCTATCTTTCTCTACTCACTCAGTTCCTGCTACCTGTTGAGATAATTCATGTAGAGACTGTGGGAGCCCATAGTAAACTGTACATAGCCTTGCTTTCTCTTAAAGTACCCAACTGTTCTCAGACTAGCCAACTGAAATGATGGACCATTGACTATCAAAGTATTGTTCTTTCAGATGATCCATCTGTCCAGACTATAGTCTTTTGGTAGAGATAATTTTCATATTTTCGTTTATTATTTGGTCTGCTGTTGGGACTCTAGTATAAAGGATAACAATTTTGATTGGACAGAATTGCTCTTATCTATTGTGTTTCTTACAGCAATTTGGACGTGATTTGCGAAGATATGCTACTCATGAAAGGAAGATGATGTTGGATAACCATGCCTTATACGACAAAAGAAAGGTACTGTTTTTTTTTTTTTTTTTTTTTTTTTTTTTTTTCTCAGAATTAAGATACCACACTTTTATTTATTTTCAGTTTATTTTTGATATTAAGGTATCTAAAATATTTTAGCTTGAATGTCTATCTGTGAAACAGTCCCATCTTCACAAGATTTAGTTTTCCTGCTACAGCCTGATTCAATCTGAACAAGTATGTCTGAAAACCTTTGGCATAGCTGAGGTAATTTCTGAAATTTAAGAATTAACACATGTGGGACACTGGTATTTGGAAGGAACTGTGCAACCTTCACAAAATGGAGAACAACTCATCTGCAAGCATTCAAAAAAGGCATTTTTTTGTCCTGTTTCAGAATGAAAGGTCATTTCTGTGTCACAGGCACAATTTCAGTGGGCATTGTACTGACATTTTGAAGGAAAAAAGCAATATTAACTGGTACCAGCTCTGAGGAAGTTTCTGTGGGCATGATACTACATGGGGATCAGTGATCATTTTGCTTTTAAAGCTCTGCATTCAGAAGTTTGTGTGGAGTTGTTTTGCTAGGCTTGTTAGTCTTGGTTAAATGGTAGTAATTCTAGTCTAAATGCTTTTGGCTGGAAATATTCTGACCTATGTATTTATCTGGCTTAATGTCTGTATTTGTAACAGACCATTTTAATAAGAAGCAAAATCAATATTGAAGATGCTTATTGATGTCATTATAGGGGAAGGCAAAAGTACCATGTCAATTTTTACATTAATCTATCGTTTGTATTCCTTATAGAATGGAGGCCGCTTTTAACATCTCTACTTACATACAGTATTTTCTCATTGTTTGTGAGATGCAGCAGTGATCCAAGCCCTCACCCCATTACAGATGTCTCCATCTGCGCTTGTCAGGCACATATGCTAGAGAATCCTCAGTTCACATAGAAACCTAGGGAAATGATCAGACTAATGATCCATTTAGTCAAATATCCTGTCTCTAACAATTGTCAATACTAGATGCTTCAGAAGAAAATATTAAATTGCATAATAGATAAATATACAATTACATGTTCAAGGCAGAACTTTCTTCGTGAACTCAGGGATGATGTCACTGCTTGTATTTATATTTTGAAAGCATTTAAATATAAAAGAAACTCAATATAACATATAAAATATTCTTATCTTCAGCTTAATATGTGTTAAATATATCATGCTGTGTAATGGATAACTGCACTAGTGAAATACAAAGCAGTTAAGAAACGTCAGTGTTATTTTTTTGTGTGTGCAGCAAAAATTGTTTACATGGGATACCAATATGTATTATTACATATTTCTTTACCCAGAACACAGATGTATTCAGTGATGCAAAATGTCATTCTATTCATTCATGAGCAACATCAATCAGTATTCTTTTTTCTTTATTGTGTTTAGGCTTTATATCTGACTTACCATTCAAATCCCTCTGGGAAAGAAAATGTGAGTTCCATGTGAATTTCAGTGGGCTAATAAGGATGTTTCACAGAAAAATGATGAGTTTATCTTCACAGTGCCCTCTGGGAAGAAAGGTGCTTTTGTATTCCCAAGTGAATTCTGAGGCAGAGAGAGATTTAAGGCCCTAAAAACCCAATGATGCTCCCTGTGATGCAGCATCTGGCCTCAGTTTCATTCTATTGGATATCCGCCTCAGGATTTCGCAAAATACATAGAACTGAGTACATCCATGACATGTTTCCAAAAGCTGTCAGCTCTAACTGAGTCTCAACCATTTCTGCATGTCTGAGTCTCAAGTTATATTTCTTCACTGCGCTGCCCAAAAATGAAGAAACAGAATTAGTGGTAGGACTAAAATGCTAGATTTAGAATGTTTTCCTTACAAGAACTATCTGTCAAGGACAAAGGAAAAAAAAAATCCAGGCCTACAGAGCAAATTTCAACTGCCTTGACCACAAAGTCCTTAATCTAGGATATCCATATATCAACTGAATGATATGAATGAATCAAATGTTCCTTTCTGTGTGGGCTCTGTTTACTTTGGAGATTTTTATTTTTCCCAAGCAAAACCTAAGCCTCCCTTTTCCCATTTAAATCCAGACACGGACAGTTTACATCCAAATCTTATTTCCTACTGCCAGATATAGACATACTACAATTTTTCCAGCAAAGTCCAATAAGTCCTGACAATGTCTTGACACAGCAGAACGTTGTTCTTTTCTCTTCTCTGCTGCACTCTCAGAAACAACCTAATTTTTCCACAAAGAAAGAAGACCATGCCTAAGACAGATACCCATTATGAAATATGAAACAATAAACAGGAAGAGAGAAACTCCCTCCCTAAGTATTCTAATATTAAAATCAAATGTTTTATATTCATAGATTATTTTTCCCCCGCAATTTTGCATGAAGAGATGCTCATAAAGGACATTTTGAACAAAAAGACTTCCACACTGCCACCCAGTGTGTTATAAAGTCAGCAGTCTGTATAATAACAGCAAGTGTTTATAGCTGTGAAACTTGAGGTGATGACCTATAGAAGAGGAGAAGTTTGCTGTAATTATATGTCTGGGATGTGTGGCTGCCAAAGTTGATTTATTTTTAGGGTCATCAAGTTAACAAGTCAAAGGTGATCTTAGAATCAGTGATGACAAATAATTAGTGACTTGATTCCCACTTCAGGGAATGTATACCCAAATTGTGATAAAATTTTTAAAATTTAGTTATGAAAACTAAAAAAAATCTTCCTTTTAGTAATTCAAGTGCTTTTGATTCAAAAACATTTAGTTAGGCACTTTGAAACATGTTTTTATCTGTACCTTCTCTTAAATTTAGATTGGTATATGAACATATGCATTTCTTTGTGGTACTAAATCTTACTTTCTTACAGTAAAGCTTTCAGAATGCTTAAATAAAGAATGCAACAAAACCACTGAGATGGTCTTTCATTATAAAAGGCAACATTTTCCTTGTTTGCTCTACATTCTGAAAAATAAATTGATATATTTTACTCTTCTGTATTAATAGTTATTAGCCCTTTGGCACTGGAGCTTGCACTGTGGCCTACTGCCTGAACTATGATGCTCTTTGGAGAATCCCATATTCTAGTGCTCACAGGGTAACACCAGGAGAGAACCCTGCTTACTTTAATGGGTTTCCAGAGGGATTCTGGCAGGAATAGAGAACATTAACATAGCAGTTAGGAATCAATTACATAGCTTCCAAGAGGGGAACAAAAGGAATGGATATTTCCTCCAGGGACTTATTACAAGGTTACATGATGAAATTATTCCTCAGCCTTGATTATATTTATTTACTTAAATTTCCCAGCTGTGTGAATAACTTTCATATATTTGCAGGTTTTTGTAGATACTGTGCAGCTATCAAACTAACGTTAATTTTTTATTTATTTATTTTTACCTACTTCCAAAATGAAAACACATTTCATGGATTTTCTTTTGGTAGGAAAACTGAGATGCAAAAAATTGAAAATTTATGACCAATTATCTGACAGCTCTCATTTCCATAACAAGGTGAATGGGTGTTCAGATCTGTGCCTCTGTAAAATTTTATCCTAAAGTTATGCAAATCAGCATTTGTATATACCAATGAAGCATGAAGTTGCTGTGATTTATACCAGCTGGATATTAAACCTTATGATGATTCCCACAGTCAGGGAATGAAGGAATTCATTGATCAACAATCAGGAAGAAAGAGAACTTGTATATTCCAAGCATCTTATGATATTATTATTGCTGTTGCACTGATTATAAATGGCATGATGCATTTATGAAAAAGGCCAGTAAAATTCTCAGTGTAAAACTTTCCTGATTTATGAATGAATCATATGGTCTGTAGGTAAAGTAGATGTCCTTTTGCTGCTAAGCCATTTTGATCATAAAAGGAAATTTATTTTTCTGAGTAAACCATAAGTCAGATTGAAGTCAGTTCAGCTGAATTGAAATTGAAGCTGGAGGCCTTTCCTTTAAAAAAAAACATATTTTTTTTTTAGCTGAAAACCATGACATCACTTGTTGTCTTTATACCTCTAAGTCTTGGGCCAAGGGTTATTAAAATTTGAGCATGCCAGCTCAAAGAATTTTTGGTTAGAACGTGCATTGCATCTGGATGTGATCTGGTGCAACAGAAACCAGTGCTTAAACTCTTATTTATATATTTATGTAATGTGATTGTCAGATCACTATCTGAACTGTAGTTTTTATATGCATATATATATTACAGTTTGCTACATACTGAGATTTGAAAGACATTTCCTTGCAATGATTAAAAAATTGTGATGTAGTATGTCAGTCATTAGCAAGTTTTGACAGTATCCTGACAGCATTTTAATTGGGTAAAATGGAGAGAGATCCTAGAGGATCAAACAAAGGAAGATACAGCTATAAGATCTGTTTTATTTCTAAACACTTAAGCTGAATATCATCTGCTTTCATGACTGTGTAATAAACGTATGACTTACTGTCACATACAATGTTTACTTATTTTTACAGTGATTTTTTACAGCAGCTGGCAGGTCACAGGCTTTCTGTTCTCGAAGGAGCAGCTGTCCTTGAAGTATGAGTGTTTCTCCTCTTTTATAGTTTCAGCAATAGGATTCAGGAATGGCAAACTTTATTGGTTGCTTCTTTGCCAACCTCAGGTGATGTTAGCTACAGTATTTTTGTCATGCAGAGGGGTGCTGAGGAGAGTGTCTAAAGCTAGGCTTTATGATATGGGATTTTTGCAGTCTTCAATGTGGTCAAGACTTAATGTGTTATTGGTATGACTGTTCTCCCATTAAATTGCTCTAGTCTTGGAGTCTGTGCTTTTCTTCAAAAAGAATATTCATTTCATTAAGGAAAAACTTCGTTATTCTCTGGAGTATGAAATGCTACCACTCTGCTTTTAAACTTAGCATCATCTTTAACTTTGAAGTTTGTTCCACCAAATATATACTATTTTGTACTCTGGTCATTACCTCCATACCTCTTCTCTATGATTAATCTCATCCAAGTCTCCATTTCTCCTTAATTTCATTCCATATCATCCACTTTTGTAGATTCCAGTGCTATCAAATTTCCTGTATTTACTATTAATACCATTGCTAATTCCAGGGAATGGTGGTAAAATGGTGGCTACAAATTTGAGATGTTTTCCTTGCCCCTATATTAGAAGAACGTGACAGACTTTTGTGAGTTACCTAGAGAGCTGCTGTAGCTCTGGAAGATGTAAGTTACGTCTTCCTGATGAATTCAAAATCAGCTTTTACATATAGCTAAGATTCCATACTGTAAGCAGTAAACTGAAATGAAAATTCAAAAATAATCATCATCAACAACAGTTGTTTGTTGTTGTTTGTTTTTTAAGCTTTTTTTTTTTTTTTTTTTTTAAACTTGTGTTATTCTGACACTTGCTGATAGCTGTGGTGTTGCTGAAAACCTTTTTTTGTCAGTTATTACTGTTAAAATTCCATAGGAACATAAATATGTTGGATTGTTTTTTTTCCCTGTCTCTGTGCCCTTGGATATTATCTGAAGTTGCAGCTTGCAATTATGAATTTACTATTCATAAATAGTAAAATATGTTGATCCTGTTATTCCTCATGGCTCATCCATTTGAAGATCAAATTCAGATGCCCAATCTTTGTTATATACAGCTAGACTGCAATAAATCTATTTTATAATCTATTTGCTGGTCTTTCTGCTCCCTTTGCTTTTCTATGTGTAGTCACCAGTTAGAAAAGTTCCTCCAGCTTCCAAAAAACTCGGCTCACACAGTTGTTTCGATACAATGCCTGTCACTGGTATTTGATGTGTCTGTGTTGATGACTGTGAAGACAGTTGTTCCACAAACTTCAGTTCCTTTTGAGGAAGACAGCATAGATAATCTTTAGCATTTGAAGGAAAGGTTGCATGAATAAGCTGAAAATGATATGTTGTTTTATCAGTTTGAATTTCCAGGGCTGTACATTGTCCAAAGCCTGACCTTGGAAATGCCTTAAATGCACAGCCAAGCCAATCTGAAAAGTATGTGTGAAATTTTTTGTACCTATTGCTGGTATTTTAGCTCAGATGCAGATGTACAGTAAGGATAAGTAGTTAAACACTGCGACAAAAACTGGTTCAGTTTAATGAAAGAGTTTGATCAATTGGTATTTTGCTCTTTCCCTCTAACTATAAGAAAGAGCAAATATTTAATGAAGGATTTTGGTCATTCAAAATTTGCTTTTTCTCTTAATCAGAGGGTAAATCAAAATGTTGACACTTTCTGCAAAGGGAATCTCAGCTTTGAAAATAGTCCAAACCTCCAAAGATCAGACAGATTTTGGGGCCACAAGCTCTGAGGCACTCACCTTTGCTGGTTGCTCCAGGTTCTTGGACCCTGGCTCTGGTGTAATTAAAATGACTTTTTTTGAACTCAGGTTCCCAGTACCCTGTCAGGTAGGTTGTTGAGAAGATGGGAAAACTGCCAGGACATCAAATAGACTTAAAAGTGACTGGCAAGTTATATTCTACTGGATTATTATTTTTTTTTAACATTAATTTATTTTTATTTATTCCAGAGGAATGTTTTGATGATTACACCATTTTTGTGGAACACATTCCAATTCTTAGTCAGCTGAAACCACATATCTTGTTTCTCTACAGAAATAGGTGTGAGGATGCCCCAAACTTCCAAAGTGCAGAATATACTTCTGAAAGATATACTGTGCTATGCAAAGCCCAGCCCGACCACTTTTATTATGGATAAATTTAAGTTTTAAGAAATGTAAAATTGCTCAACCTTTCTTTTACTATTACTTCCTAACTAAGTTTCTTTACCTAAATTACTTGAAAAGTAATACTATTACCAAATAGTTAAGAAGCCATTATCAGAAAATAAGGTACTTTGGGGTTGTTTTTGCATTTTAATGGGAACTATTGCTTGTAGCTACAGTAAAGAAAGATGTCTAGAACTTTTCAATTCACACAGTTTCAGTTGTGGTGGGATTCTTTATTGCTTTTTCCTTTCTTTCAAAGTATATGAGTTGTTCTTGATGTCGTTTCCTGTTCAATAGTTACTAACAGCCAAAGAGCCTGGCAGAAGTTTTTTTGCACTCAGCATCTGAGCTGTAGTCATTTCCTATTTCATAAGAGAAGAATCTGGGTAAAACAAGAACTGGTTCATGCAAGAAGTTCTGAATGATACATTTTTCCAAAGCAGTATCTTTCGAGTATGCGAGTGAGCATGGGGAAATTGGTCTGAGTCAGAGGCATGCTAAGAAGCCATTGCGGGTACTTCTCTCTATATCTGCTTCATGGTCAGAGATTTCTAGGGATGTCATGTAGAACTTGACTTTTTAAGAAAAAGGTTCCTTAAGGTTCCTAGGGCATAATAGATTGATTAAATTATTAGCATATGAAAGCTATTGCACTAACTTGTAGGTTGCTTGATTTTTGTAAGAGGAGAGTCACAAGCTCAGCGTTATTTTGAAGAGTCATTGGGGCAGAAAGCAGTTATTAGTTTTATGTCCTATGAAAATTTAAGACAGGAAATACCTGGCTTGATGTTTTTTATTGTTAAAGAAATATTCTAGAAAGTACGATACTGGATATAACTGCTCTGAATGGTGAATGTCACAAGATAATGGGACCCAGCTTTGCAAAACATCAAGTGCTGTGCAGCTACAATGACAAACGGTAAAACTCTGTGCTCCCCAAATTTTTAAAGAGAATGTTCGATTTTCCTTAGGAAACTGGTACAAACACAAAAGGGGAAATTTATCATGGGATTTCTTACTTCAGACTGTGAAGATCACATGTATGCAATAGTTATCATTGGTATTGCAGTCTTCAATCATTTGCCTGCAGAAAGTGTTCCTATTTAGGGAAATCCTTAATTAAGTCTTCAAGCATGGCTTGCCCTGGCTTTCCTTGCACATATCTGTAGAGCCAAATGAAGGTGAGACTGCAGCCCAATAATAATGGTTACAAGGAAAACTATCACCATATATAAGTTGCAACAGTAGAGGATGGAAATAGTTTCCATCCTTGAAGAAGCCAGACTGATTGCAGATGTCTGGCCTGTTGCCTGTGCTTCCTACATTTTTATAAACAGTTATCCTAATACAAAGACAGTTTGGTTTTCTGAGCATTGATTCTTTCTGTGACTATCCTATACATACAAGTGGGAAGAAGAGCTGAATATGATTTTATAACTTTAATTTAATTACATAGACATAATATTTACATGTGTTTAACACTTCAACAGACATAGTCTCAAAATCAGTTTTCTTGTGTCATTTGAGTGTTTACTCCACACTATCACTGAAAGAAGGTTCCCGCAGAAGTTTACTAGCACAGTTAAAGAGACATTTTTAGGATTCTTTAAAAATTGGATGTTATAGTCTTATTTTGGCAGATGCTGCTCTAAAATTATGAAGTTATAACAGTGAGAGAGCCTTGAGAACATGTCAATGAATTAAACATGCTGCAGCTGCAGAGTTTGCTTTAGATGTCTGCAATAATGACTATTAAAGCTAAAATAAACTTAGAGATCCAAATTTAATAATATTGATTTCCAATGTGATCAGTTGTTCACATAATTATTGCTACAATTAAATACTGAGTCGTAAACAGATGTACGTACATTTATGTTACAATTCTTCTGTCTCTCTGAGGAAAAGTGGCAATTGCATATGTGGTTTGGGGGATATGTTCTTTTTGCACCTGCTCTATTTTTAAAAATTAAGAATTAAAATAACGAACTTTTTTACCCTCTGGAAAAATTAAAAATGATTATGCATTTTCTTCCGAAGTATGCTTCTACCCAGTGTTTTTAGCAGTTGAAATGTTTCATGTATAGCATATGATAGCTCATTTTTACAAAGTGAGCATATAATTTTTGTACATATTTAGCAAAGTTTAAACTCCTTGTAATAGCAAATTGTACATCCAACATGGATAAATGTACTTGTGCTTCCTTTACTTGGTGGGTTTTCTGAACCAGTGAAACCAGGATTGCTAATGAAATGAGAGATGTGTAAACAGGTACAGATTCAAAACATTTTGACTATACTTTCTTATTTTAAATTCTAGGACGGTGCAGAGCCAACCATTTTCAAGTGTTTTAATTCAGTTATTAAATCAGAATGCTTGGGTAAATTGTAGATTATGGAGCAGGTAGCATAACCTCAAATTTCCTCTTAAAAGAAAAACAAATCAGAAATCCCAGAAGAATCTGGGAAGACAGGAAGCTATAAAAGGAAAGAGATGGGGTCAACGAGGAAAATGGGATATGAGAAAATGTAGTGGGAGTGAGAATAGGAGTCTGGACAAACAGATCAGAAATGAGAGTTCCCAGAAAAGGGGAAAGAAGATGGTATATTTGATTATCAGCAATCGTTATGGAAAACAGCCTGGGTTGGTATATAAAGCTGAGCTGAAAAGAGGCACAAAAAAGAATCTTTAGGCTGTGTGAAAGTTTGGTGGAGTAAAAATAAAATAAAAATCATCAGGCTCTAACTTGGCAACAAGGAATGGGTATTCAATTGGCTCAAAGAAAGTGAGTAAACTCTCATTTTTATTCTGGATATGGCATGAGTGGAACCTGAAGTTATATTAGAGATCTGAGGGGAGAGATCAAGGCTATAACTTAGTATGGGGAAGTAGGGAAGAAATGGAGCTGTAACAGGTACATATTGGAGAAACTCAACTTGCAGAGAAAAGATAAGTTGATCGCAGGTTAATCTGCAGCACAAGATTTTTTCAATGCTGTCCGCATCTGTTAGTTCGGTGGCACAGCATATTTCCTGCCTAGTGAAAGATGTATGTTACAGGAATTGAATGAATCAATATTTCTTTGGAGAAAAAAAATCTCCATGTATACACTGAGGAAAACTGAACTACAGTTGCAATCAAACAAAATTAAAATGCAATCCACATTCCAGGATTTCTCAAAGTGCAGGTCTCAGGATTTCTCAAATCTCAAGATTTTTGTGATCTCAATAATATTCTTTTGAAATAGTTTGTAATAATCCTATATGAATTACATTCAACTGCATTTCATAAAATCTAGGATTCTGTGCATTTTTCGTGTTTCATTTATTCATATGAAGCTTTATAAAGACAAATACAGTAAGACAAGAGCATTTGATGAGGTAAAGCTACTATAAATATCATAGTCTTTAAGCAAAAAAGAAGTATAGTTAAGGCAGAAGAGTAAATAATTCCTGCTAATCATTTTAATCACTTTGTGATAATATGCAGGTCGTCAGAGAGCTACATGAGGCATTAAGAACAGTGTTCCTCTTATTTGCAAGGAAGCTCCAGTTTTGGGTACAACAGTGTGCTATTTAACATGTTAAAAATTTTTGACTGGATTATAAGACAGTAGGTTCCAAGTTTTTTTCCCTTTGTGTGCCTAGAATTGAAAATGTATTCTTGTATTCTGGATGGTCATATATAGTAGTCTTTATTTATTGTGGAACGCTTTTAATTATTTAAATTGTAATGAGAGAATGGATGCTTAACTACGTAGTGTCTTGCAACAAAGTAATAATGCGCCTGTCATTTTAAACAGAGAATAATTCCATGTTATGCACACCATAGACTTGTCAAATAACACGGTCATAAACTTTGTCAAATAAAGAAGTGGTCATTCAGTTAAGTCTACAGATAATGTTTTTAAATATCTTATTTTTTAGTGTCAGTTCTTCAGCACTAGTCTTTTTGGTTCTTCTTCATCAAAGCTACTCAGTGTCACCACTTTGCATGTAGAAAGCCTGAAGGCATGTCACTCTGTATTATGAAATAATTAACTGTATAAATGTCTAAGATGTACTAATATTAGCCTGATTAATTCCCCCCCGCTTTTTTTTTTCCTCAGTACATCTACTTAGTATTGTTCAGAAATTTAATTTGAATAAATCTATAACTAGAGCAAATCTACAACTGAACAGTTTTAAGAGAAATATTCAAGTATGATATTTCTGATTAAAAACACAGGATATGTCCAGTGGTAAAATAAAATGATAATTTATAATTCTGGCTTCTATTACATTCAAACATTATTCATGCCCAGAATTATTAGAATAAATTCCACTGCACTATTTTGCATCAATACTATTACACAAGATTTTGCTGGAGGGTATTGAATAAATGTAATTCTTGTAATAGTGTTTTTTTTTTTTTTCAATCATGGATTGTTATAATGCCATTTCAAGGGGTCTTTTTATTTTTTTTTCTTTCTTCCCCTCTCTGATTATATATCATTTTATTTGTAGCTGGATTAGAAATAGATTAGTTTTTATTTTAAAGCAGGCATGGTGATTACTACAGAAAACACCAGTGAAACATGAAAATTACATTTGGAGATAATATAATATCAGAGGGACAGGTCATTTACTATTGAAAAACATTATGATTTCATCAAAGGCAAAGTGCACAGTGTCTACACATTATTGTGGAATATTATCGAACTTTGTGAAACACTTCACATTTCCAGCACAATTAGTACTTCAAATTTTATGCTGTATAATTATCATGAAATTGTTTCTACTGTTAAGAGTCCCATTCATTATTTGTAGCAAAAATATTTAGAAAAATATCTAATTATGGGCAAAGCAAAAAATCACCAACAGCTTGTTTTAAAGAGAAACCTCTCTCTCGAAGAAAATAAAAAAAAAAAAGAAAAAGAAAAAGAAAAAGAAAAAAGAAAACTCAGGGAAAAACATGTAAGGAAAATCACTTCACAGTTGTTAGTTGCATTGCTTAGGAGAGTACTGGTAGGTAGGTACTTAATATTACACTAAACAACAAAATGTAAAAACTTTTGTTAACCATAATGATGTTAAATACTATTGAGAGTTAAGAATACCAATGGGTATTCTTCAGGGCTTGATTCTTTCACATCTTATTTATCAAATAGTATCTTATTTTGAGAGTATTGTCTTACTGACTACTAACGAAGTAAGTTATTGTCCCTCTCAGGTCAGCTTGAGATATATATTAGTGTAAACATCAGGACAAGGAAGAAGTTTTATTTTTTCCATGTTACTTTCTGACAAGAGTTCATACTACACAAGATAGTCATTGAATACAATGACTTGAAACCTCTTACCAAATGACATAATTTAATGTGTTGTGTTTTTTTTTTTCTTTGGAAATTGCTTTACTTAGATATTATTATTATTTTTTTTTTGCCTTCCTCTCTTCCCCCCCTTCTTTCTCTATGAGGAAAATCATTTAGTTGGCTGAGAATGTTACTGATTACAGTGATTCTTGCCACCACTTTGCCCTAATGAGTCAGCTAATGATTTCAGAGAAGTAGCCACCATTTTACAGGTTGATGTTGCATTGTATTCCCATACTTTCATTGTAGATTGAAGGTACTCAACTTCATATTGCTTGGTATACTGCAGGAATTTATGGATCTGCTGTAACACTTTCTCTACTGTTGCTTTTCATAATTCTGGGTCTCTAATTGGTGTAAAACTGTAAAGCTATTCGCTGCACTGAAGCTCAGAGTGGATTTATATTTTTCACCAAAGATGGAAATCTGTTCCTTTCTACTGCTATGGAGTTTTCATTTATTTTCTCACAAGTTTCTTTAGACCATTCAGAGCTATTAGCTGGCTTGGTTAATGCACAAGCTCTGTGTGCAAGAAATCACTCCAGCAAGCAATTGCTTTTTCAAGGGGGAAAGCAGGATTGCATAGGGAATAACTTTTTGTGAGTTAACACTTTTTGTGAGTTAACAAGTTTTGAATGGAAAGTGATGGAAATACTTTCCATCACTTGCAATAAGTCTGCAACATGCTTCCTCGTGTTTCCCACAGCTCCTGTATTTGCTGAGTTACTTTGCAGGCACCACCTGCACCTTCCCCTTAGAAATACCCTCTCAGAAATACACTAAAATAAAACAAAAACAGGTTAATGGTTTTATACCAAGTCTGCTATGGGGCTTTCATAAGACCTGAAGAAAATTATCTGGACTATTATTTTTCCCCCATTTTCTCTTTCTATTACTTTCTATTCTAGGTCCCCTTTCATTCTTGCTTTTTGGCTGGCTGGTGGTTGGAGTAAATTTGTTGTGCTGTTCTGTAAATTTGTATGGATTAAACTACTCTGAGTCAGTGAGATTAAAGATATTAGAGTTTGCATCTATGTGAAAACAAAACAAAACAAACAAACAAAAACCAACCAAACAAAAAAACCACAAGCCAATAAATGTCTGAACTAAAATTACAAGGTGTGTACCAAAATTCCACTGAACTATTTTTTTCACTCTTTCCTTCAGTTTTACCTCCCTGACTTCTTGTATGTGTTGCACTTGTCCTCTACATGAAAATGTCAAACCGTGGAAGCTCATTGGCATGTCTGGTAATGTAAGACATGTTAGCACCACAGGTATCATTACAAGGTCATGTCAAGTCAGTCATTCAGTAACTCTTCTTCATCCTGTTTTTTTTTGTATTTGTCTTTTGTTAGTCTGATATCCCCCCTTTTGCCCTTCACTCCTCCTTTATTTTTTGTTACTTTTTGAAAAAATGCTGCTAGGTTTTCTGTATTTGTGTTTCCAAGATAAACCTCATTGAAGTTGATGGGGAGCAAGAATATAAATGATGCAAAGTGTTTATTTTGGGTCTTGTAATAACTTAATTGTCAATAAGAAGAATATCCAACTAGTTGTGCCATGGAGTGAGTTAGGATAATTTTTCATTAGTCAGCCTGTGTAATCTAATTGCCTCTCTTCTGAATGACCTTTCTGAGAGGAGAGAAGATGCAAGTGCATAGCTGAATCATACATTCTCCTTGTCCTCTCTTCTCTCAAGCTTTCCTGACTTGGTTGCTTTGACAATACTGCTTGTCTTCTGCTTGTCACATCCAAGACTTCCCAGTGCATTCAGTGCATTCAGTGGTTGGCTCTAGAACTCATATTTTTTGTTTGAAATATATACTTTCCTTGCCAGTGGTTGACTTTTCTGTGAACTTTAAATTTTTTTCACGTCTGCCATTCATTGTGAGTTAATGCAGATATTCAGGCTAGGAATGCAGGGGAAGGCTTCCCAGGTGCAAAGCAGCAGTAAGATTACATAATTTCCAAAAGCTTGTCTGCAAAGCTTCACCAGAAACCCATGTGGCTCACTGCATGCCGCATGAAAAAGCCTCTAACATAGGACTGTAATTTTGGATGAAGAATTTACAGGAGAGCAGTGTAATGTGTGTGCATTTTGTGGACACATGATTTTACAAATATTTTTGATGGAAAGACCAGGCTCTGTCATTAGCTGAATGGCACAGCTCTGACAAGCTGTGTTGCGTTTTAGGTCGGTATAATATGAAAGTCAGAAAATAATGAAATTTATACCTGTGTTGTGAGGTATACATTGTAAAATGTTGATTTATTAAGACTAGCGTCTTTCTAAAAGTTTCCGCAGTTCTGCAGTACTTGTGCAAACAGTGATGATGCACAAACACTTTTTCTAGCAAAAGTGGTCCAGTGACATAGAACAGATAAGGTAAAACTAAGGTCAGGTAAACATATGAGAACATTACTCCTGTTAATCACGTGGAAAATGTTTGCTTGGATGGATTAATTATGTTTCTGCCTTCACAATTTTTTCCCCTGTAAACTCATTTTATTCATTTTATTAACTTCTCACAGTCCAGCCTTTGTTTCCTCTGACCTGCTGTCGGTTGAGTGTTTGGCAGAGACAGACACCAACCTGACAGCATGTGGTTTGAAACAACTGAAGCCTTTGTATGATGGGAACTGGTGACTAAAATTGGGCTCCTACACCCCAAAGTGCTTAAGCAGGAAAGAGCACAATTCTGTGGAAAATACATAGATTTACTTAACCAGTAATATATTTCAATGTAGTCATATAAAGAAATGTGGAAGTCTTTTTATTTAATTTTATTTAAATTTAAAATCAGTGGAAGGCTTGATTTGTCGTGTCATGGAACGAACTGTATCCTTATTTCCTCTTTATAAGATGACTTGTGAAATGGCTGTTGTAGCTCTTTGATACAGCATAAAGGCTACGCTGGACGGACAGATGTAATTAGAGTTGTTTAGCAGAATAATAGTGCTGTAGTTGTTCTTCCCACCTAATGGGATTGTTGGCATGCCCAACTATTTTTTTTTTCTTTTTGAGCAAGGTCTTATTCTACACACAGACTGTGCTTTTATTCAAATAGCAGCACGGCTTTCATGCAAGAATTGTTATACATTCCTTTACAGCCATCTATATTTTTTTTACAGGCTACAAATATTATTTGAGCAAGAAGGATCAGAGAAAAAGGGAATGTGAGCAATTTAATAGCTTTGCACCTTTAAGCTCTCAGCGTACTGAGAGCTTAAGTTGCATGTCTTCAGTGTTCAGTGTGTGCACTGAATGCAGTGGCCTATGATATCTAGAGAATTGGTTTCACATCTTGGAAGATGTTGCAAGCAATGTTACTAACATAACCTAGCATAACCGTTAGATCCAAATAATTATTTATGTGTATACATATATATATATATACACATATATATATACATGTTTAACTGACTTGACATAACTGATGACATATGAAGGGAAGCCCAGAATTAAAATGGCAAATATATTTGTAACAGAAATATAAGGTGCATAGTATAATTTCTTCTATAGTTTTTTATGCTATCATTCATCTATAATTGATGTTACCCCACAAAAATATTTTTAGAAAGGACTCTGTCCAAGCACAATGAAGAGTTAAGTTCCAGCTTTTCAAATGACAGTCTATCCTCTTCTTTTCTGTTGTTCATTTATCATTGTCATACTTACTGCTGCTGTAACCATTCCAGACACGTAAAACAATGGGGGTTTAGCCTGCTTGGTATTTATCATTCTGCATACCGAAAACATTAAAGTTTAAAATCATTAAACTGACATTATATCTCCACTTAAATAATTTTAAAAAGGAAAGCAAATATTAAAGTAATTAAATTGACATGGACACAAGTTAGTGAAAGCAGACAATACAAAAGTTAGTGAAAGCAGACCAAATTTAAATGAGGAAAGTACTAGCTAACCTACTGAAGAGTTTTCCATTTTATAGCATGCAATGTTACCAGGATACAAAGGAAAGGTTAGAATAAACGCATAAGTTATTGAAATTCCCAAATGCTTACCTAGAAGCAGCTGCATCAAACAGTTTTGTAATTTGTTAACAATATATTGTTGGTAATATTCTGTCCCCCTCACTCCTCCATCCCCTCATTTTATTTGGTGAAAAAGAATGTAAGAAGTCCCAACGGACTATAATGATCATTGCCCCTTGAGGTCTTTTGCTCTGGAGGGGGTTTGCATCCTACACAATGTCATAGTTTTCCAAAGGATAATGAAATCCACTGGAGAATGACTGCATTCTTTCTGAATTGCAGTTGTATGGCAACCAAAATCAGCACTATGAAAAAAGAGCAGAGAAAATGGGACATAAAATTATATATTTTAAAAATGGTCTTTGAAAGGGCATGATTTTTCTATGACTTATTCAAGAATAAATGCTCAATGTAGAAAGTAGAGTTGGGCCAGTAACGAACTAGGGAATTTCATACCTTAGCTTCTCAGCTAATACCAAGGATGATAAGGATTTAAATAGAGAAACAAATCAATGAAATTTCTGCCAACTCTCTCATCTTCAGGACTGAGGTTTGCACACATACATACTGTATACATACCAACCTAAAGTACTTTGCTTTCCAGAGGATTCTGCTGGTTCAGAAGCATTGATTATCATTTCATCAGTGATACTGCCTGCATGATCTTAATGTTTTTTATTTTGAGGTTCTTGCATTCAAACTATCTTCCTAAGTTTATCTTGAGATGGGGAAAATTGTAATAAAATGCCACAGTAACAAGCTGAAGGTTATTTATAGTATTAGTTATAATACATGATTTGGTATTTTGCAATATACTATTACTACCAAGATTTTTGGTAGTAAATAGTAGGATATCAGTCTACTTGGAATGTGATTAAACGTGTGCTTGCCAAGAAGAATGAGTTAATATTGATGCAGAGCATGAGTAGATCTGTTTTCAGAAATGTATGCGAAGCTGGTAGAGAAACAGTTTCTGTGTTTCCTGATGAAGCAATCTCAGCGGAGCATTGTTTCGTTAAGTGCAGTGTCAGGAGGTTGCTGTCATTGCAGCATTTTTTCTTCCTGACCAAACAGTGGAAAAAAGACAGATGAGTACTGTAGAGCTGGATGTGTATTGGGTGTATAAGCAGTAGAGTTTAATTTCAACTACATAAAGGAATTATCCAGGTTGACTGAAAGTACAGGTTGCTCAATGAATGTGACCTAAATTTTCATGTCCTTTGTGCTTCTCATGAAAATCAAGAATTTCTGCATGTTAATTTCAGTAATCTCTGATTTCTTGGGATATCTTTTCTTCTTTGTGGTTACTGGATAAATTGCTAACCATATTTTAAAGTTTCCAATCTTGGTGTGTAGAGTCAACCTAACTAGGCTGAGCTACTCAAAAAGTAGGTTAGACACATGGAGGTACTCTGAAAATGGACAAGAAAAATGGTTTGGAGGTGCCTTCTGGTGCTTTCAGCTTTTCTGATTATTTAAGTAACATATGCAAAATCAGTAGAATTGGTATTTGGCCCCCGAAAGGAACAAGTACTGTTGGCGTATGCTGAGCTATATAACTAAAACTAGACTTCTACTTCATTGGTTAATGGTTTTATTTTGTGGCTTCATTAGATGTGAGTTGAAACCAAGTGACAATAATAGTGTAACATCTATCTGAACTTTGACAGTGCTAGTTAAGAAATCACCAAGTAGTGCTAACTCTGTGCCTTCGCTCTCTTCTTCTCTGTCATCAAAAGTAGCATTGATCATTAATACCGAAATGAAAATAAGAGGTAGCAGTTCACACAAGAAAGCATTTCTATGGCAGCTGTTTTACATTAGGTGTTGTTAATAGTCATGTTTGCAACTGCAAATGTAATATTTACATCCATTGAAATAACATCAGTGATTAAATGGGATAAGAGCAGAATGATACCAGCTGTTCCAGAACATCATATTTTTTTTGTAAACTTGATTGATGTTGATTGGGCATGCTCTGGATCTGTGGAATACCAGTAAGAAGCTGAAAAGAAATCCCCAAACAACAACAAACCCCAATAGCTGGGCCAGCAGTTCATTAGTAACATCTCTTGAGCAAAAAGAAAAGAAAAAAGAAGAAAGAACAGTACTGAATGCACTAATCAAATTTTCATCACTGTATAAGCTCTGCATAGATTGACAAAGAGGGAAAATAATAGGTTATGATTAACATTAATAACACTTACATTGTGAAAGCAGTTGGCAGATATCAACTAGAGATTCATTTAGAAACATGGCTTGTAGCTACTGAGAATGGTATTCAGCATCAGATACTTTGTATTAGAAATTTTCCCTGTCAAGCAAATGAAATGAATTTTGCTTGCAGAAAAACAAGAAGTGACAGAACAAAAGGAATGGGATGCAATTTGGGGTCCCAGAGAAATGAAGAGCTTCTATTAAAGGGTATCAAAGTATCTGTAACATCTGTCTTTAAGAGTAACATCTTTTTTTTTCTCATTTTACTTTTTTTTTTTTTTTTTCCCAGTAATTTATATGTATGGCTTGCCCTCTCTTGTTCACATTTAGAATTAAAAAAAACAAAACAAAACAACAACAACAACAACCAAAAATACCCAACAAACATAACAACAACAAAAAATCCTAACATCCTGTCCTCGCAAAGTCAAGCTCTAGGGAAGAAATATTTCTGGTACTGTTACCTGACGGGTAGTTTTCAATCTTTTCTTTCATTTTCTTTTACTCTGTGTTCTACCATTTTTTCTAGTCCTCTCCAGATGAAAAAAGGATCTACATTCTCCTAGTTATTGTTTTTTGTATCTTACTTTTATTCCAGAACCTGACATTTGAATTTCCTAGAAAAAAAATATTGTCTATGCTTTGTAAGCAATCTTTCCTATTACAGACACAACTTTGAACTGTCAGTTCATTATGTATATGTGATTATTTTTTTTCAGCTTTTCATGCTCCATCAAGTTTCTGTAGTTGTGGGCACTGTTCCAGAGTCTAAATATTCATATGCTGAGAATTCCATGCTTGAAGAATACTTTAGAAAATAGGAAACTGTTTTTACACTAGAGGTAAAAGACAAAAACATTTGTCCTAATTTGTTTAAAAAAAAAATCTTGAAATAATGGGCAAAATTATTCCCTCAAATTTCTGATACAGAGTGTTTGCATATGAAAATTATCTTATGTAAATAGAATTCATTACAGGAAAGTGAAAACAACTTCATATACCTTGTTAAGTACTTTTACTGTGCATTGTTGTAACAGATCTAATCCATATGGAACGTTTTATTGCCTGAAATCAATGCCTTTGTAGAAGAGCTTAGTAGAATATCTACTTAACTCATTGGGAAAGATATTTTTTATTTTTATGTTTTCAATGGGTTTGGTTGTGTTTTTGTGTGCAAACTCTAGCCCTAAAGTTTTCATGTGTGTAATTGAAATGTGTGTAATATGAATGCCAAAGATTTAGCGACATAAACAAGTAGCTTCTGAGCATTGCAAGGAACTATTTGTTGTACTTTATGTATTTATATGGGACAGGACAGAGAATGATGCAATTTTAAAAGTTGCTGATTTTTGTAATATATTTTTTATTAGTAACACAGAATACTTATTTCTTATTGCCATCATTACCATTGACTCTAAGTATTTGTCTGTTAAGATTGTTTTTGTCTAATTGAAGATGAACTCTCTGAAATTAAAATAATGAAAATGTTCCATATTTATTCATTGAATAGCAATTATTTGATAAGAAAGATAAATGGATTCAAGACAATATTAGCCAGAACTATTCTTAAATATCTACTTTGCTGGTTGGGAACTCGGAATGAGCAAATCATATTCTGTCCTTTCTGTCCTCCCAAACTCAAAGGAACACCAAAGGCCTCTGACTCAATTCACTCAGGAGCATCTAATCTCTACTATTCAATTTAGTGTTTGTAACCTTTCTAGCACAGTTAAACCGACTTTCATTCTACTTTGTGGCATTGAAAAATAGCTGTTAGGAAAGCTGGCAGCTTGACTACTCTGGCTGTCCAAGCTGAACAATGTCAGAGAAAGATGGGGCTTTGCTGTAGATAGAGTTAGATTTAGAACTTCAAATTTCAGATACTCCTATGATGAAATGGGAACAGTTTTCTGGTTTAGTTGAAACCCTTATAAAGTTTGAGTTTACAAACTGAGTTTTGAGAAAATTAAAGTTACATTTTACCTTGGGTGTTCAATTCTTCATTATGCCTTGGCAAAACCGTGGCTGTTGATGGGAGTGAGAGATGGATCAGGCACTGGAAAGAAGTGAACTGATGATTAATAACAATAAGTCACTGAGTTCCAACTAGTGAGATAAATTTTACTGATGATGCACAGGCATGTTTTAGGGGCAGCATGAAGCTGGCACGGACTCTGTTTTTGTTTACTCTTTCTGGCTCATCATTTAGTGACTTGCTGCCAGAGTGATGTAACCTCATTTACTAGAACCCTTTGAGCCTGACCCTTCAGCCAATTGTTCACCTATCATATTATGTATTTGTCTAGCTGTATGCTGGACATTTTGTCCAGAAGGATACTGTGAGGAACAGTATCAAAAGCTCTGAAATCCAAAAGGATTACATCAGTGGGCTTCCCTTGGTCAACTATGTGCTTAACATTGTCATGAGAGGGCAGTTGAAAGGGTAAAGAGAGAACAGGCAGTAACCAGAAGCAAGATTTATGTATTTCAGTAACCTGCTTGCCTGATGCTTTCTGAGGCCCTTGTGTTGCATGATCACTATGGGAGATCAGGGAATGAAAGAGGGTGTGGAGGAGAGAACACAGAAGGTAAACTTGGAAATCTCTGGTGCCAGTTGTTCCACCATATTGTGAGACTGCTCCAATGTAGCTATGGATTCATCCTTACCCACTGCCATGGGTATGCTGGACAGCATAGCCTTCCTGGAGGCAGTGGTTAGCAGCTGAGAAAGCAAAGACGCTGGCACAGATTTTTCTAAATTTTAGTATAATCAGAGATTTTCCTAAGAGGAATTCATTAATGGGTAGTTTTCCACTCAGCTTTGCCTCTTTCACAGTAGAAATTATAGATTGTAAAACCCTAGCCCTAAAGTTTTTCATGGTGGTGGAGTTTGAGACTGTTCAGAGCTTAACATCGATTGAGACTTAAGAACAAAAGATTCAGGAATTGCTGAAATATTAAGTATTCTTTTTCAGTGGAATGAGTTTGTTCTTGCTTCCAAACAGTGAGGTTTGCCCTGCTTTAACATTCATCTACCTTAGCAGTTTTGTAATTAATATTGTACTTCAGTGTGTCAAGGAATGCATAAAGCTATGTATATTACTCTATTGGTCTTCTTAAGAAAGATAGAGTTAGTGGGCTGTTCCTGTGCAAAATACTTTCCTGTGATGTCAGAAGAGATCTGAAAAAATAATTAAATAAAAATAGAATTTTACTATAAATTATTCATTAAGAGTGTGCATTTAAAAACTCAGTTGCAGTTGATTTTCAGCTAATTTTCATCTTGCTTTTCCAGACAGATTTTTTTTTTTTTCTTTTTCAGAAAACTCTTCTGTAAATATTAGAAACTTGGAAGGCATTAACACTTTTAATATTTGGTTATACATAGTTAGTGAATCAGCATGAACGCACTTATAGAGAACATTACTATAGTAATTTATAATATAACTGATTATTTTTTTTAAGAACGTTACTGACCCTTGCTGAAGGGAAATGTAGGTTTTATTTGAGTTCTAACACTTGCACACAGAGATTTGAAAAAGCATATCAAAACAAAGAGTTGTAAACTAATCATTAGAACTGAAGGCATCAAGAAGTATTAGAATTATTTTCTAACTTGCTTTCACACTGCAAGGTCACCCCTGAACAAAGTGATGACGATAATGTATTTTGTAGGGAATATAATGGGTAGAGTTGTCAAAAATTAACTCCTTTTAAACAGTGAAAACATCAATTGAAATTTGCTTCTAACAATTTTATTGTCTTTTTTTTTTTTTTTTTTTTTTTTTTTTTTTTTTAATTATTTCACAGAGGATCTTTCTCAAAGCTGGAAGTGAGGAAGAAATCTTTGCACATCTTGGCTTGGATTATCTCGAACCATGGGAAAGGAATGCTTAAAGTGATTTGCCAGTGTGCATTCATCAGTTGACAGTGATGGTCTTTCTGCCTATCTTGTAGTCTGATTTAGATATATATATATTACATGTCTCTAAGAGAAAACTTTTAAAAATATTAGTTAGAAGTCCTTATGTATGCTTACGTTCCTAGAAAAGAACAGATTAAGTTCTTCAGAGTCCTTTCCAGTCTTTCCAGTTTTAGTCTTTGATTTTTCTTCATAGGATGAAAAAGAGGAGGTAGAGCTTGTGGATTTATTTTTTTTTTTCAAATGAAAACTTCTAACTGGTGAGATTTTTGCTTGTAACAGAAACTTCAATAATAATAATGCTTTTTAAAATATTGCCAGCTATGACAATACCTAAATAATACAAAACATTTCAGCTGAGTCCAAAAATCACTGAAGTACACGCTTAGCTTTAGCTGAATTTCTTAAGTATTTTGTTGCATTCATATACAGTTTTTCTACAGTATATAAAGGCCAAAGACCTAGGTGGAAATTAGTCTGGCAGTCTGAGGCTTCAGCTATAATATTTATCTAGTTGCATCACCACTCTATAAAAACTATAATCAAGCTGGGAATTCAGCTTAGACAACATTACCCAGGAAGAGATTTTGGAAAGGAAAAGTGGAATAACTCAGTAGCAATCTTCAATGGTGAGGAAAAATACTATAAATTTGGAGTACTAATTTGGACTTCAGAAGATCCAGGACGTGATGTGATGATCAGGAATTTGAATTGCAACCTATATGACACCAATTGCTTTAATTGTCAGACTAGTGGCTGCTCTGGCGTGAAAGCTTGTATTTATCTGTACTCGTTTTTTATAACTTGAAATTTAGTTTTTGTCAGTAGCTATATATGCACTGGAATGAGAAGTTTACCTGAGCTCTTGGCTGCTCTAGACTGTTATTCCATCATTTTGGTCAGAAATTCATTTTGTACGTGAGACACTTTCTAATGGAAGTGATCCTTTGAGATGTTTTGTTTTCAGTAAATTCTCAGTGGCTCTTGTGATTGTTATGGATATGGAATACATTTATCCTTTAATGAACAAGGGTATTTAGTAGTTTAATATGTGAAGTTACTTACTGACAATTCCTTTGTCAAATTTAGAATAAAGGTGATTGAGAGCACCATGACTGGTCAAAATTTTTTTCTTAATTAATACTGAACTTTTTTTCCACCTGCTAAGGCTGATTGCACATCTTGGCATGACAAAACCATTCACAACCAGTCTTACTGACAGTAATGGTGTCCCCTATTCAAACAATGACAATGTCCCATGGCAGCATAGATGTCAAGGTTCTACACGTGCATAAAATATACCAAGACTTAGTATTATAGTGCTTAATTACAAGATGAATGACTTAAAGTGCAAGTGCCAAAGCTATTGCTGGTAATTAAAAAACATCTTCTGAGAAGCTGCCTCCTCAAGAGATGTTTTGTTAGTATAGTAAACAGTATTAACAAAAGTTCCTATGTGCAGTTTTATATGCAACATATTTCTGGTTGTTAAAATAGGTAGTAGCCGTGTTTTTCTGTGAAATGTATTCATTTTCATGGCTGGAATTACAACTATAAAAACACTTTGAATATATCAGTGCTTATTCAGTTCTATATATTTGATGCCCAGTTCTTTTAGGGTACAGTTTATTCATCACACTCTCCATCTCTACTACTGTATTCACGAACAATACTCTCCTTCAGTTTAATACAGGTATTCATCAAGGTAAAACGTTACAGAATCAGGCCCAGAAGTGACTGTAGGAAAATGAAAACTATTTCTTAAAAAAGGATCTTTTTTTTTTTTTTTCTACAATGATCTCATGCTATTCAATAAACACAACCATATCACAGGTCATTGGGAGATTTCTCAAGCTTTAGCAAACAACATGAAATAAAAGACGAATAGGAATGGTCTACTGCAAGAAATTAATGCTATGCTGTGAATCCATTCTATAACTTGAGATAATCTGCATTATATGGTACAATTTAAATTCTGTAATTTAAAGCCATGATATTTGTCATTATTATGATGTCTTTAGTAGAGTTGTAGGATTTTTTTTTTTTTTTTTCAGATATAGTTATGTGACAGAAAAAGTATGCTGACCTTGTTTACAGGTTTCATTCAACTGAGGACTTTTAAAAAGGACTGCATTGTAAACCATTCTAAAACCTAAAATGGGGAAGTAGAAAAATGTGATAACAGCATGGAATTTTATTCTTGACTGTACCAATAAAACCATCCCTTTAAAGTGCAGTTTTGCTAACTGAGCTGAAAATACAATGCCACTTTCTGAATTGCTCTAACTAGAAAGCACTGGCTTCACTTCCTTCTTTATCATACTGACATATGAAACACCTTCGGTGTTCTGCATCAGGATGCTGACACTTAAGTAGCAATGAAATTTTTCAATCCTAGTGGAAGAGAATAAAAGCTACACTACCTTATCTATATATACTTTTTACTTGACCAATATTTATCATAAATTATACATTCCAGTTGTGCTGTTTCTGCATACCTCATGCCAGAGAGGAAATATGAAACATTCAATTTTTCACGTAAAGAAATGTTTGAAATTCATAACTCCCATCCTGACCGCCTATGCATCACTTATAATTATGCCACCTGTGGGGGAGAAGATACCAAACACAGGTTCTGTCAGCTCCTTGAAGACTGGAAAAAAAAAACAAAAAAAACAGCACACTACTTTATTTTTTTTTTCCCCCTCGATTTCCATGAGCTTTCTTTAGAATACATTTGACAGGGAATGAAAAACATGATTGCTACCTGGATCATAAATTACCAAAAATTACAGTATTTTTAACTGAGCGATTGGATTAAACAGAATGTTACGTTAGATGACCAGGATGGTCTGGCTATGAAGAATATAGCATCTTTTATGAATTCCTCCACTGAAGAAGCTGCTACCCCTGTTACTATCATAGATACTGTATGCATGATCATCTCTGATAGAACTCACCAAATTTATTGTACATGCAATGACAGAGCCAAGAGGCATAGTGGATGTCATTAGCAACAGTTATACACAGGAATAAGTAAAATTTTAAGACTCAAGAAGAACACAGAATCATTTAGTTTGGAAAAGACCTTCAAGGTCATCATGTCCAATCTTAAACCTACCTGGATTCATTACTAAACCATGTCCCTTATTAACATCTCCACTCATCTGTTAAATATGTCCAGGGATGAGTATTCACCACTTCATAGAATCATAAAAACACAAGATTGGAAGGGACCTACAAGATCATCTAGTCAAACTGTCCTCTTATCACCAATACTACTCACTAAGCTACTAAATCATATCTTGTAGCCCCTTGTCTAGGAGCCTCTTGAACACTGTGAGGGGTGGTGACTCCACTACCTCTCTGGGCAGGCCGTTTCAGTGCCTGACCACTGCAGAAAAAGTTTTTCCTAATACATAATCTAAATCTCCCCAGGTGCATCTTGTGGCCATTTCCTTGACTCCTATCTTTAGCTATCTCAAAGAAAAGATTGACCCCCTCCTCATCATAACCTCCCTTCAGGAAGTTGTAGAGTGCAATGAGGTCTCCCCTGAGCCTCCTCTTTTCCAGACTAAACAATCCCAGCTCTCTTAGCTGCTCCTTATAGGACTTGTCCAGACCCCTCACCAGTTTTGTTGCCTGTCTCTGAACATGCTCCAGGACCTCGATGTCCTTCTTGTAGTGAGGAGCCCCAAACTGAACACAGTATTCAAGGTGTGGCCTCACCAAAGCTGAGTACAGGGGGATGATCACCTCCCTGCTCCTGTTGGCTACACTGTTTCTAATACAAGCCAGGATGCCATTGGCCTTCTTGGCCACCTGAGGACACCGCTGGCTCATGTTCAGCCAAGCATCAATCAACACTCCCAGGTCCCTTTCCTCTTCTAGACACTCTGCCCCAAGCCTACAGTGTTGCATGGGGTTATTGTGGCCAAAGCGCAGGACCTGGCACTCAGCCTTGTTAAACCTCATCGCATTTGCCTCAGCCCAGCAGTCCAGCCCATCTAGATCCCTCTAAAGGTCCACCCGACCCTCAGGCAGATTGACTCAACCTCCTAATTTGGTGTCGTCTGCAAATTTACTGAGGGTACAGTCAATCCCCTCTTCTAGGTTAATAAATATATTAAAGATAGGCCCCAGTACTGACCCCTGGTGGACACCACTTGTAACAGAATGCCAGCTGGACTTTATTAACCACTACCCTCAGGCCACGGGCAGCCAGTTTCCCCAGAAGAATACTGTGGGAGACTGTGTCAAAGGCTTTGCTGAAGTCTAAGTAGACTACATCAACAGCCCTTCCCTCATATACCAGTGTGGTCATACAATCATAGGAGATGAGGTTGGACAAGCACGACCTGCCTTTCGCGAACCCGTGCTGGCTGGGCCTGATCACCTGAATGCCATGCAAGTGCCATGTGATCTCACCCAAGATGATTTGCTCCATAACTTTCCCTGGAACTGAGGTCAGGTTGACAGGCCTGTAGTTCCCCAGGTCCTCCTTACGGCACTGTGGCCTCCTTACTTCCCTGGGCCTGTTCCAATGCTCCACCCTCTTTGTGAAGAAATTCTTCCTAATATTCAATCTAAACCTCCCTTGGTGGAACTTGAGACTGATTCTTCACATCTTATCACTTGTCACTTGAGAAAAGAGATGAATGTACATGCATGTACCTTATTCACTAGAGATGTAAAATATACTGACAGCAAAATTTGGAAAACATAAACTTCTTTCATTTTAGTTAATAGATTCTAAATGATAACTTGACGTTTCTTGCAACAATTAAATGAATTCTGACCAGTCTCAGCCCTGTAATGATTTCAATAGTTCTTGATGGTGCTAGTCACCTGCGGCTATATTAAAAAAGACAGAAGGCAACAAAAGACAGAAGGAAAACAGGGATGGAACAGCTTAAAGGAAATAAAACCTTACCAGCTGAACATACATGTATTTGAATCCATGAGAATAGTGAAATCTCCCTACAGAGTAGTAGAACTGCTGGAATCAGTGGGATAATAATGCTTTTGAACTCATGATGGAAGGGTAAGGCCTGGGGGCCTGGAAAAGGCCAAACTCTTGTAAAAAGAACAGACATGTTTAAGATAGGAGGAAGGAGAATAGAAGGTAAAAGAGAATTTCCAATCAGTGAAATTAATAGCTCTTAAATTGCTAGTAGGATTAATAGATTTTAATCTAATTACTTCAGATACTTAAACAAACAAAAAGATAAATTATTAGTGATGTGTTCATCAGAAACAAATCATATCAAACTTATTGAATTTCTAAAGTCCCTGGAGGCTGATTTTTAAAATGCTTGTCTCTCCTCCCCTGCTTCTATGACAATTTGGCAAGAAGTAAGAGGATAAGGTTGATTGTGTTTGTAAGTATCTACATACTAAATTGCTAAAAGGTAATTGGTGACTCCACCTCTGTGAAAAACAGGAAAAAGTTAAAACAAACTAATAAACTAACAAAATCATGTGTATTTCCTTGATGATTTGTGATAATTTGTGATCATCAGATATCCCAAATAACATTTTCCAGTGTCAAACATGTTACAACAATATAATCACCAAATGAAATGTGTTTTCTGCAGTTTATGGCCAGAATTGTTTAGGCTTCTCATAAAAAGTGTATTATATATTATATTCCTTAGTGTAAAATGTTTTCTTTCACTTGTTGAACAACTATTTATTTTAGGGTACAGTCTAACAGCAATTGCAGTTAAAATGATCAAGTCCCAGGTCTGAAATTTTTGATGAAACCACATGAAAAAATGAAAACCTACCACAGAGGCTAAACTTCTGCCAGAATGGCTGTCAATCTATAGCTGATCATGCTGCTGGTGTTCTTTCAGGAACCCAATAGGGGCCATATCCAAAAAAGTGTCATGTATATAGCTGTAGATGAATCACAGCTTCAGAACTTCCCAATTCTAGCTTCAGCTAGTTAGCTCATCTCTCTTTGTATACACTTTGAGCTTCCCTGTGTTTCAAATCACAAAAAGGAACCAGCAATCTTTACCCCTGCTGTGTTTAGGTGCCTTTTATTTGAATCATGATGGACAGGTTTTAGCTGATGGTACTACAAAGAAAAATAGATCAGTTCATAGTCATGGCTAGTATTCCCCTTTTAGGGTCTAATTTACTTAAGGTGAATTGTTTTATTTATTTATTTATTGTTTGTTTGTTTTTGTTTTACAGCTTCTTTTACATATTTTGTGGTATTCTGCATCAGGTCTCTCAAATTCTAACTCTGGATCGAATCTATTTATTTTTACCTGAAAATTTGAATCTTTGAATGTAGAAATGAAATGCCTTTAAATGTCCCATATCTCTGCCATGTGTATACATGTGTGGCCTCATATCTTGCTCAGTTATCCACAAAATAGTTTGCTCTAGGAGCTCCTGATCTTTATGCTTAGCTTCCCAAAGCTGTCTATATGGGTTGCTTATTCCACAGTCCCACTTCATTCTGTGATTTCAGCTATGCTTTTGGACATTACAATAATTTGTAGCTAGAATGTAATTCTGTGATGGCCAAAACAAATGCCATACTAAGTGCTGAATATTAAAAACAGAAATCTCAACTTGTATTTGTCCCTCTTCTTCTCACAGATCAGCTTCTTTCAGTTCACATGGTCATTTCATTATCTAAAGGTTGTATGGAATACAGTGAAAATGTACTGTGCACTATCCTGGCCTAAGGTACTCTGCTAAATTCAAATGTTCTCTGTTCTAGTATCACCTTATACAAAGTCAAGGTTTAATCAGGGAAGGCTCCTCTCCATCAATGCTGTTCAAACCTCTTCAGGATCCTTAATTCTAAAATATATTTTGTAACATCCTCAATAATTGCATATTACACTTAAACCATAAAATCTAACCTTATTTTTCCACCTAATACAAATAACTAATATTCTCAAATACTACTGGTAGTAAAGACAAGCTATATGATTTGCATTGTTGGGGCAACTGAACTACATATCCCAGAATTCTAAGTGCTGGGATAAACATTTTATCACTTGGCTGATCAGCATCACTGAGGACTACAGCTGGTGATTGACTATGAGGAGGGAGGTCACGTATTGGGTAAGTACCAAGGCTCCTAGTTTGTTGTATTTTAATAAGTGAATACACTGATTTGAAAAATTAACTACTTTTTTTTTTTTTTTTTTTCTGTTGTGGACTTTAAATTCTAGTCCCTTTGTGCCTATGCAAAATAAAAATAATAAAAATTTACTGCCACATATTAACTTTTTCTTCTGTCCTCTCCAAAATCAACATGTTAATTCAAAACAATTTTTGGAAACGACTAAGCTTCCCAATTCCTTTGTTGCTACTTTTGAAGTTATAAGGGAAAAATATTTATATAAAACCAACTCAGAAATATTTTCACTAAATAAGAAAACCCTTTTTAGCAGGAGTAACATTATTTCATTTATTTGTTGCTATATGTACACACACCATATCCAAATTATTCTATGTTTCCTGTCAGCTTCGATATCTTTTTCTCTTTAGGAAACTATGCGTTACCACATAAAAGAAAATAACAAAGGTCTCCATTTTTAAAGAGTGGGTGATGTCTCTGCTAGGGGAAGTGTAGATAATTCCAGAAATTGATGGTTGTAACATCTTAAAAAGAAGAGCAAATAATAAAAAATCTCATCCTAGCGCTTTGAAGATAAAATTGTAATCTTTGTATATTTCTAGCTACCAATAGAGAGATGGTTTGAAATTGTCTTCACAGCTGGGTAGAGCATCTGAGGAGTTTATATAACTTAAAAAATGAAGTTTGACAAGGTTATGCAATTGTGTGACTAGGTAGGAGTGTTTCTGCAGTTAGAAACTGATGATACGAGTCCAAAATTGATCTTTTTTTTTTTTTTTTTTTTTTTTTTTTTTCTTTTGTAACCTAAGGATTCTTTGGAAGACCATATGGTCCTGTGGCTTCCATAAGTATACTCTATGAACCCCACACTTCACCGTGCAATGCCTAGGAAACGCTGCTTTTGCATTCCTCTGAGGCACAAAAGAGCAAAATGAATGTTGAGCAGGGTAGCTACATGTAGGATCTTCTGCTCCTAGTGATCCTGAAATCCTTGTGCTGCTGGTTTAAACTGTTCTGTGCCTTTTGACTTTTACACTACAATTTTAAGTGGGTTAAAGGCTGCTAGAAATTATTTGTGTGTTGGTGGTATGTGAGTGGGAAGTAGTTTCTCTGGAAACCTGGTTTAGTTGCATGGCTGTAGCTGCTGTGGGGCACTTTACAAATGATGGATGCAGTTTGAATCTTTCATGATATCAATACTAAAAAGAATCCTTATACCACAAATATCAGTATTTAACTGTACTGGACAAAATGTCAGGACTACAGAGGGAATACAGACATTTCTCTCCCATTCTGTCTTGCCACTTAACCTCAGTTAGACCTGACTTCATTAGGGGAGCAGGACATATATATAATGAACTCCACTGGCAACTACACAACAGGTCCTGTCCTTCTCCTGCCCCTTGCTGATGGGGACTCATAACACCTTTCTTCACCTACTCACCCAAAGGACTCAGAGGTTCCCTTTGACTGCATATAACCTGAAAGGGGGGGATAAGGAGCATCACTGAGGAAATTTCTGTCCAACGCAAATAACTGGGGCCTAATTAAACAGACATCTTAAAAATGCTGCTGCAAGCTACTCTGGTGTATGTGTGTATATAGGGAAAGAGTTTCAAAAGCACCCAAGTGAGAATGAAAGCATAGATGAGTGGGCTGCTCTGCTGTGAGTGTTAGTGACAGATGGCTGCTATGACAATCCTGACTAGATGATAAATGACTATACTTTAATGCCTACAAACCACAAATAAACATAAAAAAGTGCTTCCAAGAAACATTTGAACTGAAGTTTCATGATCATACAAAATTATCAGCAAATCAAGAATTACAAACTACTAAAGAAAGACGAAACATAGAATAAATTCTTTTAACATAGGGGAGGGATGGACAAGTATGAAGAATAATCAAAGCTGTCAAAGATGAATTTAATATTGCAGTGATTCCAGCCCCTGAGAAATCAAAGGAACCACAGTGAGATGCGGCAAATCTCACTGGAAGCAAGCACTTCTCATGCCCAATAATGTAGGGGCAGACTAAACCCTGCAAAACCAAACTTTGATGTATAAAGTGGGACAAATCAGCCACAGCTAAATGGGCAAAAATAAAGAAAATGAGTGAAGATGAGCTATTATGACATACAAATTTTAAAATAAGGTTGTAGTATTTGTAAAACAATAATTGAGGCCCACCTGAGAGCTAATATAATTCTGTAAATTATATTAACAGAATTAAAGAAAAATTATATTAAATCTCATAATATGATAAACAGCTATCTCCATGGGCTAGTTGTGACAAATCGCTACTATGGGTAATTATTTTATAGTAGGAAAAGGGAATGCTTTCTTCAAAGTTATCCACCTTCCAGATTTTCTAATTTCTGTAATTCCACATGAATAACTGTCAATGCTATTTGCTTGTTTAATATTGGAACAGGTGAACTTAATTTGAGTGTTTATATTGTGAAGTAAATTACATTTAAAATGCGCATGAATTTGCTAAGAAAAGAAACAGAGAAAATAATTTTCTATAGCCAGAAATCTATTTACAATCTGAAAAAGAGCACTGTAGCTCTGTGACAAGACTCCCTACTGTCCACCAGAATCTCCCCGAGTATTGATACTAAAACCGAAACTACAGTATTGGCAAGAGTTAGGAGTTGTTGAAAACTATTAGGTCTGGGATGACTTTGACTGAAATAAGAACAAGAAAACTGTAAATTTACTTTAGAAGACATTGGATCTGTATCAAGAGAGAAATTTGTTCAATAATTTGTACGCAATGGCACATTAAGATATCATAAAAACAGAATACTTCTGGGACCTGCATGTTATTTGGCATGACCCTTTTAGAAAGTTACTTATCAGGACATTCCGGATATGTCTTAGTGGCATTATTCCCAAAATACTTGCAAAAATAATGTAAATTGAGAATACTTCCCCCATATATATATATATATATATATATAAAATGTATGTGTATATATATATATATATATACGTATATATATGTATATATAATAATATATACATATATATATATATGTATATATTATTTAGCAGGGCCATCACCATGCCCAAGAATAGTGAAGCTGCTACCTTTATGTGGCAATCATCTTGTTCAACTTACAATTATTTCACTTTATGACTGTAAGGACTTCATGAAGTAAATTGATCAAGTTTTCTTCTTGAAAAGATATTACTTAGCTCATAAATTAAGAAATTAGATTTTTTTTACATGTGTAATTTCAACTTTGAAATTGAATTCTTAACAACCACAAACAGAAGAATTATGACAAACAAAGGAAATAACAAAATGTTATCTCCTGCCCCTTATTTATTCTTGTGCTGTTGTTTTGTTGTTATTCTTTTGTTTTGTTTCAATAAATCTTACCCTTGAGTGTGCTTCTGCAACAGAAAAAAGAAAAGAAAAAAAAAAAGAAAAAAGTTCACCAATTTTGTTATCAAACTAAATGATTTTTATGAAGATGTTATGGCTGTTAGACATATCTTAGCAAAACACAAAACTCAGTTTATGGAAAGCATTAACATTCATGACTGATAATGCAAATGTAAGTTATGTCACGGTATAGTCAATATGCCATCTGCTCCAGAAAGAAAAACATCTGCTGGTAAATATAAACTGCAGAGCTTACGTGGTATGCAATATGTTCAGATACTGTATGGAATAAATAAATTGGACATTGACAGTCTATTGTGTTAGAGGCATTCAACTACTTTCTTATTTAAAAGAGGAAAAACTCAGCTGCAAGTATTTTTGAGATGGTGGAGGAAATTATTGCACCATGTCCCATCCAGATGGCTTTTGCTAAAGCCAGTTACTGACAGACTGCTGTAATCATCATCTGCAGTTATGAGTTGCTTTAATATAGCATGGACACAGCTATATGCTCCTCTATACATATGCTCCTCTACAGCAGAAGTTTCCGTGCATGAATTTTCATTGTGGTGATGATGCTGCAATTTCTGGTATTGTTGGATCTGGCTGCATTTTCTAGTTTATAGGATGAAAATCATGATTATGACACACTTATTTTCATCTGTATCAATGATAAAACTTTGTATCTTTAATTTATTGATGCTATTTATCATTATTAATATAATAATATATCAACAATGTACTGTACTAATACAAAAACATAGGTAATGCTGTTGGAAAATGGCAGTAGTTTTAGAATTATACGGGCCATGCCAGTCTGTAAAATTTAATACTTTCAGTCTTTTTTTTTTCCTCTTGATTCAGAGTATCCTCTTTTCAGATTCATTTTTTTTCAATTGATTTTAAGTGCTTAGACAAATAATTTTATTTTATTTTATAACTTATTGGGAGAACTGAGGCAGAAGTGAAAGTCTTGGGGAACATCATTGTTCTGCATCCATATCTTGTAGAAAAGGGTGGCACCAGCAGTACTTCAGAAATGTCTGTGAAACCTTTCCATTATTTTCAAACTATTTGTTCACAGCAAACTCATTTGCTGTCTCTCTTTGTAGTGCTGTACTTGGTACTCCTGATTCCATGCATTCATTATCTGAGGGATATTTTTATCCTTAAGGATGTCAATTGAAGTGTCTCACAAATCCTTGCCCAATCATGAGTTGTGAGTGCTAGCCAGGCAGCAGGTTTAGTCACTTGCAATGGAATTGATTGACCAAGGACAAGGTGAAAAACCTTTCTGACTGTAAATACTTTAAAAAAGAGTAGATGCAGAAAATGCAGTGAATAGTTCTTAAAAACTGTATGTTAGATTGCTTTCAAAGTTTGCTACTTTGGGGGGTTGGACCCAATGATCTCTTGAGGTCCCTTCCAATCCCTACAATTCTGTGATTCTGTAAGAAATACAATCAATGGATTGATATTCACAGTACTAAAAGGGATCTGTGTATGAGATAAACTCTTTGCTACATCATTTGTCCAGCTGTGCTGCCAGTACTCCAACAAAAAGACCTACTTTTAGTCCATTATCTGTGATGTAATTGAGCCACACATCTTCTCTTTGTTGTTGCAGCTTAAAGTTATGCTTTCTGTGAATCTTTTCTGGGATGTGTGGTTTATTCTGTGTTATTAAAAAATAAAGATAAAAAATGGGGCCGAGGCGTTTTTCAGGTCTCTTCTGTACAAACAGTGAGAAACTTTACTGTTGAACACAAATGGTTTAGAAAACTCCAGAGAAGACACAGACAACAGCATTTTTGATAAACTCCAATTTGTCAACAAATAGATTTGGAAATATGGTCGGGTTCGCAGCTATCTTGCTAGAAGAAATAAAAGCACAGACCAAGATATCAATATTGAGGTAATATGAGTGGTCTATCTTTCTTAGATGAAATAAAGATAAGTTGATAGAATGGATGTAAGTCTTAAATATCTAGTCACCAGACTAGCAGCTCTCATCTCTCTCTTGTATTTGAACTGAATATTAGGCATAGGAATGGCTGTGTACTAAAGAGAAATATAGCAGCTGAACAACCTTTGCCAGTAAGAATAGCCTGCTTTTGTTTATTATTATTATTATTTACTATTTTTTCCCCCTCTTTTTGTTGTTGTTGAATTTAGATGGAAAATGTTACAACCCATCCACTAGTGGAGATCAGACAAATGATAACTATAAAAATGCCTGACAGACAGAAGGTGTTGAAGAAAGATATAATTGAGTATCAGCATCCATGCAGGGTCATGCAAACATTGCCAAAGAATTTGGCCTCTAAGTGCCAGCATGTAGATTAGGAACGGTGCTGGGCCAAGACTGGAGTGCTCTGAGGGACATCAGAGCTGAGCTTATTCTTTGTAGGAAATTAAAAAATCTCAGAACTGGCCAAGGTCAGAAACTGGTCACTAGTCTCCAAATTGCAGCTAGACAACACTAATATAGGCACTGTAGGGAAAAAAAAACAAAACAAAACAAAACACGCAATACTTTAAATATGCTCATTAGAGTCCTGCAGTGCAGTAATGACTGAAAGAAGACAAGTGTGTAAAGAATTGGAAGAATTTTATTTTTATTTTTTTGTATTTGCTCAGTTACATAATTCTGAAATAATTCTTAGCAGATTTAAAGGAGATATGGCCATCGGATGCAAGGACAATTAGTTGAAAGCTTACACAGTGCATGAGTTCTTAGTTCAGCCGTTGTGGTAACAGCAAACCAAAGCAAAATGGCATTAAACAAAATCCAAATAGACTAAAAAACAAAAAGGCATATATATACATATTAAAAAACAAACAAAAAAGCAGCTGCAATATTTTGTAAATGATTACTGCACTATTTTAGCTTGAGGAAACAAAACAGGTATAAAGAAGATCAGTGGGTTTTAGACTACTTCTATTAAGCTGCACTCTGAATCTGTGGCCCTTCTTAAACAAGTGTTTACATTTGGCAGGAAAACATGGAAAAGGGTGTAGAACAGTAGGTGTTGATGGCTGTGGAGATGCAAAACAGAATTTGATTGCTGTGAGTTTGTCAGAAATCTTGTTTGACAGGCTTTAAAATGAAGGATGAAAGTTGGGGGGAGGGTAAGAGGGGAAGTCAAGGGAGTGAAATCCAAGAAGCAAAGGGGATTTGGGGAGTGAGTCAGTAATAGGATTCTGAGGAAGCTGCCCTCCCCTGGGAGAGAGCAGAGGTGCCGGCATTGACAGGCCAAGATGTAGGAGTATTTTATATGCCTGACAACAGCAGAAAATGGACATAGAAAAGCTGGAGGAATGTAAGTTTTAAAAATAAATCTTTAGCAAATAATGCCTGAAGAAAGCAAGTTGCTATGAAGTTAAATAGAAATAAAAATGCTAAGTAAATTAAAGACTCAAAAGGCATCAAAGCAGTGGCTGTGATTCTTCAGATTTCAGTTCACCAAGCAGACAGACTGTATTTTTGGCAGGGTTGCAATAGACAGAACAGTAAGGGAATTCTCTTCCATTGCAGGAGAGATTTAAATATGGTGCAGATTGCTGTGTCTCATAGCTCCTCCTATGTGATCACAAAAATCCTCTTTTCTGAATCTCTTTTAGATAAAAGTGTAATATAGCAAAATGAAAATAGAACTAAGGCTCATAGAAAGCTTCCATTGCAAATATGAGGTATAGTGGTTAAAATGGGATCAGAGAAATTAATGAGCATTACACAATTTACCTCTAGTTATGGAGCAAGATTTTCTGTAGATTTCATGGTAGTTATATTCTGCAGTTGAAATGCTGCATTATTTATAGTATGCATAAAACCTGATTCTCTAAAGCCTGTGAAGAGCTTTTTTTATTAAACAGATGTGGCAGCATGTTCTGTTTCTTGATACCATACCAACAGCAAACACTGAAGTCATGAGGGCTGCTACCTATCTTGATTTTTATCATTTAAAATTTACAGTGTTTTTAAGGATCATGGTTTTAATAGACTGTTGGATATTTAAAATGTGAAAGATGACAGGATGATTAGTTTCTGTTTGTAAAACTTTTAAAGCTAAGAATATAACATAAATAATACAGTATGTTATTTTCAACTGTTGAAGAGACTGAACAGTAGCAGTTAAAGCAGAACAACAGTTCCTATTTACCACCACAGTATTCTGGAGAAAATGTGCTATTGTGGTAAGAATATTACATACAAATTCCAACTGCATTTCATTTAACCAGTGGTTAAATTTACAATAATATGAGCTATTTGGCATTGGGAAATACTATGGTTTATGGTTTTAACTATCACGTAGATTGTGTTTCTAATAAAGACAGATCTTGCAGTCTGGTAAATTACCATTTTCAGCTGTTGTCCACAAGATGTGTTTTTGGCCCTGCTATAACTTACATACCTGCTCTTGTTTTCACTGTGCTTATCTTTTTTTGCTTCTTACTACTCATTTATCAATTATACACATATTCAGGTCATTCTCATTTCATTTCCTTATACACTGGCATTTTCAAAGAAGCAATAGAATACAAATGCAATATGAATACATAATATGTAATACAAAGCATGTGTTTTGTTTCCTTATTGCTAGAACTCACTGACAGCCAGCTCATGGATTAGATGCTGTTTATAGTCCCCAGTAGTATCTCAAAAATCTGCAAAATATTTTCCAGTGTCATATGCACTGATGATCCTAGAGTGGGGTCTAATGCAAGGAGGAGAATTGGAAGCTGTGAAGATTCCCAAGGCAGTTCCCAATGAAATCAAAAAGCCTGTCTGAAAACAGTTGAAGCAGAAGTCTGGGAAGAAGAATTGAAGATTTAAAAAATTTTAAAAAGGAAGCTGAGAGAGTAACATTGGAAAATGTGCTGTTTCTTTACTTAGAATCATAGAATCATTAAGGTTGGAAAAGACCTTCAAGATCATCTGGTCCAACCTTCACCCTACCACCAATATCACCCACTAAACCATGTCCCTAAGCACCAAGTCCAACTTTTCCTTGAACATGCCCAGGGACAGTGACACCACCACCTCCATACACAACCCGTTCGACTGCCTGACTACTCTTTCTGAGAAATGTGTTCTCATTTTCAACCTAAACCTCCCCTGGTGCAACTTGAGGCCATTCCCTCTACTCCTATCATTAGATATCTGTGAGAAGAAGCCAACCCCCAGCTCCTCACAGCTTCCTTTCAGGTAGTTTTAGAAAGCAATAAGGTCTCTCCTGAGGCTCCTCTTCTCCAGACTAAACAACCCCAGTTCCCTCAGCCGCTCCTCACAGAACTTGTGCTCCAGGCCTTTCACCAGCGTCATAGGCCTTCTCTGGACATGCTCCAGGGCCTCGATGTCCTTCTTGTAGTGAGGGGCCCAAAGCTGAACACAGTACCTCAAGGTGAGGCCTCACCAGAGCAGAATAAAATGGGAATGATCACCTCCCAGGTCCTCCTGGTTACACTATTCCTGATACAAGCCAGGATGCCGTTGGCCACCTTGGCCACCTGTGCACACTGCCGGCTCATGTTCAGGTGAGCATTGATTAGCACCACCAGATCCTTTTCCTCTGCACAGCTTTCAAGCCACTCTCCCCCAAGCCTATCTCCTGTATTCTTGTTCTAATACTGTTGCTTTCATTTGCTCCTTAATGACTCCCTAAAAACCATTGTGGTCTTATTAGCCATTAGATCTTTTTTAATGGTTTACACTAACCAGCTCCTTGTTCCATGTTGTTGGTCTCTGTTTCACCTGTTTGAAGGCTTTACTGTTGTGATAGTTTTGCGTTCCTAATGGTTCCATTGCTCTCTCCTTCTATGCTCCAGAATTTATTTTTTTATCTTCTACGTTTTTGTCCCTTGGTCCCCTTATTAGGAGCTTTCTGTTTCTCCTGTGTCAGTAACCCTCATCTTTCATCTCTCAAGCCTCTTGTCCTACTGTTCCATCAGTTATATATATCTCATAATAATGTGATCAAACTAAGCTTCTTGTTGATATCTGTCTTGAGGTTAGGTGCTGTGTACTTTTAAACATTTCATTTGTAGCAACGTGTGAAACTTTAAAATGACACTTATGAAAATTCAACTCATTAAACAAGTGGACTATTCTCCAGGGCATTATAAGATAATGTGACATCTTCAAGTTCACTAATACTTCATTATATACCTCATTACAGTGTAGACTGGTATGGTTATTTTCATTGCATAGATTAAGAAATTGAGCCAAAGTAATACAATCTGTTGCTCAAGGTATCTGGCAGCAAACAGAGAAAAAGTCTTGAAAGTTAGTCCTGTCTTTGACACATTAGGCAACACCAATAAAATATTAATCCTGGCTAGGCTAAATGTTATCTGTAACTTATTACTGAGATTTTGTCTAGGTAGCTATTATTTTGAAAATGTTTGAAATGATGTTGATGATGACATTTTTGTTCACTGACATTATAACTAAGAATTAGAACTAAAAAAATGCAGAACCAGTTTCTCTGTCAGGTAAATTCTACTAAGGTCAGTAGTAGAGATTTTAGTTCCAAGGAACTCTTAACTGGGAATTTGTGTGACCATCACATGTGGAGAATACTAATTAATAAATTATTCTAAAAATATGAGCAGTCTCAGACAACTGAATTGCCATGAATTAAATCCTACACCAAAGTTTTCTGAGACAAATATTCTCCTTCTTACTCTCAAAAAATCAGGTCATCCACATGAGAAAGATACCCAAGCAACGAAATGAACTTCATCCATGCTGTGTGCTCATGCTCCGTATCCTCTGGGATGAGAACTGATTGAACAGTGAATATTTAAACTTGAAGTGGTTTAAGGTCTGAGACAACCTTGAAGACTAAAAGCTTGTGGACTATTGGGATTAGAAATGGATGACTGCAAGATTCTTGGAAGTCCCATTACCAGTGGTAAACAGCTTTTGTTTCTCTTTCTGATCCATATCAAGGTTTTTAATAAAACATGGAAATGGTCCCAGATAAAGAAAAGATTTTGTGATTTTTAACTCTATTTAGCATTTTTATTTAAGAATGTTCAGATTTACAGAACAAACAGAACATTGCTTTTGCAGGTGAAGTTGCTGGGAAAAAAAAAAAAAAGGAAATGTCTTTTGAACAATAGTTAAAGAAAAAAGTTTTCAAAAGATCCGTACAACAGCTCTTAGGAGAGTTTATTCAAAATAATTGCCCAAGATATGTTTGGCCATTCTAGATTTATGACTTTCTTATTTCACAGTTCGAGAATTTTTTGTTCCAGAGTCTCTTTGTATTATTATACTTGCCATTTCTATCACAAATTCCATGAATTTGAAGTTACACATAAGAATTTGGAGTTTTCCACCATTCTTCCGTGGAGTTTCCACTGAAAAATGGTACTTTTAGTTCATTTTTTGGCATGTACATGATCTATTCTAGCTATTTCGGAATTCTTTCTGACAACTAATCATAACCACTTAACTATTTCTACTGCTCTTTAATTCATTCTTGGATCAGGAATACAATGGATACAAATAAATTGATGTAATAATAATAAGGGTAGAAGGAACTGGAAGGATCCTATCAAGTTTAAAGGGTTCTTAAAAAAAAGTCAGTGATTTCCTGGAGCATTTGTTCATCCTCTGCATCCTTGCCCCAGACGCAACTTTATTTCCTCCCACAGTTGCTGTCTGGTCTTCCTGAAGAAATATTCTTATTGATGGAGATAATTTGGTTCAGCATTTCCAATGGGTTTTAATTGTGTTTGGTCTGTGAGATTAACAATCTAGATTTCTAGTAATGAGTTAAGGAATTATTATTCATCCATCAGTGGGCAGCTTTCTTTGCATGATATTTAGATAATACAGTATAGGATAGCTACCAGCTGCATGTCTTCAATATACAGCACCCCTAACAAGAATGGCAATAAGAAATGTTTCAGTTAATGTTTGTTAGCATTTAAAACCTTTATAAAAGAAGATTGCTTTTTAAGAATACCTGGACCATCTGTCATTTCACCATTCCTATCACATGAGAAATACATGTGTGAGAAACATTTTGGGGACATGGCATCAAGACCTATGTTAGATTGTTGACAAGGCATGTAGTTTAAACAGTATAAGAAATATACCTGGCTGTAAAGATGTTGGATTATTCTCGGCTATAAAACTACTGGGCTCTTAGTGAACAACCACCACATCGTAGTTTCAGTAAAATTTTAAAAAAAAAAATAGAAGGGCTGGTTATTTTTTAGCCTTCTTATAGACTGCACTTAGATACTTAGATATACTGAAGAGCATTAAAACGAACGCATCATTAGTATAAACCTAAAAATAACAAAACTGACAGAATCAGCATCTGCTGTTTGCTTTTTTTTTTTGTCACAAAACAGTAAAAAGAAAATCATTGCCAGTTACATAAATGAGACACATCTTTGTAAATATTTAAATAACCATTTAAATAACCTTTCTAGTTTTGCTAGTTTTGTACAATAAGTAGTGCAAGCTAGCAAGTATTATTGTTCCAAATGTGCTGCTTTCTCAGTTCTATAGTCAATGGAAAGATATAATGGGCTTTATTTTAAAAGAGGATTCACCCAAGTGTATTGTGTATTGTGTTAGTTTTTTTTTTTTTTTTTTTTTTAAAGACATCAGTTAGATGCTTTCTAAAGTGTTTGTAAGGGAAAATGTTTCCTTTTCAATCTCTCTCTCCCCCCACCCCCCCCCCCCCAGCATGCCATGGGAGTTAAATAAGCATGATTTTGTTTTTGTAAACTTTTTGGCTTGGACACTAATGATTCTTGAAAATCAATACATATCCTACCTCCCAACCGGCCCCCACCAGCTTGGACCAGCACATTGATCAGGTACAGCAATGATAGATGAACTTTGCAAGTGTGTGGTTGCATCTTTGCCGAGGTCACACATCTCTGTCCTGACCTAAAAGCAAGCCAGTAAACGAACTGCTGTTTGCTCCTCCAGCAAGATGTGTGTCCATCAATGTTTCACTGCTCTGTATGGGAATGGAAGAGTTTGCAGAGACTCTGCTTCCTATGAGATGTTTTGCCCAGCAGCCAGGAGTTGTCCGACGCATTCTGTATGTGAAGAAACATCCCATGCAGCTATTTCACATGGATTCCTCATTGGGCCCACTTATTCCTAACAAATAAAGTATTCTGCTTTAGCCCATTTTGGAAGTGTATAACACTCAAACACAAAAAGATAAATGTACAGAAGCACAGGTTTATTTTTAAATGAAACCAATAAAAAAGAGGTGATATACTTTAATTTCATGTCAAAAGTGTTTTACAAAAGCTTTCTGATATAAACAAGCCCCCAAACTAAAGCTTTCCAATGGAAACTAGTGGAGAGCAGCCAAAAAGAGAAAATAAGTTAAAATGATTCAATTTGATACTGCTGTTTTAGCAAAAATGCATAAATAATAATAATAATAATAATAATAATAATAATAATAATAATAATAATAATAATAATAATAATAATAAAAAAAAACTCCACATAAACAATTGCCAGAATGTTGTTTTGCTTTAAGAATGTATTTTAAATCTTGGTATTTGTGTTTCATAGCATATGGGATATTCTGTACAATTATGAGAAAAGTACATATGATCAGGGTTACAGAAAGATGAGCTAGCACTACACTCTGTCCTTAGTCATTTCAGCCACTAATGAACTGGAAGTACATGTATTTCTCCCTTTTATACCACTCTTCTTTTGCCCAATTCTGCCAAATGTCTCCATGTGAGCATGGAACGTGCCTACACAATTATTGCTGATTATATACTTATATATTGGAATACCTTTTTCTTTTCTCTAAAAGCAGTGCTGGCTTTTTCTCAGAGATGATCCTCTTGATTATTCGGAGTGATGATCCCTTAGAGTACTCTTAAATGAGAGATGACAATGTACTGTGGAGCCACCCCCAATCCTCCATTCCATGTTCACATTCCATTACAAAAAACTCTGGTAGAGCAAGACTCTGGAGAGTAATATTTTTACAGTTTCATTACCATCTAGTGTATTAGACCGTGGCAAAAACAGAGATTAATGAAAAATATATCCTGTTACAGTGAATGATCACTTGGCAGCTTTGGTTATTTTAAAACTTTATCTAAGCTCTGTAAACTAAGCTTTCACCATCTGTTCTACCTTGTAATTATAAATGCAGCAAGAACATAATTTACAAGCGTATCATAAAAGTGGATACTGCAATTGATTAAATGATATTGCTATGTGTATGTGTGTTTGCTTATTCAGTTCCTCTATTTTCTTTTTAACTCATAAATCACTCCAAACACATCATACAGTGATTTTTTCTTGGCAAACAGACAAGAGATGCATTCTTTCACATTTGGGGGGAGGCAACATACTGATGATAATGATGGATGGAGGGAGAATACCAGAGAGTTACAAATACTGTCAAACATCAAGTGTTTATGCTCTAATTCTTTGAACAAGTCGGACCAACCTGCTCTCTTGCAGTACTTCAGAACATAAGGACCTACTTGGAAACTCTTATGAATAAAGAGCAAGGAAGTATTTGTTCGCTTAAATAGTATCTCACATTCTGCATATAACCTTTTGCATGACATTACGTTGTCTGTGCATTGTTAAGAATTGAAATCTTGGTGCTTTTTTTTTTTTTTTGGTATGTGATCCAGGTGCTTTTATTACTTTCAAAGATACTAAAATGAGTTTAATTTCTACTACATGCTAAGATTAAATTCAACTTGACTTGGGCCCTGGTAAAATAGAAAAAAAACACTGTATGGTAAGGCAGTTACAAAACAGGGAAGTTACACAATAAGTGGAAAGAAAAAATACCTGTAATGTGTTGCCATAAATAGGAAATGTCAAATGAGTTCACAGATTTCAATTAATGGTAAAACATAAAAAACGGTGTAGCTTTTAAAATACTTAATTTCCTTAAAACTAACAGATTCTAGGGAATTCATTACAACTGGTAGAAACTGATACTTCAACCCAAAGTCTGTCTTGATGAGAGCTTGCTCAGGTGGGATGAAATAGAAATTTGAAGGGACTTCTACAAATATCTAGTAAATTTGTAGGTTCCTCAAGGTCTTCTGTCTGAAGATGTACCTAATACTGCACTTCCTTTTTCATTATTTCTGCAGAATCTTTTCTGTAATAATATGCTTAAAATATGTACGTTTTGCCCCACTTAGTGTGTCCTAACTATGTCCATGAAACACACTGCACAAGAATGTATTGGTCTGAATGGATGATAAAATGTTTGTGATCAAATCTGTTTTGAAAGATGCTTAAAACTAAGCGGAAGAAAATTTCATGTTTATTTTTTTTCAGCATTACTCAACCGATTAGAATCCATTACACTCTAGTTTCTGTGGTTCTCAAGTTTTAGCTTACTTCCTCCCAAACAACTCTTCTGTATTGTTACCTTCGTTGCCTGATTTAAGCAGATAAGGTGACAGAGTTCTTCATGACATTAATGTACATTTAATTTATATCATTACTTCTGCAGTTGGCCTCAATCTTCTTCTGAGAACTACAGTACACACCCCAGTCATGTCCTGTCATCTCTTTTGCTCTTTCTATAATGTCATCTTTCCTCATTCTGACAGATAATTTAGACAGCCTGCCACATACTTTCCTTGCATCTAATTCCACTGTATCTGAAGGGATTGAAAGATGGAATGTGGTGGAACAACACAATCTGTAGCGCGTCCCAGTATCTTTATAAATATTTTAAAATATTTGCATTGACTGCAAGGATTTCCTATGCATTAGCAATGCAATGTGGATAGAATAGTAGCATGACTTTGCCAGTAAATAATACATGGTAATTTCCTCAAGAGATTTTTTTTTATATCAACAAATAATATTTTTTCTTGTACTACTACATAAAAAAAATGTATGCTTACCATATATTTGCTTGGAGGTAATATAAATGTATAATGGATTGTTAAAAAACAAACATTAAGCATAAGGAAGCTTAAAAACCCTGCTAAATCCCTAGGTGGATACATGACACACTCAGCCATAATGCTAGTATTTCTGTTAGTTATGAACCTATCTGCCATGATGTATTGCTCAGAACAGCAGACAAACAAGGCTGTTCAAACAACTTTATGTGTCAAACAGCACATATATCAATCAATAAAACACATAAATTAGCTGTTGATACTTCATCTTGAATTGGCGTATGCAAAGTCTCATTTACTTCACAGGCCTAAGCCAGGGCATGGTAGGTCCAAGCACAACAGTAAGTGGTGGAGCCTTAGGACTGGAGCCAAAGTCACTCAAATCTGTGGGACAATTTATACTGACTTTCAGCAGATCGTTAATTGGTCTTCAAATCATTTATTCTGAAATCTGAACAGATATCTTTTAATACATCGAACATGTTATTTGTGAATATAATTTTTGCAACCAGCCCATCTCTGCTGTTGGTATGCTAGCGCATTGTATCAAAATTGGCTTCACAAAAGAAACTACCATCTGAATCCAGAAAAATACCTAATTATCCTGAGTTCAGACCTGGTTGCTATTCTGGGGGATCATTAAACTAATTCAAGTTGATGAACCATTTACTTTTGTTGCTAAAATGTTCATGTTCTTCTAGAGGTCAACAGCAAGTGAGCAGTTTTCTAGCAAAATAAGAAATTATACCATTCCAAAGGCAGACAAATACCTCCAACACACTGCTAGGTAGCTTGCATATGCAACACTTAATTTATCTGCTTGTTTCTTACTTTTTCTGAGCCTCAATTCTCCCTTCACATTCTCTGTACTCATCTCTTCTACTAATTGTTTGTTTGTTTGTTTGTTTGTTTTTAATATATATTGGATTTTCCTTCCTTTACATTGTCTTTTTGTTTAAATGTTTTTTAAACTTTAGTGACCTTTAAATCTTACAGTAGAATCAGAGTTTAATTTTCAAAAACACAATTTCCTTTTGATTTGAAACTGGGCAAAGAAATAAGAATTCCTTATTATACTCAAACTTTAAAAACCTTAGGAGACCCAGAAAAGAAATCTCCAAGGGTTCAATATTTTAAAAAATATATTAATTCTTTCTCTAAAGCGGTAATTTAATATGGCAGTTTTTTTGTTTTTCTGTAACCAGAGATCACTTTTTTACTTTCCATTAAAGAACAACCACAGAGATACTAACGCTGCTTAGAAATGTTTATAGTAGACATTATTTAAACTATAATATAAATGATTTTAAGATATGAAGTCAGTTGCAGACAGACTCTAAGAGACTCTGATCAGCGATGAGAAATTTTTCACTAGATAACTAATTCATATGGCTATCTGCAGAGCAGAACTGTTTTGGCCAGCTGCCCGTAACCACTTCATCACACGTTTAAGTTTAATTAGACTTTGTAGACTGATGGATTATAAAGCCAAAAGGGAGCTATTGGGATTGCCCAGGCTGACCTTTTTTGCAATAGGGGCCAAAGAACTTTGCTGAATAAATCCGCGTTCCAAGAACAAGTCTTTTCAGCCAGGTATCTGCTTTTGTTGTACAAACTATGGTGATGAGTTGTAACTTTTATTATTATTGATCTGGTGTTTCCACACTACCCTTGCACTAAGGGCTTTTTAGCCTTCATTTTCCTTATCTTAAGCTTTATACCAGCCAGCATCGGCCCCTGAATTCATTCTTCTCTCAGGGGCCTGGGAAGATCCCTGCTCTCAAATGTCTGCCTGCAACAAAGGCTCCTTGGTGTACCACTGGCAAGGCTCCCTTGGCCACCTGGGGGCTGCTTCCAGGCCTAGCTGGTGGGCCTAGGCAGCTGGTGTCCACACAGGCCTGTCTGGGCCTCCTGTGTTTGCCACTGTGGATGAAACGCCTCTCTGTGCCACTTAGGCCCCACAGTCTGCTCCCACCACTACACAGCGGGAGTGGAGTAGCCTACACCTGCACTGTAGTCCTTTACAGTGTTCAACAGCTCAGACCTGTGTGTGGACCTGCCATGGCCGTGACTGAATGCTTGACTGGGCGCAGCCCTGTCAGATACTTCCTGGGGAAGCAGCTCCTCCCTTAGCCCTTCCAGAGAAACTGTGCCCACCTGTGAATGCCAAGCGGCTCCACGTGATAACAGGTTCACATTATGCTAAAAGAGGTTCAAAGGTGTTTTGTGACAGGTCACCCTCTAAAAAAACTCCTTCTCTTGGGAATGTCATATTCTGGATGGAGCCCAGTAAGGTGCTGAGCCACTGGGGTTAGATTTCCGAGTTGCCGCTATGTAGTCAGCAACTTACACAGTTACATCCCCAGATGGCAAATATAAGTGTATATTATCCATAGGATCATCATTTAAATTTAAATAGGTATGCATGCAGGCTTGGAAAGGGATTCCATGTATTTGAGTGCTGAGACTCACAGTTACTATAGGTACCAAACAGAAGTATTGAGCAACAGTTAATAGCTGTCTAACTTTCAGTGGCAACCAATATTGGGAAATCTACTGGTGTGCGCTTGAGGTGATTTAGTAAGCACAGTGAGAACTCCCTTTCTGTCTCTCTGATTTTCCAAGTGACTTTGTTCTCCATGCCTTTGTCCTGCATTTGGAGTCATACGGGTTGATAAGTAATTCTAATGAGCATTTACTTTTAGGCAGAAGGAATCTATAAAAACTGTGTGAACTGGTCTGTAAAAGAAGGGAATAAGATTTAAGAGTTCTCATTTAGGAAAGAACAATATTTCTGGTGTCTCCTCCCCCAAATAAATGACTAATAGAATAATTCACCTTGCATGCTTGTACCTAACTTTACATTTAGAAGCATATTGTATTGTTCAAACTTAGAATCATAGAATCATTAAGGTTGGAAGAGACCTTCAAGATCATCTAGTCCAACCATCAACTTAAAATGACCGTAGCTGCAAGACCTGTATCAGTACTTGAGAGTTTTTAGCAGTAATACTCTGCAGATGATGTTAACAAAACTCAGCCGTAGTTTAAAGCTCCACAAGGGTCATCTTGACCGCTTACTGGGTTTGATAATATATGAATAACCTTCTTAGACTAATACTAATTAACTTTGTACAGTTTCTGCTGTAAATTATTTTCTGAGCCTCTTAGGATTGCTCTCAGCCAATTGCATACATGGCAAAAGGTTAATTGTTTGTGAAAGACAAAGAAAAGGGCACCTCTGTGACTCTCAGTAGAAATTAAGAAAATAATGAAATCTTTCTATGGGAATTCACCTGCTTCATGTGTTAGGTATTAACTGCAAAAGTTCTGTGATATTGAAATATATATTTTCAAGAGCAACATTAGACAAAAACAGAGTGCTCATTTATATAAAATAATGGCATGGATTGCTGCTTTGTTCAGGAGCCTATCTAGCTAATTTAAGCTTGTCTCTTTTGATAGGATTGATATCATATATATATATATATATAAAACTATGTATGTCCTGTGCTGATCAAGGCATGGTGGGTTGTTCAAATTAGCTTCTAGCGTGCAGGAAAATATTACCCATGTACATGGCAACTATTATCAGACAAATAGGTATTACATAATTATTGTGGCATTAAATATTTATGTGGCATACTGATATCAGAAGAGACATGAATTGCCAGTTGCACCCAACAAATAACAAAAGCAATTGCATGTGATGCCACAAAATGATTTTAGAGCTTATTTATAGCTGAATTGTGATATAGAGTTTATATAAACATATTCACTTATTTTTTAAATGAAATTTTAAATGTATTTTTTCTTTGGTTTCTTTCTGTCTTCCTCATGAAGTGACTCAGCTACAGAGGTGTTGGTTGGAGAATTCTGAAAATCAAATAAAAATTATTTCAAAAATTGTGAGAAAATAAAGAAATAATGTGACCTAGTCAGCAAATTATTTATCCTTTGCCCTAATAGCTTTCCTATTATTCTGCTATTATTTGGGCACATACTTCCTCCTCTGCATAGTCTTCTAGAGTTGGTTGCATAAGCAAAGCTGAGCTATGTCAGCATCGATGAGTTAAACTTTATATGTGGGAAAAAAATGATGGAAAATCCTGGTTTTGAAATAATGGCAGGTTTTTGGAATCCAGAATGGTAGAACACTGTGGTTTTATGTTAACTTGTGTGTGCATACAGTTCTGTAAAAATAACTAACGCTTTGTAAACCTTGGTACTTTGCCTGAAAGCTGTGAAGGGTAATAAAAATCATAAATAAATAAATATTTCAGTAAATAAATAGGGATAGAGAAGTAATATCAAAAGCTGGAAAGTTAGAATGTGGGAAACCTGATAATGAAAGTTAGCTAAAAACCTTTGCTTTTGATGCTAAATGTTTTGCTGATGATTTCATTTTAGCTGAAATGTTTGGGTAGGTTAAAACATAGGCTCTGAGGGATATTTAAGGTACAGTGTATGTTTACCTTGTTATAGGCTATGTAGAGAAATTGTATGGTTTATGTCAGCCTGGTTTCTGGCCATTTTTTGGGTACACTGTTTATTTGTCTCTGTATAGCTTAGTATTGCTTTGCTTTCTTGGTCATGGTGTGTAATCATGCCCTGAGTGGAACAGCAGTTTCAGTGGTTCAGTGAATTCAGTGTTTTGTTTGTTGTTGTTGTTGTTTTTTTTTTTTTTTTTTTTTTTTTCCTTTCTTATTGTATTAAAATTGTATTAAATAGTTGCTAATACTGATCAAGCATAAGAAAGCAAGCAGTTTATAATGGAAATCTCCTCTTTCTGTCTTTGAGGTTACCATTTCCAGCTGATGCAGATTCTCTAAATTGGTATAAATGGGATTTCCTCATAACATATGTGAGCAAATCCTGCCCTCACCATTAGTACTAGTAGCAAAAGGAGCACCTGTAAAGCCAGTATCACCAGCATAGAGAAGAATTTTTATTGCCTGTAATTCATCTTAGTATGTGAGTAGTATCAGAGTAAATGGTGTTCTTCCTAGTATACAGCTAAAAAAAAAAATAATAAAAAAAATGACTAGGGGAACATGGTCTATTTCAAAAAAAAATAAAGACCTTTTTCACACAGAAATTTTAAACTGTTCTTCCTTGGTTGAAAAGAAAGGTGAATCCAAGATTAAACTAGAGGCAGCAGAGAGCAGCTGCAAAAACAGTGACTTAAACTGAGAATTTGACAAGGACTCATGCCATACCAGTGTGAATTGACACTGACAAAGGTCTTAGTTTCTGGATAAAGTTTTATTTGAGTATTGTTTTAAGTTGATTCTGATAACATAAATGGAAATAACCTTCTAGTATCTAGAATGAGTTGGGTGATTTTTCTGGTGTAACTTACACATGTGCGTGTCTGAAAGACTGTTTTACACCTTTGGTTTACCGACTTTTTTTCTTCCCTATGGAGATCAATAAACGAAGGTTTGATTACTAGAGGTTCTGAAATTTATTTCTGACCATATGGGAAAGTGAAATCTTCTGAGGAATGGGGAATGGTCTGAATATCATCACAGAATACTTAGAATTCTGACAGAAAAAGCTAGGAAATTTCTTATTGAATTGTTATTACCGGCTCAGTGTTGCTGGAGGCTGGGGTCTTTGGCAATTGGGATCCATGTAGACACGCTGTAGAAAGGACAGTGGCCAAAGAGTTGTTTTTGTTGCCATATAAATAGAAAGGAAATTAAATAATTGTAATGGATAGGCACAGTTGCAGTATGTTTATTTTGCTGTGAAAGCTGTATGCAGGAGAAGAAAAAGAAAACCAAAATAGATGGTGATATATTTTACCCTTGAAACTGGCTTCAGATTTTCACGCAATTTTCTGTTGAAGCGTTCATGTTCACACAAAAAAAAGAATCTAGCAAACTGACAAATTGGCATTTTGGGCAAAATACAACCGTATTCCTGTCTTCTTCAGACAGATCTGACTGAGGAAATACTACATTGACTCAACTACTGCTGTTTGAAATTTTTCTGTGAAAACATCTAAGCTTTGGAGCAGAGCAAAAACTATATGTTGATATAATCTTTCGGTTTTAGCATGCAGATATACACAACTGGGTAGTGGCTACAACTGTGGCTACAACTAAAGAAAAGGATGGTTTGTTTTGGGTTCTTAGAATGCTAGGTGAGGGCAATATTTCTACAGCTCTTCAGATACTACTTTCTTCAGATTTTTAATTTATTTATGTATAGATAGTATAAACACATTTGTTGGATCTAATAGAAACAAATCAGGAATCTTTCAATCTTTCCAGAATTTTTACTAATTTATATATACTGACAATCAGGTATTTATTTAATATGTAGAAGGGTTGATGGTTATATTACATCGTCCTAGAAGTACCCTTTTCTTTTTATACTTCTGTGGCATAGAAATAAGAATGTATGAACTGCCTTCTTTAATACAACTTACCTTCTTTGTGACAATATTTTCCAAAAGTTTCCTTGTTCTGACTGTTTTACAACATGTTTTGAGGGCTGTCTATAGCTCCAAACTTATTTCTTATTCATAAATAAAAACGAGCTATTACAATGTTATCAAGCGTGTCTGAAAATCCTAGAAGTCACCCTGTATTCCATCATATCATTCGTGCTTTTTTTTCAATTCATTTAATTTCTAAAGCGCATTTTCCCGATGTTGTCAATCTTTTTCTGGTAAAGTTTCAACAAGCTGAGAATGAAATAACCATTCAGAATATAAACATAAACTTTTCCATCTGGTTGCTTTTGTCAAAAACAAACAAACAAAAATTTAGAGAAATCTTTGAAGATGTGTATTATTGAAGCTTTTAGTTTTCCATATTTAAAAATGGACATTTAATTTACATTATATGGTCCCTTTTTAAGGACAGTTATGATGCTAATGAGTCCTGCATCATAATTATTCTAATACAAAGAAATAACAGCTTTTTTATTAATATGACAGTTTATACCTATTAAATGAATACCTTTGAAAATAATTTTAAACCTCTTATTTAAATGCAAATTGAATAAAACATCAATGAAAATGTCACAAGGAACAAGAATGTGGACATAATACTGTTCTTAACCTGATTAGTTACTTTTAGCAAAATTTCTATTTTAGTCTTAGTATTATTGTGAGATTCTTTTAAACTAGTAATTTCACATTTTGTTGTTTTCTGCATTTTTAGATACACAGCTATTAGTCTTAAGAAAATAAAAACAGTGTTCCTCTTTAATGTAAATGTACATTCAAAAAATCACATTTTTTTGCTTTCATGTCTGTTCTAGATTAGCTTTTATGGCTTAAATACCACACAGGCTTTGTTTTCATATGCTTCTCAGTTCAAGACTCTGGAAATATTTACAGCATTAGCTTAGTGGGTTGATGAGTCACTTTTACCAGAGACAACTTGGAAATTCTTTTTATTTTTCTGTTTATTCTTAACAGCATTTATTCCTGAATCTGTATGTTGCTTAACAACCAGAAGGTGGAATGTTCAGGTTTTACACTTAGTAAACCAGCTTACAATTATTTGTTATACTCATGAGTACAGCTGAGCAACATAATAGAGCATTATGTTCTTATTGTTACTTAACCAAAGAAGATCAGAAGTGTGTTGATTTGAAGGCTTAAAAACAAGAGTAATTCTAGAAGTGGTTTATATTGATATGATAATGATATCTCTACCCATGTATGAAAATATCTGGACAACCTGATTGAGAGGCCATTATTAACGCTATGATGCTAGGTTGAAGCAATTCTTCTAAGGGCAGAATAAAGCGAAGGAAGAGGTACATGTATGTTGAGATAAACAGGTTTGGTGTAACAAAAAGTCCTTTCCAAAGAGGTGGCACTCTGTGAGGATCTCAGGAAGAGGTGGTCTAGAAGATGAAGGGAAAGTATGTCATAACAGTGACAAACTGCAACTATTTGGCTAAATGAGTTACTCCACAGGAAGTTTCATACATAACAGAGCACTTCAGCTGGATAAACTGATGGACTTTCCATTTACTGCTGTGTATGAATTTTATCCAATGTCACTTCCTTATAGTAAGGATAACAAGCAATGCCTCATCAGCTCACTCAGCAGCTTCTATTCAGTGACTGAAAATGTTCTGTTGGCTTCAAGCAATCCAAAAAATATTTCTGTAGGTGTTAATACAGAAATTCACTATTCAAGTTTTATGGTCTAATGGATCAGTTTTTGTGTTTGCTTTCTCTAATCCACTACACGTTATTTATTTATTTATTGTTACAGAAATTACATGCACTGTAAATCAACAGGTACTTAAAATATGCTTGCACCAATTTTTCTCTCTGATGCGTGACAGCTTTATATGTGAAGATTATTTTTAACTGATGTTCTTCAAAGTTATATGTATGATTAGAAATAGGTTTGTTTAGGGTACAGGGGAGAATACTGTGTTTATTTCTCAAGTTAGGTGAAATACTACATTCTTGGTCAATTGTTCATATTAGAAATGGATATAACTCTACTCTTGGCTGAAGCAGATGGAGATGCTGTTTATCATACGCTTAATTAGGCATATCTTATTCTTTGAAATCTGCAGATATAAAATCCACATTATTCAAAATTTCTAAGGATTAAGCCTTCTCACTAAAAATGGCAAATATAATGGCAGAAATTGCTTGCACTTGGACAGATGTCTCCGAATTTACTTATTGTTAGTATTTTTAGTATTCTTCCTGTAATACCAAAGACAGCAAAGTGTTACTGACTTTATTAGTTTCAAAACAGTGCAATTTGCTACTGAACATGCTGAGAAAATCACAGCTTTGATCATGAAAGATGGAAAGACAAATGCTGCAATTTTCAGTAACACATTTAGTTTGTCTGTGGCTAGAAAATTTAACACATTACAGCTTTTGTAGTGCTTCACATGTTTTTCTGATATGTCTGTTAGCATTCCATGTTTTAGTTTTAACATAACCAGGGTAATCCTAAATAGGAGTGATTGTGTATGTGTACATTTAAGAAAACAGGTACTCATTTCATATTCTGTGTATCATTGAACATTCTGTATCACAGCATTTTAAATTATATGCATAATACTAATTTCACCTTTTTTCTTTATAAACCCATGGTTCTTCTGCAGAAGTTAAAACAACAAGTTTGGCAATCGAAGTCTTAATCACAGTCCCACATCAGCTTTACACCCAAAGGACTAGGACAGGCTTGAGTTCAGTACCAGATCGAAAAAAAGTAACTGCTTGGGTACTTCCAGTGCTTTCATGAGGTTTTATTTCTAATGGCAGAGATCAGCTGACATTTCATTTTTAGACTATGTTGGAAATAAAGCTCAATACTAGACTTTTAGTTCTGACCTGTGTGTATAAGCAAACTATAAGAGTAAGCTTTGATCTGCAGACTTGAATTCTTGTATGCCCCCATCTTTATCACTCTGTAATTCAGAAACTACATGCATTTCTCTGATCTACATTTATTTCTTATTTCTACACTTCCTTCTTTTCTTCTTTAAAAAAAATAAAAATAATAATTTACCTTTGTAGTAGTCTACAGACTACAGAAAGCAAACAAGAACTTCAGGGTAGGCTATAAGGCATCTGCTGTTTTGATATTTGTTAGGGGAACTGCTTATTTACTCCATTATATACTCCAAGAGCAAATTAGTTGCTTGGTCACACTTAAAGAGGTCTGTCTACTAAGAGAAAGTTTATAGAACTAGAGAGACCTGGACAATTCAAAGGGCAAGGGAAGATAAACTATGTGTACCTGGGTAAGGAAGTGAGGCAAAAATTAAGTGTTAGCTGAAACTCATCTCTTTCTGGCTGACCAAGGGCAGAAAGGAAGTTTTTGAAACAGTTTCTAAAAAATTTGCTTCTCTAGAGGGCTTATTCCCCTGCTTCTTGATCATCAATCCCTGCCATCACCATCAGCTCTGGTTTTATTCTTGTAACTAATGAAGTAGGTAGCTGACACTGTATGCGTATTAAAAAAATATGAAGTTATATATAAAAAGGTTATCTATATAAATACAATTTTAAGCAAACATGTAAATATATTTATAAAAATATATTTTATGCATTTTATGTATATTTAGATGTAAGATACTTTAATATTTGTTTTAATTCATATATTCAGTTATCCCTTTTGTCTTTATCATTCATACACAGTAATTATTACAATGAAATTCTCTTTAGAGTGAGAAGTTTATGGCTATGTGGAGCTTAAATTTAATCATGTCTGATACATTTCATCCTCTCCTTCCTCTGAAACAATTGTAAAATAGAAGTATGTTTGTCATTGTATTTTTTTTAAACAAATAATTAATAATACATTCAGTGAAGGGAAAAAACAACTATGATTTGTAAACAAACTTTATCTTTCAAAGAATTATTTTACCTTTTTTCACAAAATATAATAAAAAATGTAATAAAAATATAATAAATTTTTATATAAAAAAATAATAAAGTCAATCTATGCAGGCCACAGAAAAGATGGTATTCAATTCATCCAAGTTAGGATCAGAAGCTACTGGTGTGTGGCATGATTTAAAAGCATTTCAGAAACAAAAGCAGTTGGGAGATTTTGTTTTCAAGTTCAAGATATTTGAAGCAATGCTCTTTGTGCACTTTGTCTGAATAACTTTGTGCTGGAGAGAAAATTTTCATTGCATAAAAGTAGAAACAGCTTATCTCAGTGTTGAGGAAAGCCTGTGCCTCAAATACAAATGATTAAATAAACTGACTTCTGAAGAATGCTTCCTTGTCCTTGTAGCAAAGCTGAGTTCTTGGAAGATTGTGAAAGGTGGCGTTCTCAAAACCATTTTTTACCCTTCATTTACAGTGCTGATGGTGCAAACATTTAATCTAAATTGAATGAATTGTTAGAATAGTCTAGACAGGCTATGATCAAGAGACAACAAATGGGAACGATTTGGTTTTGAAAACTTTATCTGATTGCAGAGGTAATGACTTGAATATCACTTTTCTAATCACACAAAATTGTCAGGTTGATTTTCATGTTGATTTCTCTTCATATTTTCAAATGGAAACAGATTTTGTATATGTATTCCATATAATTTATCTCATAGATGACTTGATGCATATCAGTTACACTCTCATCTTAGCTGCTCAATGTATGGAGCTATTCTGCTGTTCTGACAGGCAAAGACATACCAAAACCACTAGCCTCTCTTCCACACCTCTATGTAAACTGTTTAGGTGACTGAAGCTAGATAATGACATTTAACCTTTCAGGTATTCAGATTACATCATGTCTGATGTTTTGCAAAAAATAGACTCCTTAGGGGGCAGCTTTATACTGACATAAACACTTGTATTTATTTTACCCAGCTGAATGACCATTTAATTCTGAATCCTTTATTTCCACATTGTGTTTATCTCATAAATATGCTTCTGGCCCTAGACACTGTTTTAGTGAATTGAAATGAAATAGGTAGAGACAATGCTGATTATTTCTCTCTCTCTCTCTCTTTTTTTTTTTTTTTTATCTTATTGTATGACTCCATTGCAAAGCACCGTTGTGACATCAATAGATTCTTAAAGTTTTAATGTGATATAAGTAAAAAATCTCCCTGTTTTTTTTTTTTTTTTTTGCTTTCTCTACAGTCATTGTTTGTAATCCACTTTATGCTGTTCTCAATGTTTTGTTTAAAAAAAATACGCTGTAGAGAAAGTGGGTGTCTAGACCCATTCTTTGAATGAATTTTAGTAATGATCACATGGTCACATCTTCATAATACTGCATCTTTGTCTGAAGATGCAGAATGAGTTCAAGGATTCTGTTTTTTTGTTTTGTTTTGTTTTCCCTGTAGAATGAGCTAGATATTCAGATAACTTACAGAAAGCCTATGTCTTCTGTTGAAAACAAGAATTTAACCACAAATGAGAATCAGCTTTTAATGTCAAAGCTTACTCAAGTAACAGAAGTTATAGATACATGGGAACCATTAAGGTTACTTTTTTACATTCACAAATTTCTATCAGTATACATCTGAAAATTCACTTGCAGGGTAGAAATTCCTGAAATTATTCCACTGGAGCTGTTTTGTTGGTGAAGGCAGGTCACCAGTAGAATTCTTCAAGGATTTGTGATAGGACCAGTACTCCTCAAAAGCATTCACAAATAACTTTATGAAAAGGCATGTACAATGAAGTGAAAAGGTTTTCATGGCTATATTGGTTTCTTGTTTGTCCAGTGTATTACAAAAAGAAACTTTGACTAATTTAAGAATGATATTGCAATAGACAAGACTGAACAATAAAAAAACATGTGGAATTAAATCCGAAAAATGCAAAATCATCCATGAAAGGGAAAAGTCTTAATATCACATTCAAAATAGGGGCCTTAGAGCTGGCCATTACTATTCAGGACTGAGAATTTGGGATGATGGTAGTTCCTGGAAATGTCAGCTTTCTATATTCACCAAAAAAAAAGTGCTATGAATCACTAGAAAAGAAATGGGGTACAAAGCAAAGGACATTATGATGATAGAGTATAATATCTATGCTTTATCTTGATAACTGTGGACTGTTCTGCTTCTGATATTTCAAAACCAACGTAGTCTGAGAAAGATAAGGAGGATGATCAAAATGATGGAACAGTTTCCATACAAGTGAGTTTGGAGAACTTAGTAAAGGGGATAACTAGAAATCCAAAACTGGTGAATCCTATAAAAACAACTTCACTATCCTTTACACTTTGATTGTTCTCCGTAATATAAAGTTAATGTATTTCCTCTGGCATTGATTAGTATTTCTGCAAGAAGTTATTAAAAATTTCTCTGGAATATTATTTCTCTTGCTCTTTGATTTCACTGTCAGGTGTGCACAACCCTCAGGTGTTTGAAGAGGGATACCATTCATGCTTGCTGTTATTTAATTAAGGCTGCATCCTTACTCATTTCACCTTCATTCAATGTTTCTACTGTTTTTATTTTTCCTTGTTGTGTTGTGCTCTGTGGAAATGAAACACATATAGAGAAGAGGGCCCAGAACTTCTGGAGGTGGTGGCTGCTCCTAAATGGGTTAACAAGTGGTGCTATTCTTGTGGAACTGGAGGATGTTGAAGCAGTGTACAAAAAAAAACAAACTAGGAGGAAGATGGAGTTCAAACAAATAGCATGTGTGAAGTCACGTTTCAAGTGAATACAACAATAAAAAGACTCATTCAAGTTATTTTTAGCTATGAATTTTCCCTGATCCTGAACCCTCCTGTGTTCCTTATGCCCATAAATTTGCTGATCACCTGTGTATGACACTGTTCATTTTGACTGCTGCCTAAATTCTTACAAGAACCTCCTCATTTCAGTTACATTCACATCCACAGCTTGTTACTCTCATCTTCTTGGTCATAGTCTCTTGATACTAAGAAACCGTTTAAAGTTTTCTGTCAGCCTCTGCTTAAACATTGATCTCTACTTAGTGTCATTCTATTCATAATCTTGTAATGATGCCGTAGAAGCCAGAAGGACCCATTCAATAATTTAGTCCAGTGTATCACGAATCATCCAATTTTACCTACCTATTTTAAACTTCAGAATTTGCATTCATCTAAGTCTTTCTGTATTTTGAGCAGAAATTATGTTCTTAAGTTGTGCCATGCCTAAGGGAAAGAATGGGAGAAGACAGAGCCACAGATGATTTTTTTTTTTTTTTTTTTTGGGGGTGGGGGGGAAGGGGAGGTGGTGGTAGTATGGAAAAATGTAGCACCATATGTGAAAGCCAAACTGACAGATTTCTTTCTCTTCTTGCATGGAAACTTCATTGTTACAGCTCAGATCTGAGCAGCATTTTGACCCTGGGTTTGTAAGCAAGATGCAATGAACAGCTGAGGGACTAAACATCATACAAACATCATACTTGTCTGACACTGATATTTTTCAAGAATATCTTTTCTACACATGGAGAGGATTTTTATAGGTGATTTACAAAACAGTTTGCCATCTTCCTATAAATTTTCTTTAAATATCTCCTTTACTCCCTGCCTATAGTTTTTAATTGCTCTCTCCCTCTGCCTTGTATGGGACATTTTAACATGTTCATTACCCAACATTCTTCCTCCTTCTCTTTCAGTAACTTACATCACAAACTATCTACTGGATTTTTATTCTATTTTTGGTGAAAATTGCTGGATACAATTTGTATGACTGACAGCCAGTAAAAGAAATCTGTATCGTATTTTTTTGTCAACAACAGCTTTGGTGGGTGGTAGTTTTTGAGGTGATTTTAACCAGCAAGATAGACTTTGGGCATTCTTTAGTCTAAGGCTTTCATGCTTGGTCTCCATTCGCTTCATTCAATTATGACTTGAAACCCCCTGCCTTGCAGGTGATTTCCCCATTATTGATTAAGGGGTATGGTCTGAAATTCAACAAAGGAAAAACTTCTTGGTGGCTGAAAAAAAACATTCATTACATCAATAATATTGGAACTACATGTCACCAACAAGGAGGATGCCATTTTATCATTTGATGGCTAGTCATTCAAAATCCATTTGATTTTCTAGATGCTGCAAAAAGATTATAGACAATAGATGATGTATAGAAGCTTTTATGACCATCTTAAAACTATTAAAAACCATAAGAACTATTGGATTAATTCTCCTTTTTTGAGGCAGGAGATTCCAGAGTTGACCAGGACACTTCATCTTTGCCATCAGTCTAAAATAGAAGGTTGATCCTTGTCTTATGAATGAGAACTATCAGCAGTATTTATGTATCAAGAGCTTGTTCTTTATTAGTTAAAAGACTAAAATAGAAAAGCTGTGATGAGTGTATTTCTTCTACAGATGTAAAACTTAAATTTGAATACTTTTGTCTGTTTACAGTTCGTTTTTGTTGTTGTTTTGTTTTTGTTTGTTTTGCTAGTTCTAATAAAGATCTTGTGGTTTCACACTAACTGTGGTGAGATCTAAAGCTTAGGGCAAGACCTACAAAATCAGAAGAGTTTTTTGGTGTGTGTGTGTGTGGATACTATGCTGAGTTAAAAATATTACTCGCAGAATCATTTGAGGGCTAAAAGAATCCACTACTCTGACTGTACGTCATTTCTGATCAAAGAAAGTAAAAGACAAAAATGTGATCTCTCAGTAGTCCAGAATGAAAAATCATTACTCATAGCAATTTAATTTCTCACTTCAGCTGTGCTGAAGTGAGAAGGTGAAGATGGTCAATTGCCTGAGTTTGCTAAGAAATTGCTTTAGAATTCTTTAGAATTTCTCAACCACTACAAACTGGAGCAAGGAATCTGCAAGCACAACAACATGTCCCTGTCATGAAAGGTATACTAAGCTGTCACAAAATACTATTAGAATGATTTCATTACGCAGGTGAAATGGAACGTTTTGTCTGTTGTAACCTTGCAAATCCTTATACACACCAACTTGTATGGCTATACTATTATTATACTACGTTTTAAGATTTCCTTGGAATTTTGTTCATATTTGTTCCATATTGTATTTGTTCATATTAATTCCAGTCTTTACATTTCATATGTTCTCCTATTTTCATCGTTATTTCTCTTTCCTTAAAAACTTGCGTAAGAAGTCAGACTCTTAATCCAAACAGGCATGACTATTGAGCTGTTAGGTTTAGCTGCTTTATCATTCATTTTTTGGTCCACGTATTACAATAAAAAGGTCTGTTACTGGCGACTAAGAAAATGAAAGAACTTATTAACACACTTAAAAGTAGCTATGCAGAAGTCTTCCTCTTTATTCATGAGGAAAAACATTGTGGGGTTATAAATTGAAAATGGATGAAAGTTGTTCCTAAGCTTAAATTCACAAGATTATTTCAGTAGGGAAAAACTCAGTCACTTTTTCCTTGAACTTTTTTTTTATGTCTAGAAAATAATTACATAGCTTTAGGCTGCCTCTGTTGAGTTAAGAATGAAGTGAAAAGCCCATGTATTTTTCTTCCATCTTCTGAAAAATGATAATTTTACAGTTGTTAGAATCCATCTTCTTTCAAAGATATAATGACATGTTTTCCTCTTATCTATCCTTAAAACATTAAATCTTTTATATGAATTGGTTGACAGTTTTTGAAGGATAACCTTTTCAACATCATAAAATAAATGAAAGTGGTGAAGGATTTAGATTCAAAATGCTTTTCCAGTGCACTAATAATTTGATGAGCACTGCTATCATTTTTCTTAAATGGCATTAGATTAAATCTTATTCATCCAGCAAATTCTTTTGAAGAGACTCACCTTTAAAAGTTGATGACACAAACCAGCTTGAAAATGTGATTGTGGTATTTGAAATGCCCTGTCTCTAGAGTCAATTATTTATGATGCATGATGAATATTTTGTATGTTTCCTTACAAGACTTGTTACCATAGTATTATTGTTATGAAAACTAAACTTACAAGGACATGATATAGTTCCCTCTCCACAGTAAGATCTTGTCTCTGGTAACTTGGCACATTTTTCTCCAGGCTTTCATGTAAACAGCACACAACCATGATGTGAAAGGAAATTGCTTCCAATGCCTCTAAAATTGCTTGCTTGGCTTGAATTAATCTTAATCGAATTTCTGTCTGAGACATTTAAAAACCTTACAGAATCTCATCGTTTGAACACAGCTTTGCTAATTTGATTCTACATTCCAAAGTGACAACAAATTTTGAGGCCCTGCAGGGCTGCTGTTGCTGATAATGTTTCTACACAGGTGGCATGAACCACACTGTTCATTAATGTGACATACCTTTATAATGAATGTCCTCATATAATTGTTAGGGATGCAAGTTCATTGTTTTCCTGATTAACTATATTGCTTACTTGTCTAAGGGGCCAAATGTACACTCTTGAAAAAGAAAAGCTAAGCAATAAGTGTACGTATCTTCAGATGTTTAAATTGAGTAAATTGAGAAGTCAAATTACTAGCCTTATAAAAGTTATTATTTACAAAGCAAGATAATTTTAAAAATAAATAAATAAATTACCACAAGAAAGAAAAAGCACAAAGGACAGAAAAGACCATAAGATATCACCAGATAGCTTAGAATTGACTTTGTGGTTTTTTTTGATATGTCAGATCAGTTCCAGATAACTGATAAATCAATTTTTTTTCTAAGCAAGGAACCAGATCTGAATTTCTAACTACTGAATGGTGTATAATTAATTCTTATATGTATTTCTGAACTTAAAATGTTTAATTGTAAAACACTAAATTAATGTCCAAGATGTTCCTGAAGGTATTATTTAAAAAATAATAACTTCTGTAATAAAAGTTGTTCCTATTGATAGCAAGTTGGTCAGAATGAAGTGCAAATGGTGGATGTTCCTTTTTTTTTTCTTTTTTTTTTTTTTTCTAATAAAATTTGGTTAAAAGCAATCTGTATTATTAGAACTCAGGGGGAAAAAACTCACTGATATAGTGCTGTGTTATAAAAAGAGTTGCGTAAGTATGCTGCCTAGTAATAAACCATATAGAATCAGTATCAGTAATATGAGGTACCAGGTCTAAATTTGGATTTTCTGTTTTCCACACTGTTCATTCAAAGAGCACAGGAGATTCTGTAAAACATTCTACTTGTAATATCTAATATGGAACAAAGCTGGTAGCAACAAGCAGCATGTTTTCCTAGACTTTGTCTCATATTTTGTCACTTGTGGTATATTCTGTCACAGATGAACATGATGCATCCTAATGCAGCCAGGAAAGTCAGATGTGCAGTTGTAGTTAGAGAAACTTATCTTTTATTCTAACTGATACTTACCTAATTGCGTGTGATACATGAATTTTGCAGCTTTGTGGTTAGAATTAAACTTTACCCTACTTTTTTTGGGAGGAAAGTTTTTAGAAATAGTTTTTTTTCCTAAACGTCAGACTCACATGTAATGTATTATTCCTCAATGCATTTATATTATTTTAATAAGTATGCTTAGCAATAATTTATAATTTCGTTCAGATAATTAAAGGGAGAATAGGCTTTCAACACTGCAACTATCTTAAGTATGTGTCCATATACACACACATGCACAATTTTAAAATCACAGTTAAAAAGCCGTGCTATTTAGAGGCAGGCTTATTATTTAACATACAGTTTTTCACTGTAACTGGGAAAAGGTCTCACTGATTTCAGAAGTCACTGAAGTTCCTCTAGTAATTTTCTAGTTCTGTTTTCTCTAGTGTGCTGTGCTCCTTTCACATGAAGTAACCAGCTTTTCGCTTACTGTGTTATACTAAATTGTGTTCTTCACCACACATTGATGCGATGAGATATTCTTCTGTAAAGCAATAGTCTTTTCTTGCTATATGCCACTTAGTAAGGAATCCACAGGGATTCCTTAATTTTGATGAGCCCATTATTTTGATGTTATCTTTATATTTTCAGTGTATTACTACAAAAGTAGCTCCTCTGAGGAAAGGGAGGGAAAAAAAATCCTACTTGCTTTTTTATGCAATCTGTTCCACACAATTTCTCTTTTTACTTTATTCCTGATGACCCTGCAAAGATAGGTTTAACACCATACAGTTTGACTGTAGTACTCTGGTAATTTTTCCTGTAAGGTGGTTTTCTGTAGCCTGCATTGCCTTCAGTAACCGGCCTTGACCCTAGTCTCTGCAGAGAATGAATTGTAAAAGCTGAGTAAATCTCCACCTGGCTTATCATACTCACTTCTCAGACTTGAGAAGGTGTCTTTAAGTGCTATGTGGTGATGTCTAGAGAAGAGGTGACCTCTGAGGACTGGAAAGCAAAAAACAAGGAAAACCTCAATTGTGGGGATGAGAAAAGAAAGAAATAAAACAAAAAAACAAACTACCATTTCTTACCGCATTCCAGAAGAGGGAATTTGCACAGATGCATGCAATATGGTGGTACTAAATCCTGAGTGAAACTCTTTTGTGTTTCTAAAATCCTATTAGAAGAGCTGGGAAAGGTCTATGATGGCTTCTAGATGTGTACTCTTGCTATGAGTTACAAGATATTGCTTACTTGTGGTGGACCTCAGAAGAGTTGAAGATTCTGCAAATGGGACCGTTAAAATAATTTGTGGGGAAAAAATCTTCAATTCATACCACATTGGGAAATACTCTGAATCTCTCTTCTCTGTCTTGAAGAAAAGTTGTTAAATATGAGAGCAATGAAATATTATTCTGTTTTGTAACGAAAAGCAGTATATTTTTTTACATGGGTCACCTTGCTATTATTTATTTCACTACCTACCTGCATCAGAATGTTCTAGAGTGGAAGAAACCTGAACTGTAGAAAAATTCAGGTGTAAATTTCATTGCATTTATTAGTGAAACAAACCTATCTGAGGTTTTCCCCAAATCCAGTATACCATACATCACAGTATCCAAAAGAGTTAAATATTTATATAAGTCCTCATTCAGTAAATTCAGAGCTGAGTGAACAAAGATGGCTGCACAGGTTGTTTGTGACTGCATTTGAAATCACTACTAAATCTTTCTTGTGAAGTTGGCTTTGTGCTTCTTGATAGGCAAATCAGCCAGATCTGTTTCCTTATTTGCAATTCCCTGCTGTATTTGGCAACAGTGACAAAATAACTTCACATGCTGGCTGTCATAGGAAGTTTCTCTCTAAGCCTGAAAAAAAAGGCACAACATAATATCTCAAAAACTTGCAATGTGAGGAGTGAGTTGCAGTTCTCCATTTCATTTGTCCACTTGTGCAGAAGTGCCAATGGAAAGTAGTGGAAGTGCTCTCTTCTTGCAGGAATAGTTCCCTATTCTGTGGTCCATTGTGGGCTGCTAACGCCAGTTCCTAACCTGGGTAAAGTAAAATGTAGTTTTTTTACTTAGGGAGCACCTGTTACCTTTTAAATACTTGTCTGCAATGCTGAAAAGCTTTAGTTGTTTGAAGAATGTATTTAAATGAGAATCTTTCACTTAGCCAAAAGTTCCTAAGGATTGCTTGCTTGCATAATTACAATTAATTTTTGGTTTCTAGATTTTTTAGTCCCACTGACTGCAATGTGACTCCTACCTTTAGGAGTGTGTGTATGTAAGAATGACTACTTAGAGGATCGCATTGGCTTCAATAGCAGATTTATTTTCCTTTTGCAGATTATTCTATCCACCACAATCTGGCATTCAGCTTAAAACAAACAAACAAACAACAACAACAACAAACTACAAATTTTGCCCCCAAATCAGTGCTGGTAGCCTTTTGATCAATGTGTCACAGGCTGGTCTAGGCTCCTCACTGAAGGAGACTGGATACTGTTTTTAGGGCTGTCTTCTTGTGATGCTGTAGTAGTTTTTTGCTCTATAGGACTGGTTGTATTCAGGATCAGGAGGTGAAAGATGACTATTTGCGAAGTTCTGAGACATCTCTATCCATTCAGTTCTTGGGCTGTGTGTGCTTCTCAAACAGAGCTCACTACCATTTCCTCCAAAGCAATGATGGTGGCCTGTAGAGCATCACCCTGGGGACTGTGAGGGTACTCCCACTTGAGCTGTAATGAAATGTGCCATCCATTAATCCCAGTTATTGGATTTCTACAGCTTGGCATAAAAATTTATCAATGTAAATTAATACCTAGAGTAGTTAAGAACACAAGAAAAAAGTCTGAGTAGATAAGAGCAATGATTCAGTCATTTTTTTTTTTATTTTTATTTTTTATTTTGTCAAAACTGTTGAGAAGTATTTATGTGACTTGTCCACACCCTACTAAACTTTTCAGCAAAGACTTGCCAGGATGCTGTGCCCTATGTTGATAACACCTTTTTCAAACAACAGTGTTCTGCTAATCCAGCAGCACTAACTCACTTGTCTTTGAAAATTGCCTTTATTGCTTGGAAAATGCAGTGACTGGTTGGACCATGACAAATGTGCCTGCTTCCTGCTGTTGTGAATGAGTGCTTTGAAGCTTCTTATGCCCTTTTAAAGTTGACAGACCTAATCTTTTATTATTATTTCTTTTCTTTCTTTTTTTTTTTTCTTTCTTTCTTTCCTTTTTTTTTTTTTTATGGAAGGTTGGATTTTATAAAATTTAATATTTGCTTCTAAGTGCTTTCAATCTAGTTGTGCCTCAGCCTTTGCACAAATCTGCACATTCCTCAGACTCTCCAGAACTGTAAAGGGCTACTGACAGTTTACATTTTTATATAGCAATTTCCTCCATGCATCCTCACCTCATCCTTGTTCGTTCGTTCTTTCTTTTTTTTTTTTAATTTTATTTTGATTTGTATGTATATTTTTAAACTTTTGCTGCCAAAAGTTAGCTGAAATCTCTACTTGTTAACATGATAGCTAATAATTGGAATGCTCTAATTGTAGTCCCAACAGTTGTGCAGTGAATTTCTACCAACTGCTGACCTTCTGGATTTGGTCTGAAATGGTTTCACAATTATAATTCCATAAACTTTTGTAATATATGCAAAACAACACTTATTACCATAAAACAAAAGTTATACAAAAATTCAGGTTAGTACAGATGTCTGGGATTTTCCTAGTCACAGTGTAGAAGGAAGTGGGGCTAACTTGCAGGGTGTCCATGTATTTAGAGTGTCTCTGGGAGCTCAGAATTCTACAACTTCTTTTAGAAAATATTCCACTGCTTAAACATGCTGTGACATTTTTTCCCAACCCTTACATCCATTTAATTTTTTTCTTGATGTAACTTGTATCTTTTGTCTCATCCTTTCACTTAGAGAAGCTTGTTTTGCTATTATTTGAAACTTTCCTTTACATGGTGGAAGGAATCTCCTTTAGCCTTTTTTTTTTTCTCTAGGTTATGAAACCCCAGTTCTCCAAACCTCTTCTCATTAAACCTTTTGGATTCCTTCTGTCCATTCAGTCATGCCAAGTGTAGTCAGAAAATAAATCAAACCAGTCTGTATTTGTTTGATCTAGTTTGATAGTTGTACAACTCAGTTGTATATTTTTCTTATTTTTAGTATATGTGAGGAAGAACACTATAAAATGAGTCATGACCTACCAGGGAATAAAACCTCAGCTTCTGGTGGCTACTGGCTGAAGTGTTCTGACAGATGTTATTTCTATGAATCCATGAATCTAACTAGGTTTTAATGCCAAGTTAACCATTATGTGGATTTTTTATTTTATTTTATTTATTATTATTTTAAATTTTGCATTAGGGATTTATCATTAAATCTGGGCAGATCAAGGGTTTTTCTTATGTTCAGGTATGTGGGCTGGTGAGCATTGTAACTGCAAGGCTCTGAATATTTTACCACAGTTGTGGGGTAGTCAACGTACTCTGCCTTTCTGCTTTTAGGAAAGAAAAGGGTGTAATCTATTCAAATATAAGAGAATAACTGTTATAATTTCTCTTCAAACTGTAAGCAAGTTCTTTTTCTGTTGCTGGCTTGGTTTTATATTTTTCAGGGTTCTCCAGTTCTGTCCTGAGGAACTTTCTGAATTATCCACCTGATAAATTTAAATAATCACCAGCAAACATGAAAAACATTTCTGTGTTAACTAATTTGTATCTGTAAGCAGCTTAAAATACTGCATTTAACTATATAAAATACCATATACTATATATTCTTGACAACTGCATAGTCACAGCCATAAAATATGTCTTTTCTATGAAAGATCTTACTCTACTGATTATTTTAACCAAAAAAATATTCAGTAAACTGGTTTGCTGAGCTGCATTAAATATAATTTATTGCTGTTATATATAATGTTGTATAATATATTATATTACTGTTCAGTAATATGTTGTCTGGATACTCTTCTAGACTTCTAGGACTTTTGTTCCTTAGGAGTCTACCTTTTATTTTTCAGTAAGTTTATTCTGAAAGATGACAGCAATATAGGAAATTGGAAAAATGGATCTGAATTAGAAGTTTTCACATTTCAAGTTTCTGGAGTTCTTTCTTGGCTTGGGCATTTTGTAAAATTGCATAATTACATTCCCCATGACTGACATAATGTAACTTTCCTTGCTATGAAAATGTAAAGTAACAATCATCTCATCAACAGCAGTATTGCTCAGAAAATTCACTACTAGCTAAGTGCTAAAAGTTCCTTTTAAATTTCAAGTGTGCAGCACTTTTGTGTTAATTGTTCATTATGATACACACTTGATGTCCTCTCTTTTCGTTTAAAGTATTCATTTACCTGTTTATAATACCTTTTTCAGTCTTTGTGTATGTATATTATATATATATATATTTAATGTATCCAGCAAGTACCTGCATTTATTGCTATTTTCCAAGAATGGTAAGAACTGTAAAACCAAGTTCTTTTTGTGTTAACTCAGATGACCTTGCCCTGTCTCTCTCACTTACCCTCAGATTATTGTGTATATGCTACAGCGTATTCACTAAAAAGTTCTCTGTTCAACCATTATTTTAATTCTTTCTCATGATATTTCTTTCAGTTTCTTTTGTTGAAATTAAAAGGACTGTAAATGTAGTAATTACATACAGCTGAGCAAAACTGCCTGATTAGACTGTCATAATTGGTATGCCTGCGTAGGACCTTTAAGCTGAGGAAATACATCTGACAGTCCAGTGTTAATGGACAAATTCTTAGTGCAATTTGGATGAAAGTTTTTACATTTAAAGGCTTTTTCTCCTTTAATTCCTGCTTTCATTTTGCTTTTGTCAGATTATACCCCAAAGCATGTTGCCATAGCAGCAAGTTTCTGCTTTTGGAGAAAACAAAGAGCAGCGTAACACATACACAAAAAAAGTATAAACTTGTTTGGGTAGGAAGGATATGGTTTAGTGGGGACTGTTCGTGTTAGGTTAGAGGTTGGACTCAATGATCTTGAGGTCTCTTCCAACCTAGAAATTCTGTGATTCTGTGAAGAAGGCACAAAAAGTAAAGATCTTATAGGAAGTATATTTATGGATGAATTTGCCTTGTACTGTCTTCCAAAGACAATTGTAATATCATTAATGGTCTAGGTTTTCTGCTGGGTTGGAACAAAAATCAGACAGGACAGTTCTGATCACTTGTAGAGAAGGCAATGGTCTCTCATGGAGCCCTTTACACAGATAATTTATATCTCCTGAAAAATAAAATAAATTTGTTTTCAGGATTAACACAGTGGAATAAATGTTAAAATTCAGCTACATGTGTTTCAATCTTGTGGCAGTCCCTGTTGTTAGTATGACTGTTCACCCTCTACTGTGCTCTCATACTCACACCAGCTGTCTCTTCCAGGGGATGACAGATATGAAGGTTTAAGTGGCAGATCATTTTATAGGTGTTGTGGAAAGTGCATTGGAAATGGAGGATTTATTCTTGATCTAGATAAAAGAATCTATTTTAGAACACTTGGTTTTCCTGGGAGAAGAGAGGTGTATTTAATAATTTATTTTTTGTTTGTTTGTTTTAAAAAAAAAAGGACAGTGCCAACTTAGGTAAATGGTTGGGAAGGAAGGATGGAATATGCTGGGGAAATGGAGGAGCCAGGGTGCCACGGTAAACTGAATTTGGCAGTCGCTTTGCCTGTTATTGTATACCAGTGTTAGTCTGACAGGATCTCGCTTACGCTTGTTTGCTTAGTTCCATATGTTGCAGGCATTGTCAGTCTTAGCAGTAAATTGAAGTAACTGAGAAAAACATTAAAATAAATTCTTATAAAAAAAAAAAAAAAATATATATATATATATATATCCTTCCTTCCAAGACCATAAGGTGCAAAAGAACAAATTGTTTTGAACAGCTGTTACTGTAACTACCTGATAGCTCTTACAGGTTTGTTGATGTGAAGCACTTACCTTGCAGAGGTAACAAAGGTTCTATAGACTGGGCATGAACAGAACAGATTTTGGAAAGTGGAACTGTCAGTTGTCTACAGTATTACTTTTGAATATATTTCACTTGCAGTGAGGGTTTTGTTTTGTCTCTTTGTTTGTTGTTTTGTTATTTTTTATTTATTTAACTGACTCGTTTCCAGAGGAGGATGACTGATTTCCACTGGTGAGAATGAGAGTAGAATTAAGACTGCCTAAAAAAAAACTTCAGTGTCTTCTCAGGTATTCTCCTAGCATCTTTGGTGGTCTGCTTCTCAGCCATGTTCACTTTTAATTGTAAATAAAGATACAACTCACTTCCCAGCCTGTAGTTGTGAGTGATTAATGTGTGGGAACTGGAAGAAGGTGTGGATGAATGCTACAGCTAAAGAATGTTTCACAGTCTGCTTCAGCTCTTGCTGCTATCACCTCATGGTGCTTTTATATAATTAGAACAATCCTATGATTTTCAGAGACAACAAACTTTCTATCTTGTAAAATTTATTCTGCTGCTCAGCAGGAATCTTTGCAAGTTCTCTCCAGCTGGAGCAAACAGATTTAGGTACGTTTGTGCAGATCTTTAAATTGCCTTTTTACCACTGTGCAGCTTAGTTAATATAATTTATTTTTGCTACTATGCTGATTAACATTCATTTAGAATATGCATGAGAAATTATGTAATTAAATGTGAGTAAATTTAAATGAAAAAAAAATTCAAAAAGGATCTTTTTTTTTTTTTTTTACTTAGTTTGTTTTTCTCCTGAAGCATATCTGAAAATTAGGCAAATGGGAAGAACAGCCTTTCATGCAGTGACTTTCAGAGAGTTTTATGTGTAACGATTCAACTTATGTAAATAAACCTATCATTTTCTCTACCAGTGTCAGCAGACATCAAGATATCTAAATGACATTACATTCTCACAAAACACAAATATGAAGGCTAAATAGTAGATGAATAATCAATAACCTAAAATGAAAGTGTATGCAGTGTGATTTATACCTAATGCAAAATTTTTGATCAGATAGCCTACATTTTAATCTGCAAGAAATGAAACTACCACCAAAAACCCTATAGTCTTTGTTATGCTCTCTGAGTGTGCTTCCTGAGGGCAATTGGAAATAGTAGATGATTAAATTTGAATTAAATTTCAAATTCATTAGAGAGGAGAGAGAATATCTAACAATAAATTTATTTTGGCATACTCCCAATTGATTTTATTAAAGCAGTGTTTCAGACAGTTGACTGAAATCGAATAACAGTAAGAAAATGGAAGAAAAGGTAGTCTACAAGGAGTTCCCTGGTCATTCTTGTGATGTTTTACATTGCCAAGTCATTTACTTCATTTCCTCTTGTGTCTACTGTTTAGGGCCTAGGACTTATTGAGTTACGTAAAAATTAGTGCCAGATCATACCTATCTGAAAACATTTTCAGCATAATTGTTGTTTGTGAGTATTATTATTATATGAATTATTAATCACAATAAAAATTGTGATTAATAATTCATATAATAATAACAAACCAGTATTTATTAGGAATTCCAATGATATATTTCTCATCAGGTTGAAAGTATGAAGTATATCTGAAGTATATTCTTTCATACAATCTAAAATAATGGACAGTTTATCTCCTACTCTTTAGCATAAAATTTTGTATTATTTCTGATAACCTGAGATATAGCTCCATCTAACAACCTTGCTGTCTATAAGGTGGAGAATATAATAACTCTCTCTTGTGATTTTCCACTTTACACTGCTGCAAAGCCTGACGTTATTGGTTTCCAGTTCAGAGCAGAAACCTGCAGAGACAGCCTGAATCTGTGAGCTTATTTCATTTTGCAGGGCTCTTAAGTCTTCTATTCAGAGAAGAAAATAGTGTATTCAGGACCAAAAAAAACATATTTAAAGTAATTAATGAATTTAAGTGAGTAGCTCTTTAATTTATGTGTTGGTAAAACACTTTTAAAAATTATTATTTTTATTGTGAACACAAGCCTATGTTCACAAGGGAATTTCTGTCAATTTGTCAGTAACTTTACATATTGGAAAGCCCTGTTGTTTGTTTGTTTGATTCTTAATAATTAGGAGTTTTCATAGAACTGAAACAAATAATGTGTGTGTTGTAGCTATGAGAGTAAGGTTTTTGCCCAGATTCTTGTGGGGCAGTGAGCTACTTTAAAGAGTTCACAGAGGTAAATAAAAAAACAACCTTACATATGCCACATGTCAATTTATACGATAAATTAAATTAAAAATGGGAAGACCGTAGTGGTGGAGGGGAAGAAGTTAGAGCATATTTAAATTTTAAATAATAAGAGATTTTTAAAGCACTGCATTCATTTTGTGTATTATTTAACATTTTCCTTCCAGTGTAGAAAATTCTTCCAGGGGTCTGGATGAGTTCCCAAAGAATCTAAATATTCATATGACACATATGTTCACATGCTGAATTTCTACATAATTCTTTTTAATAATTTATATGTTAAGAAACATCTTATCTCACTTAGACATGTTTAGATAATACTTAAATGCTGACAACAATGCTTTACTGAATTTTATTGCTAGAAGCAATAGCCATGTAAAGGGATGTGAACTACATGATCTTCAACTACTTACTTATTCAAATATAGTTGTTTGAGTACTGTAGAAAAATCCTTGTACCTTGGCAGAGCAGTTGGCATTTGTTTTCGTGTTGTTTTATTCATGCTTGGGTTAGTTACATCTGAGGTTACCAAATATTTTCTTTCCCCTTCAGCCACATTTCTACTGTCCTGTATCAGGGACTTATGTCATGCCTTTATTTGACTTGGTGACAGGTTGGATGGGTAAAAATCAGTTTTAGTGATGGTATGGGAGTCATGTATAGCTGTAAACAATGTGAAATTCATCAAATTTTCTAATTAAGTTGTGCTTCTAGATATTATGTTCATAGTTGTTTTCCTCTCTAGTTCAACTTTTTGAATTTTCCACTTGTTAGCATCATGTTTGGATAATCTTTCATTTAAAGACTTTATGTAGTATTTTTACCACTCAGTGGATGTTTACCTAATGAAAGGTACAGTAAACCAGAATGCTTTTGCCTAAGTAGAAAATCAGGGCCATAAGCATTAAACTGAAAAAACATAGTTGCTTAAGCATTAAATTATCACAAACCTATTTGTAATGTGCAGCTGGACTGTTTGTGTGTGGTTTTTATTTTGTCCATTTATTACTTCTTCATTGTGTTTTTATGTTATTACATGCTTGCTTGAATGTAAAAAATATGCCCCCTTTCTCTGGATAAACTATGTTCACATACCTCAAGATTACACTCTCAGAAGGATCTTCTGAATGGAAAAGTTTTCAGTTCCTACTGAACATCCTTATTTTATTTTTCTTTTTTCTCTTCTAGCTAGCAAGAACCTATTCATCATCATAGACAAAGAATGACATTTTGTCCAAATACTTTGTATAACCAGGGACAAATTTCTCTTTTGGTTTATTGAGCGTGTCATGGAGGATTTGTCCTTTATTGTAAAATGTTTTTAATGTAGTTTTTTTCTTCCTCAGAATGCTGTTGCATGGTTCACTGATGTCATCAATCTGTGTGTAGACTAGTTTTCTTCAAGTATGTTGTCTGAATGTATTTCTAAGATTGCCTTTATTCTTTGACTCCGAGTACTCACCTGAGTCATACTGTGTATTCACTTGGTAAAGGGTTTTTAGACAGCTTTTAATAACCTTTAATTTCAGCATTGACTATGCTGAATGTATGTTTTCATAGGTATGCCTTGTATGGCAATTTTGTTCATATTTTTCCTCTTCGTGTTTTATTGTTTTCTGTGCACAATCACATATTTAGGATGCTCTTTAGATCTGAAGTATGTTAACTTTTATATTATTCAGGGATTTTCTTTTTTTCTTCTTGCAGTGCACGAGTACTTAAGTCATAGGGAAATTATTATACTATTAAAAAATGCTCATCTAAGGTTTATTTCACACTTTGTGGTTAATTAAACAATCCACAATCCTGTTGCAAAACCAATTTATTTCCTGGTTTACTTTGCCTCCAGATACTGATTGTCAAGACAGAGCAACTGAGGCAAATAAAATTTATTATAAATAAAATAAGTAGAGAGAAAGGATTACTTTTACAAGTTTAAGATTTCTTCTATCGTAATTATAGTACAACTTTTAAAAATTATATTTATTATTATATGATCTCAGAGGTCTTTTCCAACATAAAAGATTCCATGATTCTATGGTAATTTGTGTGTTTGACTGTGGTCTGGTTGACATTAATTTGAATGTTTATCAAGTGTTACTGCTCACTTGCTTATTATTTTTCCTCTATGAACGAAAGTTCTTGAAGAAGACAACAAAGAATGGGTAGCAAATACTGTATGCTCGTTTATTGCCCCTTCAAATATACTTTACTAAAAATAAATGCTAAAGGAAATTTTTACACTAGCTAACTTCAGGCATCTACTGTAATGCTTCCATTAGGAACTGTTCTTAAGATTGTCAAATAAGATGGGGAAGCAAAGGGTTCATAATCATATTCTGAACTTTTTATTGGAACTACTAAACATTTTATACTAAGAAGAGAAAAGGAGAAAAAACAAAGCTTGTATGTTGACCTTGAAGGGAAATGTTCAGTAAACTACTAAAATCTTTTATTGTAAGTGAGTTTAACAAGCTAAATCAAAGTCCTTTTCTGCAGTGTATAAAGCACTCAAGAAATTTCAGTCTGATTAAAAGCTTAGAAAATAGTTCTCACTTCCTCTGCACTAGAAATCAGTAGCCTTTAAGCAAGAGTTTAATCAATCTCAACAATCCTTTGCAAGGTTCAGAATAGAAGACAATTCACTAAATAAATAGCTGTGTAAAACTAGGGTACCAAATGTAAGTACTTTTTATCACATTTTGTAACACATTGGAAAAAAATGGCACAGAATGTTCAGCAAGCATAATAGTATTATAATTCATTAGTGTTTTGGTGATATATAACCTATCCAGTAGCACCATTTTAATTAGTTAATGCTCTATTGTGGTCATGGGCTGAGGAATGTCACCTTCTTGAACCACTATCAACTGTTCTTCCAAAGCACAGAACTTATTTCAGTGAATTTTTTGGGGGTCTTGATTGAATTTAGTGTTATTTACATAGACTCTTGGTGGGACCAGTTTCTCCTGGAAGGCAAAAGAAGGTAGGAATTTTGAAGAAGACATAAAAATTCATGAAAAGATAAGAAATGTGAATTTCATGTGTGCCAATAATAGTTTGGTGCAGTTTTGGCCAAGTTGTTATTCAGAAATGCATAGCTGATGCTACAACAGTTTACATGATCTACATTTGGCCATGTTCCTAGCCTCTGGCCTTTCAGGTGGGAGCCAGAATGAGTTGGGAATTTACCTGGGCAGAGAGTGTACTTAGTGTGATCATTAAATGTGGTGATTCTGGGAAGTGTTGGTGTGTAAGCAGTAGGTGTGGTGTTTGGAGGCTGTGCTGTAGTGTGTGCCCCATGAGTGCTAGCAGATAAAGCAATGTCATCTGCAATGGCAGGAAAGCAGGGAATCATTGTCTTAAATAGTAAAATAAGATATTACCACTCTTGCTGTAATTTCTGTTGGCAGCTTGAGGGCTCATACATGAGGTATGAGCCTTCAAGTCATCCACCATGCGATAAGACACATGATTAAAATATAATTTCAAGTTTTTAACACATAACTTTTTATGTGTTTCTGCAACTGGCATCAAACAACCACCTTGTAATTTTACTGTTATGATACTATCTAGCTTATCTTGAGCACGTGCCGTAACCTTTTTGCAAAGCCTACAAATCTCTGGTTATATAGATACTAAGACAGTACAGTGACCATAAACGGAGATGAAATGATTCAGGTACACGTGTGATACACTTAATTCTTCTGTACCTAGAAAAGTTCTTTTTAATTTATTTTGACATAAAAACCTATCTCTATTGTAATTAGTTCATGGAAAATGTTTAGAGAGAAGAACAAAATGATTGTACTACTGTCTCATAAATAACAAATTCTCTGAATTGCATCAATACAGATATATATATATATATATATATATATTTATATATATATTTTTTCCCTTAAACTATGAAAAGTGATTTGAAGCTCTTCATTGAAAACCAAGGATGGTTATACGAGAGCTCTGCATACATTTTTAAATTGTGCTTCACCCCGTGGACCTTAGCTGTCAACAGTCATGACTAATTTTCCAGCACCCAAAAACTTCATATTATTTTTGAAATGTTTTTAATTTACCCTGTCTTATATCCTGCCATATGTTATAGCCCATTTGTAACATAGACCAGCTGACTTCAGAAAAATTGGCAAGCATGCACCTCACTAGTAATTGATTGTTAATACATCATTAATAAGATTTTTACTGTTAGATGGTTACTTCTTTATACAGCAAACTTTTTGTGTAAATGGAGCTTCCTAACTCTACCTGAGTAAACCAGTTTCACAAATCCTGTATTTTCTTGGTTACCTGAGCAGAAAAAATGGACATTCATTGACCCTGCCCTCTAACTATCCTGTTCACAGCTGAAATATCATTACTGCTGTGTTTTGGGGACAGTACATCTGGACCAGGATGAAAGATGTCACAGTGACTTGCAGAGAGATTGGAGGAAAAGGTTATATTGAATACTGGGGGGGTTGCAGTGGAGCTGTAGCAAAAAATCCAGTGCTAAAGAAAGTTTTGCATCAGGTCTTTCCAGGACTATGAAGAGGTAGTGATAGGTAGGACATCTGTTGCAGTGCAGGACAGGAACCCTCTGATTGATCTCAGCTCCATAGCTGGGCTGTGTGAGGAAGGGCAGGCTTGGGGTTTTGTACACTCACTGGAGTGGGGCTGCCTGGTTGTGCCCAGTAAACAGGTACCTGCTGGGGAGAGGAAGCTGGGGCAGGGGCAGGAGTCCTGCAGCATTTCACTTCTGATCTGTTGTTACCTCCCTAGTGAGGTGTATCTTCTCTACTGAAGTTTTTGATTTATAGCAAGGAGTGTAATTACTCTGTTAACTCCTGAAGTTCTCACTCAGTATTCACATGGGCAGCAAACTTAATCAATGAGAATAAGGATTGTGCAAAGACTGAATTGCAGAATGCCGTATGAATTTGAGAGAATACAGCAGAATAATACTGAGCTTATTCTCATGAGTACCTGGAAATAGTCTGTACAGGCTCTGGGGGTACAGACTGTGGAATATAGGCTTTCCCATGTTCATGCATCAGAGATACAAATGAAGAGGGGCCTCTGAGAATTGTCTTCATGAGTATCTGTTTCTTTCTGTGCTCCTCCTCTGGTGGTTTGGTGACTTGAGATGACATTATTTTGGCACCCCAAGGGCATAGAAGGAAGCCCAGAAGGAATGCACAAATTTTCCATTTGGGTTAGATCCCTACTGGATTTCAGCAGATCATTCTGCTCCTGCCTATCCCTTCATGTCTGCCACTAGCTATTTTAATATGCAAGAATTTTGAGGCATGAGAGCCCTCTGGTATTTCAAGTCAGCTGCCTCCCAGCTTTATTTTGAGACTTACAAACACACCTACAAGCTTTTCAAACTTTCTTTTTCATCGGTTTCATAAGGGATGATTAAATTGTTGCAAATGAGGATTAACCCTTTCAAAACTCCCCCCCATCTACCAATTAAAAATGTGCATTTCTCCATTCTTAACAGCCCTCTTTCATATGTTATTACTACTATTACATAGTAGTGCATAGCACTTTCTTATAGACAGCATTCCACTTTCCAATCCGTATACTGTCTTCCAGTTAAAATCTCTGTCAAAGGCAATAGCCTTTTTCCAGCTCCATCACACATGTTTTGCAGTGCATATTATTCAAGAAGGAGAAGAGAGATCAAATGATTCTCCTTTCTATAGTATCAACAAAGTGTATTACATGTATGTACACTTAATTGAAATCACAGCTTTGGCCACACTTCAGCTTCCTGTAATGTTTTCTTTATTCTACTTTCCCATTAAAACATCTATTGCAGAGAAGATCCTGGTAATTCTACAAATTATTCAGATAGTCACTCTGTTAAGAAATAATAAAAGAAATTCTTCCCAATTATGATTTACTAGATATCTTCTATGTTATCCACCACACAACAGTTAAATGTTTTTTTCTTTTTTCTTTTTTTCTTCTTTCAGGTGCAGTTGATTATGCTTAGTAATGACCTTTAAAAGTTCTCATCATAGAACATTTCAGTTGCTGCTTCTAATCCTCTAGAAAAAAATCTAAGCTAAAATGTCTAGCTAAAAATACACCTAATATTATTATAAATAATGTGAAAGATAACTTTGGCCTTTTTCAGAGCTCTTAACTTGTGAAGTTATAAGCTGCATGTGGTATTTCTATTTAGGTACTCCAAAGACTTTACCAGAGTCCTTGAGGAAAATGAAGGAAACAGAGAACTGATACTCAAAATTTAGGAGAACTTGGATGGAATATGTTGCTTCTTAAATGCTTCATCTCTTTATTGTTGTCAGAGATAGAATATTTTTTTTTCTTTTTCCTGTCTATATTATAGCAATACAATATTCTCTAAAATACAATAACAGATAGACTAGAGAGGCATACTCTGTTAAGAAATATTCTCCTTAATCATGGTAAGGACATTTCAGCTTATTTTATTAATTAGTGGTAACTGAACTCTTAATATGAGTAGTTAATATTCTTTATATTTTTCTGTTGGTAGGCTGCCAGTTTGGATCTGCATTCTATTTTAAAGTGCAGTTGTTTCATCAATTGAACTGATAACAGGGTGGAGGTCAGACTCAACTGGGTCAAAGCAGCTTGACACAGCATCACTTTTAACTTGTTTTAAAATGAAAAATATTTTGAGGCCCCTGTTTTGAATTCAGAAATGTATGAATGATTCTTGTTTAGGGTGTCTTGTCTCCAATGCTGTCTTGCGGACAAAAATCCAGAAATATTCAATAAGGCATCTTTGTTAGTTATGAATGTGAAAATCATTATTTAAAAACTAAATTCAAGTTCTCTCTTTTCCATTTCAAAAAGATCCAAGTTTTGTGCTCTTTGCTTTTGATGATATTATGATAAGAACGAATGAGGTCCACAAAAAGTCTGTTTTGCTGAAAGACAACTGTGGATCAGAGGTTCTTAGACAAAAGTGTTTTTTTTTTTTTTTTTTTTTTTTTTTTTTTTAAAAAAGTATGCTTTACATTTGATAATATGAAGTTGTTTTTTTCTTTTTTTTTGTTTTCTTTTTTTCTGTTGTTTGTTTGAAAACAAACATTTGTTTCCTGTTTGTTTTCAAACAGGAAACAGTGTTTGAAAACAAACAGGAAACATTTGTAATAAGATTCTCAGGCAGAATGTTGTCAAGAATATTCTTATATTGTCTCCAGTACATAATAACCTTGTTTTTGAAAAATCATCTGAAACTGAAGTCAAGAAAATATTTATTTGTAGGAGTGTTAGAAGAGGGTCACACATAGCTCTTGATGTCTTACAAATCAGACTTCATGATCTAATTGGATGGATAATCAAATTATCTGTTAGTAAAGGAAGATTCATATGTCTGATCTTGCTGTCAGTGAAGTAAGTGATAAGGCTTTATTGGTTTCAATTTAACAAGGAAGCTCTGTTTTTACAGTTGATGTTCAGAAAGGTTTTATCTGCAGAAGAGGATGATTGAATTCAGTCTTCTCTTAACTTCAATTACAAAATTGTCTCTCATCAGGATGCTGAGAAAGAAACTGTGTCTTGAGTCAAGTCTCTGACTTGGTGTTATATATGCAGTTCTCTCTTGCTTAGTGGAAAAATGCTTGTAGGTTATGGGGAGCTGTAGACACTAAGACAAAACATTTTTAGTGCCTATATCCAATGCTTATGTATGTAGTTGATGTTTGTTGTTAATGTCTGTTTCTTCTTCCTTTTAGCTCCCTCCCTGGAAACTCTATAGACATTCTTCTTGTTTCATCCTGTGCAACTTTTTTCCTTAATTTTTTATACTAAACAGAACAGCTGGATGTCCTGTATTGTTTTTGTTCGAAGGCCGTTTAAGGATGCATACCTTTTGGGGAGAAGAACACCGTTTTCAATGGTATGGTACAATATGAAATCAGCAGCATACTATGCTCATGTTCCCAAGGACTGCATGGAGTATTTGGATCTTGTTTCTTCTTATCCTAAATCCCCTGCTTAGCAGGATCACTTAGAGGACGTTGCTCAGGATGGCATCCAGGTGGGTTTTGAATATCTCCATGGAAGGAGACTCCACAACCTCTCTGGGCAAACCTGTTCCAATGCTCCTCACGGTATTTAACCTAAAACTTTGGTAGATTGGAAGCAGGGAACACATCACCTCAAATCAAAGGTCTGAATGATATATTATGGTTTAAAATTCTTGTTTTGAACTGCAGGCTGAATTTAGGTTAGGAGTGAATGGCACAACTGCCGTGATCTAGACTGGGATTTTTTTTTTTTTTGCCTTTATTTTATAGACTGGAATTTAGACCTCAGGATCCAGTGGTTCCTGATTGGAATTGGTTTTCAGTCTCTGGTTAATCACCAATGACAGGAAAATTATTTATACTGATGAAAACTCTCAAATTGCCCTTCACAAATTTTTACAATAATTTCTTTTTTTTGGCCTTGGGCTTTAAGAACCATACACCAAACTGAGTGTAAATTAGCTCTAGAGTAATGAACATAATCTTACACAGGAATGTGACCTTGCAATAATTAACAAGGTGCCCCTGAGGGTTCCCTCTACTGTGATATGTTTTCCTCTTTAGGTACATTAGTGTCTTTGTGATTCCTTGTAGATTGTGCTGTTGCTTTTATGCAGATGACTTTGCAGTCTGTGTTTGTGGGCCATCTGCCACACACCTTCCAGTTGAAGTACAACATAATCTGAGCCTTGTGCAACCAATTGCCTAAAAAAATAGATTTAACAGGCTGTTCTTATTTCATCATGACTTTGTAATCTGAATTCTGGGATTTTTTTATTTATTTTTTATTTATTTTTTATTTTTTTTCAAAATATGCCATTTGAACATAGTCCTTTTTGGAAAATACATTTTTCTTCTTCTACCAGACTTTTTTTTTTTTTTTTTTTTTTAAACGTATTTGCTCTGCTGAATAAAATATTTTCTCAGCATTAGTAATATGATTCTCTCATGGAAGGCATTAAGGGCTAGTTTCCCGTCTTTCAATACCACGGACTAATTCCAGTGATCATGTAATTTTTAATGTAACTCTTTTGCCACTTTTAACTAAATTCAAACAATGCACAATGCTTTTCTCTCTCTCTCTCTCTCTCTTTTTTTTTTTTTTTCGTTGTTCCCTCAGGGACCCATGCATAGACTGAACTGACTAAGCTGAATGGAAGACTCAGTTTGTTACTTTATGTTTACTCATAAACTCACGTGTATGTATAGAAATATGCTTACTTATTTATAAGATTCTAAAGTCTAGTAAAGTCTAATGTCAGCATCCTAAAGACCCTGATACATTAAAACATTCAGAATGAAAATTTTCTGAGGTAGGAAATTCTAATTATAATTTATTTAAACAGTAACTCACTGATACTCATTTTTTATTTCATGTTGACATTTTAGTTTTCATTTTTATGAAGTCCTGGATGTACTGAATGAACATACAGCATTTGCACAATGGATATGGTTTCTAAACTTTCTTTTCACTGCTTATTTTAGGTCCTAACTTTTGAGGTTGTCATTTAAGTGAATGCATGAAGGTCTCCTCGGAGTTTTTGTCTTGTTTAAATAAATTGAATTGGATTGATTTGGTGCTCCTATTACAATTTGTTAAACTTACTCAGGCTGTTGGGAGACATAATGTCACTGGGTTTTATTACGAATTACAAAGGAAAAAAAGGTAACTGCTCAGCAGGTTGTTTTAACATTAATTCATCACTGTATAACAGGCACAAAATGCTCTTTTCCTAGCAGAATTTTTGATCCTGTTTAATTATGTATCACTTTTATGTTGTTTCAGAAAACAAATCAAGTAAGTAAAATAATTTTAAATGCTTTTTAATAGTACTTCTTAAGTCAGGAGTGTCCACTGAATAATTACAATAAGCATCACTGATACTTGTTTGAAATTCTAGTATTTCAAAGCTTCTGAAGTATTTCATAGTCAAGTAGAAGAAGCAAGTAATATGAATTTCTTATGATCAAATGCAAAATCATCTAGAACCAGGGATGCTAGCCCTCCGATAAAGTGGGAGATATTATGGTGGAAGTCAGTGATTTAGAAAATAATTTGGAGTCAGGGCAGAAAACTGGTAGAAGATCATAGCAATGCTGGAATTAAAGGGCTAGAGTGACTAAAGACAAAAGCAGAAGGATAACAAAAAGGTGGAATGATTAATACTGCCTTTGTATGAACAGGACAGTAACTGTTCTTGGAATTCTGTGTTCCAATTCTGTGTTCTCTTTTGGAAGCTGTAATTCACGGAAGATGCTTAAATATTAGAGAGCTTCAGAGACAAACAACAATTGTGGTGAGAAGATTGGAAAGGAAGGACTTTAAAGGTCTAATTGGACTTGAAGGAAATCCTCTAACCTGTGTGATACAAAACAATCTGGTTATAGTAATCCTTTCTAAACTAAATAATTACACTGAAACAACTGGGGAAAGAATCTCTCATTGATATTTTAGTTTGAATTCCACACCCAAATAACATTAAGAATCTGAACCAGAAGAGACATATCCAAAGTTTCACAAGAAATATTTAAGGGAGTAAGAAAGTGAATTTCCAGCTTGATAGCCAATAAGATGATATTTGCCTCCAATTGCTCAATTCTTTCTAACATGTTTACTCTGCGGAAGACACAATTGTGAGCTATTCCTGAGGTAATAGTGATACCAAAAGGGTTTAGAGATCATAATTCAGAGCCAGAAATATAAGACCTAACAAAGTAATGCTGTAACAGACAAGGTTCCATGGTATACAAACAGGAAAATACTGAGTAAAATAAGTGATTCTCTATTACATTCCATTAATGAGACAATTATAGCTATGCCCTCCATGCTTTAAAATACATGCTGAAAAATTTCAATATGTTTCCCCAGGAACCACAACAATGATTCAAGGTCAGAAGACCTGATTTGGAATGAAAGACAGGAAGTTCTGTCAGTTATTTTATTTGATGGGGGGGGGGAGAAGGGAAACAATTTAATATATCTATTGGTATTCCCACGAGGAGATAATTACTGATAGTAAAGAGCCCTTAAATATATCTGATAAAGACATAAAAATGACCTGATAGCTGGACTCTGAAACCAAACAAATTCAGATTAGTTATCTAATGTATACTTTATCTGGGAAATTTGGAAGAGCAAAACAGAGGGTGTACTTTTCACTGCAAGTACTTAAATCCACAGTGTGTTTGTGTGTGTGTGTGTCTGGCTGTTTGGTTTTGGTGTTTTTGGCTGGCTTTTTTTTTTTTTAATAATTTTAATTTTTATTATTACATTTAAAAAAAAAAAAAAACCTTACAGGGTTGATACCAGTATTCTATTGTGGAACTATAGGCGTATTTGTTGTGACATGCATCACAACAAATGACAGTAATCCTTCTTTCTTACCATTAGGTTCCACAAATGATTTATTTTTTACTATGTGACTTGTGATAGCATCAAGAGAAGGCAAACTTTAATTTTGGGTATTATCCTGTTAAACATTAGACATGTGCATACTAAAACATTGCTTCTGTTCTAGAGATTTGTCAATCTTTGCTTCAGTTAAATATTGTAACACTCTCGGTATGTTTGAAAGGGTATCAACCTATTTATCTGTGGATAATAAAGGGAAGAGTTTGCTCATCTGTAGCTATAGTTCTACCAGGAATGAATAGTGTTTGCAGGAATGTGTATTCTCATTAGAGCACAAGAGTCAGGGACTGCACTGTTTCTTTCTGTGCTCAGGTTCATTCTATAGTGATCTCACCAAGTAGTCTGGTAGATATAATTCTTCTTTGAGCTACTTAAAAAGCACAAGATTTTAAAACTTGTAAGTGATCAGATTTGCTTACTCTGTCTGCAGAGGGAAAATATATAAAATATCTATCTATAGATATTGTATATATATCTACATATAGATAGATACTGTAACATTTACTAAACATATACATAGCTTATGATATTTAATTTATGGCTTAGAGTTTTCCAGTTATTCAGATCCTAGGCTTCCAATGAACAGAAGACTTGTACTCAGCTACCTGTACCTATAGTTTGAATTCATAAAATCCATCACTCATAAAGTCCATAGAAAATTGAAATAATTTTGGGGAAGTGAAAATGTGCTAAACTTCTGTGAACTCTCCCTTGCTATCCAGATCTGAGCTTACTCAATTACTGCAACATGTGAATAAAGTTCTATACTTAATTCAGGAAACTGTGACTCAGATATCAAGGACACTTAACCCATTTGCATTTTAAAACAAATAGAAAGTCATGGTTTTCATAATGTTCATACTTACACAGGTTAACTAATCATGTAAATCACACTAATGAGTCCTTGGGTGATATTTAGTAGAGTGTAAACCTGCTTAATTTGCTTTTTGCTTTCTCTAGTGAATTGAGATCTTACTTTTGCAGATCTTTAAGTATCATCTTAGTAATTTGCAAATTAAAATACTATTAAGTGGCAAAAATATTTTTTTTCTTTCTTTATATAGTGATGTCTTAAGGATTTGGTAGCATGTAGAAAGAAATAAGATTCACCAAGGGTTCAATTCACTCCTGGAAGAAAGCCAGGAATAGGATAGTGCTCCACTTAAATTCTGCTTGAGACTTATTATGACATGGCTTTATTTAAAAAAATTACAGGACTAGAATTCTTGAGGAATTATCCTCAGATGATTTCTGGTGTGCTGTGCTGATACCACTGTATTATCAGAACATCTCAGAAAATCAATTAATTTACAATCCATAGCACTCATCTGAGGAACTATTATTTTCCCAGACAGAACTGAGTGAGATTAAAAAGTTTTCCCAAGGTCATACACAAGGTTACTATCAAGGAGGGCACTAGCTAGAGACAAAAGGAGATCAGATTTTTATTCTATTCAGACTTTGTGGAATATAGGATGAAAGCAATTTAAATTTCATATGAAAAGTTATGAAAATTCATACGTGGCTAAAAGCATTATGCTTTGTTAAAATTTAAGTATTTTTCTTTGATATTGACTTTTTGAACTTGACTTATATTAAAAAAAAAAAAAAAGTCCTATGCCCAATATGGTGAAATCAATGATTTGCTGATACAGAAGAAATGCATTTTTTGTGCCCAATCCTACCCCCCCATCATTAAACTGAGTTTATGCAAAATCAAGTTTGCAGTTATTTCTGTTAAAAATAAAATAGTGATTTTGTTTTTGTTTGTTTGTTTTTTCAAAATTTGGATGGAATGTTTCCAGTGGAACAGTTCTTCTGTTTACTGGTCTTTGTTTCACCGTCCAGCCCCTTAACTGTTCATACTTATATTTCACTAAGGACATAGTAATATGTACATGATTTAAGTAAAAGAAGTAAAGAAAAGGCACGTGATTTTAAAAAGATAGACCTTGCAAACTTTGCTTCACAGTTCATTTCACAGGTGTTGCACATACTTTGTTGGTTTTTGTTTACAACCTAAATTTTAAATGTCTGGAAGCTGCAACTATGGGTGATGTTACTGCTCTAGTATAGAAGTTGTGTTGCATTTCATTTTAATTTAGATTACCAAAGATGTACAGTCTATTATGGAAAAGTATATTCTTCATACAGTTAGGTCATTTCCAGCTGTCCTTTATGTACTAGGCTGCCACATTCCTATCAGTGCAAGAGGTCTACATTTACAACCTGGGGCATATTTTCTTTATCATTAGAGTAATGCATTTATGCTATGTAATTATTTCAGTCTAGCCCTCTGGGGATTTTTAACACTTTTGACAGAAAAATCTTACAATGGTTAAGATAGTAACAAGGGATAGTTTGACTGTTAGGTAACAAATCCTTAAAGAGTTCTGACAATGTTAATCTTAGCAACATTGGATTTCTATGCTAATGAAACACTAGAAGGAGGTTTAAAAAAAAATTCTGGATTTTTTTTTTCCACCTTCTTGTGCTTGGATTTCTTTTTCAGAATCCAAGAGTAATTCCATTGTAAATTGGGCACAGATTCATAAACAGACCTGACAAATATTTGCCCTATTTTGACTCAGTTGTGAAAGTCTGAAATAAGGCAATTTTCTTCTTAAGTACATCTTTTACAATATTTGTTCAGAGTTTAGTTCAAGAATTTTGCAGGCCCTTGTTGTAGATCTTGCAGGTCTTTCTTTTTCATTTTAGATCCCATCATTTTTTCTTTTCAAAGTCCACATGGTATAAAACAGATATGTTTGGTAACTACAACTGGAATCTGGAATGCATTTATATTATGCAGTGCAATATAGTCGTAACATATGCTTTTTCACATATAATACTGGATATTTATGAAGCATCAATAAACTGAAAGATCAGAAGTATAATAGGAAAAGTGATATATAAATGCCTTCTGTTTTTACATGTCTATATATATACTTTGTAAAATTTTCTTAATTTTGTACTCATTGAAAACTTATTTTTACAATTGTTCTGCAAATTTCACTTTACTGCCTTGATTTGTAATACATTTATTTCTATTTTTAGCTATGAATATTCAGTTAAATAGAGATCAAGTGTGAAGGCAGTCATAGGTAGTAAAGTTTTGCATATATTTTGTATTGCTTTTCTGCAACAAAATGTGGTCCGGCAAAGTTCTATAAAATACAACAGTAACTGACAAGGAGATTTAGAATCTCCTCATTCTTTTATACATGCAAAGTTGTATATTGTTTCCCCTGAATCTCAGAAATAAAGCTGAAGTTCCTGCTCCCATACCGTTGCAGTCACAAGGAAGGAAGACGCTGTTGTTCTCAAAGCTTCAAGGAATACAGAAACCGAAGTAAGCTGCAATCTGAATGCAACTTTAGGCTTTAAAATTAAGACACCCAAGAGACCTGAAAATGAATCTTTGAATCCTGAAGAAAGAGACAATTTTGGTAATTACTAGAAATACAGATACTTCAGATATTTCACTAGTCTATCATTTAGTGCCAACATACATGTTATACACATACAGTATGCCAATATGGGCTTACTACTCAATACTTGTATAGTCAAAATATTCAAATCCATTTAAGTGGGTAAATGTTACTATTATTAACAAAATAAAAGTTTTGATGTTCAGCAAGGAAAAAGTATTAAAAAAACATACAAGTTCATATGACAATACAGGTTGGGGATAGGGGATGGGGGCGGGTTTGGAGGAGAAGGGGAGTATGCTGAGGTAGCTGCCAACTATCTATCAGCTTTGGAAGATTATGGAAATCAAGGAAGGTTCCCCATGACTAGGAAAAAAAAAAAAAAAGGCAAGTGTCACACACACCCTTATAAGGTGAAAGAACAGGAGATGGGGAATTACATTCTCCTTTCAGACCACAGGGGAATTTTGAACAGGTCCTCCTGCAAGACATTTCAAGCACGTGAAGGACAGAAAAGTGACAGTGAATGTTCAGCATGGATTTCTGAAGGACAAATCCTGTCTAACCAACCTGATTGCCTTTTACAATGGATGACTGGCTTTGTGGATGAAGGAAGAATATTAGATTCATTTATCTTGACTTTTTCAAGCCTTATGATACAGTCTCTTGTAGGATCCTTCTAGATAGAGGGAGTTACAGGCTCACCTGTTGGACTAAAACTTATGGTTGTGAAATCCCCATTTTTGGAGATACTCAGAACTCAACCAGATAAATGCCAACCATACGCACTATTTATAATTCTGTGGTTAGTTATTGCATTTGATATCCTTCTACTTCCTCTTTTGGTTGACTATTTTTCGTAATTCAATAGAATAAATACTAATATTAACTACTGAAAACTTTTTAGACTTTAGATTATTGGAATTATTTCACTGAATATACTGTTGCAGGTAACTAATTTTCTAAAGTATAGTGAAACCGGGTGCTTGAAATATAGATCTCAGAAAATAAGTTGTCAGAAAAAGGTTCCTATCACAAAGAAATGAAATAAGATAAATATGACTGTTCACAACTCTTCTTGATAAAAATGTGGGCTAGGTTCTGACCTCAGCTTGTTATAGTCAAATCCGGTATTTTTTTGACTTTTCTAATTTGCTCTTCTTAATGTGTAGTCTGCTAACAATACACCATATAAAAATTGTAGTCAGCTTTATGGAAATAGCAAAACCTAACTGATTTGACACACCTAGCATATGTTCTTAGGGATACAGTCCAACAACCACAGATATTAAGTGAAATTTCTACCAAATTCAGTAGCTGTTATAGCCCTCCTGGTAAAAGATAATGCATGTAACAAAACATTGGATTTAAATAATTTACTATATAAAATACAGCCTTGCGTGATTCACAAAAATACCAGAAAAATTCAGACTTCTCTTTAACAACACGTACTGGAGTGGCTGAAACTCTTAAGATGTTTTTCATCATTTGATCAATAAATCCTTACCTTCTTTTGAAAAGCATGTTGTGTGCTTGAGTTGACATACAATTTCACCCTCAGAAAGACAGAGAAGAAAAGAGCAGGGATTACTAAATTTGAAGAGGGCTCCTTCTCCTGCATTTTTTTTCTCAATGATGTTACTTTGGATTTATATATCTGTGACCCAACTAGTCAAATACTTGACTGTGCTTACAGAGCAGAGTGAAATTCTCAACAGCAAATTGATGTGGGTTTTCTTCAGAAGCTGCTTAGAAGTTCTAGGTAAGAATAACTCACATGCTTATTTTACAGTTCTTGAAAGAGAATATAGTTTTAATTTATACCTTAAATAAAGACACAAATACGTATTTGTTATATTATAACCTTCTTATTTTAGATGTAGATGTCAATGGTAAATTAATATTGTTTGGAGGAAAATGACTCAAAGATTTAAATGGAATAATTTTAGAAGACAGTGTCATAAGTCTCTCTTCATTTGAAAATTGAATGGGATTCTTGTTTAATTTTGTAAATTCATCCTGCTTTGTTAAACACAGCTAAATCCTGTTGCCATAACAATCCACTCTCCACAGAATGAAACTCTCTTACATTCCTGATGAATTTATTCATTTAAAACTCATTTTCTCCATCCTGATATGTTTCAGTTTTTATAAAATAAACAAGAAAAAAAAAAGGTTTTAGTAAACAAATGTAGATAGTAAGTCTGTCTTAATTTTGATTAAATGATTCCATACATGTAAATCAGAAAAATTTGCTTTAGTGTTTTTTGGGAAAAGATAGGAGTAAGGAACTTAAGAAAAAAATAAATAGGAAATACAGTAAAAGTCAAATTAAGAAATCAAGGATGAAAAAATGAATGCAAGATAAAAATACCAAGAAATAAGTAGTTAGAAAGATATCATGATGAATGAAAGTAGGAAAGGAAAACAAAGGAAGGGACATTTCATTAGGCAAAAATATGCAATGTGATTTGATAGGAAAAGCTGTGTGCAGACTATACCTGGGCAAGGAGAGCAATTAATCCTTTCATATTTGTTACATTGCCATAGCTAGCAGAGTACTACCAGCACAACACAGATCTTCTGTTACACAATAGCATGTTTTAATAGCCTTTTTTCTTTTATACTCAGTGCAGAGCACAATTTGTAAAAGTCTAGCAGAGCTGTGGTTGGTGTAAATGTTATTGCAAAACTGATATGAGAGGAACTTTACTTCTTGTTTTCTTATTAACTAGCTCCTAGCGAGCTTGATTCCACTAGTATGCTTTCTAAGTAACAGCAACTCGTGTGCCAAATGTGCCTGAAGTCTCCTGTGGTTATGTCAAAACCTTCAACTGTCCACTTCAAGAAACGTGTGGAAAAATCTATTTCATTACATCTATTACAGTAAAGCTATGTTGCATATCTTGTGCTTGTGTTTTGCTATATAACTTTTTTTTTCTTTTCACTGATTTCTTTGTGGGTGTACCACTGACTGACAAGTCTGTAATTGCCTAGATCCTCTCTCTTTTCCTCTCTCCTCTCCTCACCCATCCTCAAATATGGGTCTTTTATTTGCTATACACTTACTGTTAAGTACCACACTCATCTGACAGAATAGGTAAAAATTCTAGTATGATGAAGATTTGTTCTCCACCACCATTCAAATGGATGAACTGAGCCTACTTTTGCTTTTATGTTAAATAAGAGCATCTCTTTTCATGTCCTTATTCCTACTATCCATCTTTTTTGTTTTTATTTGGCTATCAGGCTTATCAGTCTTACTGGAAATAAATGCAAGGAATTTTAATTCTAGGGCCCTGCTATCCCAAATGTCAAGGGTTTTATTAATCTGCACCCTTTTCATCTTCCATAGAAATCCTTTTTTATTTCCTTGTGTTTTTAGGCTACCAGATGAACAAATTCCTAATGATGAACCTTAACTTTTGATGCAAAGTCAAATCCAGCGTGACTTCCAACAGCTCTCATTTTTTTTGTGTATATTTTTTGAATTACATGGTACAGTTATTTTATTTATTCATTTATTTAAGAGCTGAAGCCTTATAACATCATTTATTTGTTAGTTGAAGGTTTCTTTTTCAGTTTTCACATGCAACTTTTCTACATTTAAACTTGACCTTTTAATTTCAGAAGAGCCCACTAGTTAATTCCATGAATTTCTTAAACTTGCTGTTTCAAAAAATACACAGAATATAGTTATGGAGCTAGTATCAGTTTATGACTTTAAAGCAAGCTCTTAAGAATGTTTCAGTACCTTTTCAGATGGTAAAGTGGTCCTATATGACACTTCACAGGACAGAAGAGAACTGTATAATGTAAGCTGCTATTTATAGATGGTAAATTGTAGCCTCACTACATGTACAGTTTGTGTGGAGAGCTCTGTGCAGTCTCAGCAGCTGAGGTTGCCTGTACCGTCTCCATACAGGCATACCAGATCTTCAGCAGCAGGGTAGCAAAAGTCTACCTAGTTTTAGACATTAAAGTGAGACCCCACCTATAAGCCTTCTATCTCTCTTTCCAACTACAGAGGAAAACTATGGGTGCTAGCTTTCTAGTACTGATATATCAGATAAATCCTCAAATAACTAGGGAAAAAAATAATTATTTATATTCTTTCTTTCCTACATTCTTTCCATTTTCTGTAGATGAGCTGCTTTCTTCCTGGAGGACTGATCATAGAGATTATGAATATTATAATCACTGAGTAAACTCTAGTGTTTATATAGACATAAATCTCAAACCATTTGCATAATGTAAAAATATAGTTAATGCTTTGTTTACATTACACCAGGGCATAACCCATAATGAAATTACATGGGAGCTTCAGAGTCATATAGTGATGCAGTGATTGTAATTTTTCTTCAGATCATCTGTGCTATATCTAGATTTTATTTGACTCATTTATTTCTATTCAATCAAAAAGCTACTCATCCTGCCCATATCTGTTATTTGTATCTCAAAATAAATGGGATATACAGGATCCACATCAAAATTTAAGCTTTTTCTTTTTCTAAACAGAATGTCTTTAAATATATTTACATCAAATATTCAAAGGGTATTCCCTTAAAACTTTCTAAAGGAAACACAATGGTCTTAAACCTTTTAATGGAAATAATTAGAAAAGTGTTTTTTTGTTTTTTTTTTTGATGACTTTTAACTATTTTAACACAACAGTGTCCATGTACAAATTTCAAAATTGAATAACGTTTATATAATTTGTCAAATAATACAGCAACCATTTTGTCATAAATTATTTGATGGGTATTATTCAGCTAGATAGATTTTTAGCAGATCTAGACTCTCTTAACAACTCATTTTCATCTTTGGAGAGTGGCTGATTTTAGAGAATAAATTTTGTACCTTGAGTTAAGACTGATTTCCCCTCCCCCCCGATATTTCTGTACTTAAACATGAGACATAAAGATTTCTTGGCACAATTCTGGATTTTGACTAACATAGAATCATAGAATTTCAAGTCTAGTCACCCCAGAATAACAGATATCTTGTAGATGCACACTGAAGTGCCTTTCTCCTTTAAAATACGTAGTATAACAGAAAGCGGGATTACTTAAGAATGTTGCTATGTATCTGCTATTTCCCAGTCCACAAGATCATAACAGTCCTCATCTTATAAAAGTTCTATATGCAAGTACACGTATGTTTAAATGCAAGTGTATGACTAAAAGTGTATTTTTCATCATTTTTTCACTGTTATGTGACACCTCCATGCTACTTTGCAATTTTCAATTAAATATTCTAGGCTTTTTACTTTCCTACACTGAAAGACACAAATCAGAATCATATTCTAATGGTTTATGGGTCTTGCAATAAAGTTGTGTGTGTTATTGGGTTACTTTTTTATGGTGTAATTAACACTTGTAGTACTGCATTTTGAAATTGTTTTTTCCAATTGAGGAGAACAGTTTACAAAGCTCCAAAGTGTGTTGTGACTTCTGTGTAGTTTTTGTATTTTTTTTTTTTTGTTTTTTGTTTTTCGTTTGTATTGCTTCTCTTTTCTGTTTTGTTTTGGTTTTGGCTAAATATAAGATAGAAACAATAGGCTTATCCTCCTGAAATTAATTTCTTTTGGTCTTACCAATGGTAACATGAAACTTTTTTGTTTATTATCGAAGATGTACTGCTTCCTCAACACCTGCTGGTCTAAATTACTTAGAGACACTGGGAGTAGACTTGCTTTCACAGGTATTTCTAACAACTAATTGCCTGTGAAAATTCATTTGGTTATTTGCAACTTGAAATGACAGGAAGTGTTATATGAGCATAAATTCCCAGCTCACCCACCTCTGGTTTTTAATTCTATTGACTTAGCTTTAGCATATAGCCTGCATTGCTGTTCCACTGACTACTCTACCAATATTCAAATAATTCAGATTTGATTTCTATATGAAATGAACTCTATACTATATTGTATGTAATACCTATGGAAAGGTATTCAATTTTATGGTGGGGAAAATTATTCTAGTTAATTGTAATGAATACCAATGACGTGCTATCCTGAACTTCCATCTTTATCCCTTTGTATAATCAAAATCACAGTTTTGTTTCAATTGGCATAGCTTTTTTGAATTCAGTCAAATGGCTACGCCTAAGAGTACTGTTTGTGGCCATGTGTTCCATGTCATCATATTCTACCTAACAACTTTTGAACAATTAACTTATTAGCCAAGGACCTGGAGTACACAAAGACACTTTTCTCAGTCTGGTAGTGAAACAGTATAGATCTTATTCTTTTCAACCCAGAACATGTGAGAGTTAATACCACCTGAGAAAAATATAGGAAAAAGGCAAGATAAAAGAATTAGATTATACTGCAATGTTTAAATATTGGAGGACATAAAAATAGTAGCTTATAATTGAAAAGAATAGTCAAAATAAATGGACTAGATTTGCTACACAATTCAAGCTTCTCCCAATACAGTATTTTAAAGAAATAACATTTGATTTAGAAGTTACAAGGATGTGAAATCACCAGTATTGTCTGTTATGTGCAAGATATACTTGGCTACAGGCTTTATGCATTAAATGCTGCAAGATGTTGTACATCTTTATATTCATGGACCAATAAATGCTACAAGTATAGACAAGTTCATTTTCTGCTAAGTATTCATTCCCAATTTTATCTGTGATTTAAATCAGGCATTTAAAATGATACTCCAAATGTGTTTTAAATGATACCCCAAACACTTATTTTTGTGTACTTTTTATGTTATCATTTCAATAGATTGCTTGAATTTTGTTGTGAATTACCTATCTGCTATTCACAGTGCAGTGTTTCAGTTTCATGCTGGATCAATATTTTGGAGGAACTATTTTTGCCATAAAAATAAAGGATTTCACTCCTGAAAGTGCCTTCGGATTATTTTTGTAATTACTTTGTCATTCAGTAACTTTGACTGAATTCTATAATTCACAGATTTCTACTAGCAAAACCATTTAGTCACACAATGTGCATGATTTTAAATTCATAAAAAGGTGCCTCCAAAATTCCTTGTTATTGTTAATTGTGGCTAAATATAAATAAATATATATATATATTTATTTATTTTCAAAAGAGAGAGTATAAAATGTGCTACATCCAAGTCTTGGCTGCTAGTGCAGACATCCATTATAGTCTACCTGCTTGTTTAGATAAGCTCAGGACATACCATACTCTTCTCACATGACCTTTCTGTAGGAACCCAACCTGCATAAAACAGCCAGTTAGCAGCTATGGACTCCAGGCAATAAACTTTCCCTGAATGATCAGTAGATCAGACCTATTGGTATGGCTGTGGTGTGTACCTGTTGTACTGTTGAAATGTAATTATCTTCAAATGTTGAAGTTTATGTTGAAATGAAATTATCTTCAAAATGGCACTGGATTTTCATGTTACTCTTGTAGTGTTGAGTGATTAATTATCTACTACTTCCAAATCAGAGGTGGCAAATCTACACTATTTCATTTTGTAACCTTTCTTTTTTTATGTCTCAAGGATTATTGAAGCATCACTTATTTTACTATGTATGTATACTTACAAAAACAGATGAACTCTCAGATAATACGGTCCAACTCTACGGAGAGTGCTTTGGAGGTGAGCAACCTATTTCTGAATTTCTATTTACAAAATTCATGTATTCAGAGGAAAACCACTGAAGAGACCAGAACACTGAACTGATGTCCTGTCACTGTCCTGTCTTGCTTGCTTTGGATTTCAAACTAATCACAGCTGAGTCAAGGTCAGCAATTTCATTCTTAAAAGCAGGGGCTTATGATGATTCTGGCAGAAGTCTAAGATCATAACAATTGAGTTCACTAGAAAGGGTTCTCACTTAGATAATCCCTTCCCTTCTCCCTCTTTTATGTACATTTATTTGTAGCTTAGACTTAAGATGTTTTCTGTTTCTTTCCCTTCTTATTGCAAAATACCTGTATAATTAACAATATCTCTGATTTTATATTTTCCTATCCTTTCCTTTTACCTTATCTAACGCTTTCTGTCCATCACCTGAAAATGGTATTTTTGGAAGCTTACCAGTATGCAAAGGTCTCATATTAACTTCTGGTTAATGTTACTGATTTCTTTATTGATCTTCTATGTTCTTTGTCTGCCTTCCATTTTTAACCTATCACAAAGAATATCTATCCCTTTATTTTAGTGGTGAGATAACAATGAGAAAATTTTTCTCCAAGATAATTATAATTTATGCCAGTTTTTGCCTGGAAGTGCTTATTTGATCTGTCAGTCACCCCATAACTTTCAAACAGAGCTAGAAGTAAAAAGCTGGACTAAAAGTAATAGAATGATGATGTGTAATCTTCAGCCTTATATACTCTAGAAGCCTGTAAATACAATGAGATTTCTTTTTATACCTTTTAACTTTTTGTTTAATATTTCATTCTACGTAGATTAACTGTTTGTTATGACTATATATGTAAAACAGTACTGCCACACAAAGATTAAAACAGACAAATTAGCTATACACAGTAAACTGGAGAAATTGTTGTCACAACTAAACACGACTTTTATTTTTTGCTTGTCACAAGTAAAAGACAGCTGCAGATAGGAGAAGAAAAGTTCAGACAGAAAGACTGGCAAGCCTCAGTGTTGAGGCCTTTTCTAATTTAGTGCAGAGGTTAGTGGCAATGGCATTAGTACTGTATTATGGGGATAGATGACAACTGAAGTGTTATTACACATTGAAGTATATGTATTATACGTGTATATACACACGAAGTATATATATTCACGTGCTTAAAGGTTAGGTCTCGTGTGTGAATCCTGTGGATTAAAGAAAAAAGAAGCAGCTCATATTTCTGGATATTTTGTAAAAAATGAACAATTATCAGGAGTCACTGCTGTTAAAGTGTACATTCCTGTCAGTACCCATTAGATATTTTCTGTTTTTATTATAAGCTCCTGTGGATATTTTTTTTATTCTGTGCTATCTTTAATCTTCTTTTCACCAAAGACATTTAAAGAATCTAATATAGAATACATTGAAAGTAATAGGTTGTAGCTTACTAGAGTGACTACAGAGATGGTGAGGGAAAGATGTATGAGGAGTGACCGGGGTCACTTGGTTTGGTCAGCGTAGAAAAAGAGCAAACTAAGGAGAGGCCTCATAGCAGTCTGCAGCTTCCTCAAGAAGAGAGAGGAGGGGCAGGCACAGAACTCTGCTCTCTGGTGACAGAGACAGGACCTGAGGGAATGGCATAGAGCTGGGACAGGGGAGGGTCAGGCTGGGTGTTAGGGAAAGGTTCTTCACTGAGAGGGTGGTTGGCCACTGGAACAGGCTCCCCAGGGAAGTGGTCATCACAGTCAGAGTTCAGACAACAACATTTGGACAATGCTCTCAGACACACAGTTTGAATTTTGAGGTAGTCTTTTGTAGAGCCAGGAGTTGGACACATTAACCCTTGTGGGTCCCTACCAACTCAGGTTATACTATGATTCTATGATTATTTTCAGGGGATTTGGCTTGGCCAAATTTCTGTCATTTCCTCCTCTCAGTTTTAGTAGAAAATGTAATCATCTTGCATTATGAAATCATAGTATCATAGAATGCTGTGGCCTTACAAATGTGTGACCTTACAAATCTTCTAGTTCCAACCCCCCGGCCATGGGCAGGGGCACCTTCCACTGGAGCAGGTTGCTCAAAGCCCCAGCCAACCTGGCCTTGAACACTTCCAGGCACAGGACACCCACAACTTCTTGGGCAATCTGTTCCAGTGCCTCACCACTCTCACAGAATATCTTCTTAACATGTAATGTAAATATACCTCTTTTAGCTTAAAACCATTATGCCTTGTCCTGTTGCTACACTCCCTGATAAAGAGACTCTTCCCACCTTTCTTGTAGGCCCCCTTTATATACTAGAAAGCCACTCTAAGTTTTCTCGAGAGTCTTCCCTTCTCTAGGCTGAACAAACCCCATAAAATATAGGAAATAGATGTTCGTTAAAAAGAACAGTGTTTGATATTCCCCTGTAAGCCTGAACCAACCTGCTGCATCAGAAGAGATTCCATTATTACATATCACTATTAAATATCCTAAAGCTGCTCCAAGCAGCAGCTCTACAATGCACCATGGTATACTGGTAATACATTTTAATGTTTGGGTATATTTATAGGTTACTATTCATAAAAATCTTTATGAAAAGTAGTTACTTCACTGACATACATAAGGAAATCCTTTTAAAACTTCAATTTTTCAGCTATTAACCTTTTTTCTAAATGCTAAACCTGCCAAGTCCACTTGATAGATTACTGATTTGAACCATTTAATTTTATGCTAGCAAACAGTTTTAAAGTATAGGGAATGTTAGAAACTTAGAATTTTAAAGTAAGAAAATTTTAGAATACCTTTCTAAACACATTCACTCCTACACAGATGCAGTCCTCTAGAAAGGATACTGACATCTGAATTACAAATGCCAGCATTGTACTTCAGTAGTAAGATCTCAGGAAGGTGTGGGGGAGCAACATAAACTCTGACAGACAATTCAGCTCTAAGTACTCCTGTATTTATCTCTTTATCTGAGCAAGGGGATGAAGTTACTAAATTTGGATCTGGATGTAGTTACTGCTTTGCTGTCTTAGAATTTTGTTAGTTGTTTCTCAACTGTAGTTCATTTCTGGATAGGATTGTTTATGATGGTTGGTTTCTAAAATTAGGTCACATTTTGAATAGGTCTAGAATTTGTTTGATTTTGATTTTTATTAGTGGGATGATGACATTGAGTTATTTTCATGTCTCTACAGGGGGAGAATAAATTGCCAAATGTACAAAAAACATAGGTTTTGGGTAGGGAGTACTGGAACCTCTGAAAAATTCTTATCCTTTGTTTCTAATGGTCGCTTTAGATACCCAGATACTCTGAGAATATTTTACCTAGTTTGCTTCTTGAAACTGGTCTGTGAGGAGATTCTGTACTTTACTTTTTTTTACCCCTAAAATTTATCTGTAGTTTTGCCTTTTCTATTGTGATATGAAGACCTACATAATGATATTAAAAGAAATAGAATGCAGCAGCTTACATAAGTGGACTTTCCTATTTCTGTTCTATAAATCAAATGGAAATTTTCAACTGAAGTATCAGGAGTCAATTAGCCTTAGAAGGTCCTATGTGATTTGGAAGTACCATGTTTAGGTTTATTTCATGGTGATATGATAGTTATCTTAAGAATTTCAGCAGGTGGCTCAGAAACTTTCCTTCCAAGGTAAATTCACCAGTTCTGCAAAGCTTACAAGCTTTTGGTATGTTTTTAGACTTTTTTTTTTTTTTTTGAGGGGGGTGGGGACTGATGTTGGCTCTTGTTGGAAATGTCAAGCCTTTGCTTAAAAGCTTATTTATACATATTGTTAAATAATATGCCTTTTGAAATTTGTAATGCTTTAAGAGCATGAAAACAGTGCAGTAAAGTCTAATTAAATAAGGTTTTTCTACACAAATCACAGAACTCACTAACAGAGCATGTATCTTTGTTAAATCCTGGTTGAATCAAAATATCGCTTTAGTGTCATGGACCGTTCTTAAGGCATAGTCTAAGGCAATCCAGGTTAATAAGTAAAATCTTTCTTTCAGAATTTCATCAGAAAGTGTCAATTCTAATGCAAGTAGTTAATAGGTGATACTAGCTGAAAGCATTTTCAGAGGCATCAGATTTCAGAACAGGACTGCAGTTTTCAAAGGACTTCTCTCATACGTGTTCTTGGAGGAAAGTAAATAAATAAATAAAAACACCCTACCAGGTCTAATAATAGTTCCTATTTTAATGTCAATAATGTCGTTGCAATTAAAATTGCTAACAAGAAGTTTAATTCCTTTAAGTTATTTATAATGTGTTGTTACCAGATTACCAGAAGTGTAATAATTTTCATTTAGCATTTGCAAATTCTCTTACAGTGGTACAGAGAATTTCCATGCTTTCCTTGACTTTGGTTAAAATGGCTTTGGACTTTCTAATTTTTCTTTGAATTGTTATTTAAGAGCTAATAATGCCAAACTTTAAATGTTCTGAAAATCAATAGTGACTAATATATTTGTTGTGAATCCTATGTTATGCAGTCAGAGTTTTTAAACCCTACATAGTGCATCTATATGCTAAACTTTTCACTAGTTTTCCTTAATAATTATACTCATGATATGCTGATGTATGAGTTCTACATGTAATTTTGAAAGAAAAACAACCAGACGGACATCAAAACAATGAATCTGAAGGCAATTGGCTCACCAGTTTGAGTATATACAGCAAAAACATCCTATTTCAGTTGTATGTGCATACTGAATGAACAGTGTCAGTCAAAGATGAGGGGCAGCATTAAAAGAGCTAGAGGAGAAAGGATGTAATGATTGCTTCAGATACGTTAAATATAATCAAAACATTCACACCATGACACTATCTAACAGTTATCATTCCTGTCCTCAGTTTTCTTCTCTCTCATTGTGCCTCTGTCATATCTAAAATTACACTGTAAATTCCTTGGAGGTAAGTATGGCATCTTAATTTATTTTGCAAACTCTCAGCAGTCTTGGGGTGTTGTGTAATAATGTGCTAGATCTCATTAGTTTGTGGATATGCTTCCATAAAAGTAACAGCATGTGTTTAGTTTGCTAATAAAGTTAGTCAAAAAGTTTTTTCCCATTATTTCCTGTTACCTGCTTCTCTCTCTACATAAACTTGTGTTTACACAGATATTCATACAAATACCTCTTCACAGATCCTGCCTATCTGTTCAAACATCAAAGGTTCAGAGTTTTTTATTTATTAAATTTTATTAATTTAATTTAATATTTTTAATATTAATTATTTATTGAATTTTATTTATTTTTTTCCTGTTTGCCAATGTATACGTTGTAAGGAAGCATAAATAATATGTGGTGTTTCAACAAGGCTCAAGTTTACAAGGAGATGCAGGGGTTCAGTGTCTCAGAGGATGTGCTTAACAATTCATCCTGTTTCTCCCTAACTCAGGCAAAACTTGTGATGAAATCAGAGCAGCTAGAGCCTGTAAGTCCTGCTGTTTCTAAAGTCTCAAATCTCAGCCTTTGGCTCATTGGGAGTTTTGCCTTGTGGAGTACTGAGTTTCTTCATCTCACGTTGACTTCAATGAGAGCTGAAAGGTACTCAGCAGGTAATGGCAGGTATCAGCAAAAATTTAAATGCCCAAATTCCATTGTATATCTAAATATTAACATTGGGAAAGATTAATCCTCTCTGAGGAATGACAGGAAGCATTTTATGCGTGAACCTACCAATCAATAGGCCTTCCCCAAATATAGTCCTTTCTCGTTGCGTCCCGCACAACTTGGAGATCTGATAGAAATAAAATGGTTTTGGGGATTTTTTTCCTGTTAAATTCATTGCAGGGTTACTCCCTGCATAGTCACCAACTGAACAGACTGGATAGAAGGGATATGAATATTAGGCCAAGGAGGGAAAAAGTGCAGGTAGAGATGTCCCTGTCACACTGCCATTAGGTGTTTTTCAATATAATTTGAAACCTCACCAAATAATAGAACTGAATTAGAGGTGTCACAGAATGGTTTATTTGGTTAACCGTTTATAGGACTGCTTTTGCTATGAGAATGTTGATGTTCAGAAAGTTTTGTCAGATCACTGCCTAGACATTAGATTGGCTTGCATATTTGGAAATTTGCTTTTGCTGATAATGATCCTAGTGAGATTTTTGGTAATTTGGATATTCAGAAATGTGAAGTAAAACTGGGTGGAAAAAAAATGAAATAGTTTGGAATGTAAAAGGAAAGTTTCCAGAAATACACCTGAATTTACAGCTGTAAACTTCATCTTTGAATCATGACTGGTGACTCTCGTCTTTTGTAGTTTCTTCCTGTCATAACAAAAAATTACAAGAAGATACATGTAAATAAATTAGAGTTTTGAAAATAACAGAATATTCTACTGGTAATTCAGAAGGGCTTTGGATCATCTTTTCATTCTAAATATAACTTCGTATGTCTCGATTTCTTGTGATACTGTATGGAATTACAAGTTTTCAACATACACTTCCAGGATGGTTATAATTTTTTCCTTTGATAAATTTTAAAATACTACTTTCATCAATGATTAGTAAATTTATCAATAGAATCAAATTATTTTCATGAGATGGTATAGATGTCATCCACCAGTGAATATGGATCATGTGTCTCTCTGAGATCAGGATGTTCTGTGTTCTCTGTATCGTGTTACTTGCCTTCTTTCTTTCTTTATATTTATTTATTTATTTATTTTCAGATTCAAGTTAAATACAAAATGGACAGAACCAATAATTATTTTTACAGAAGGATTCTGAAGAACAATTTCTTTCCCTGCAATGAAAAACAGTAATTTGCACAACTTTGAATGTAGTTGCTGTGTTTGTACTTTCCATAAAGGATTCCAATTTTTTGAAGAGTATGTATATGTTTTTGATCTCAGTTCAATACATTTTTTCTTGTTTTGCAATCTAACTTTTTTAAAAACAAATTTTAGATTGGTCAAAACCTGGTAGATTATTCAAGACGAGATGTTCTAGAATCAGAATTTGTTTATTTGCACTGTACTGCCCAGGGTGATCTATAAAGCACTATGTAAACTGTGACGCGGCCCAAGATAATTTTTCTTCTGTGCTTATTGTATATGATTACAGAAAACATTGAGATGTTGTTTCTTAGAACTGTGATACAAATATTTTTTTTATTTTATATATGTATTTTTTCTTATTTTTTTTATATATTCCTTTCTTTTTTGAAGAAAGGAATAAACAAATTCTTTTCTTCCTAGAAGCACCTAATTCTTGAAAGTAAATATATTTTTGTGTAATGAAAGAGGGGAGTATGCTTTCTTCCTTTAAATTCAGATGTATTCAAGTATTAGTGGAATATGCTCTACTTTGTTAAATGTTAAGTATACTGTTTGTTCACCTAAATAATTCCATTTAAATTCAACTGCATTTTGCAGTATGTACGTTATTGTTTGTTTTTTTTGTGTTTTTTTTTTTTTTTTTTTAACTAGTGTCATACACATCCCCGAACGTGAAGGTGGCAGATAAAAACAACTATCCCTATTGATTTCCTGTATTATTGATTATTGATTTTAATTTGACTAATTGACTGTTGAATAACTGAGGAGTATTTATCTAAGGAAGAGTTTGCAACCCTGGGTTGTCTGATTTAATTCAGCCATTTAAAAGTTATTTGTCACTCTGTTAGTCACCAAGACTTCTATGATAATCACTAGAGACAAATAGGAGCTGCCAGAAGGTTCATCCCTTCCATCTTAGATACCTACAGAGGAATTCTAGGCAAAAAACTAAGCCTGTTTTAACTATGACTAAAGTGAGGTGAGGGAAAATTCCTCTGCTTTTGTATGTTTGCTTAAAAAAGAGTCTTGAAGATTGACCTTACTGGAACAAGAACTCTGTCCAGTGAGCTAAATCACTTGGTGTTTTAGTATGTTTTAATTAGATTACTAACGGATTCTCAGTGTCTGACTCTAGAACTCTATAGTTAATAGGTGTCTGTCATTAGGAACTTCATCAAAGGCTTTCTAAAAAATATAAATAAGTAAAGTCATCTGCTGTTAAAATCTGTAAGTTCCACTATAATATCCACAAAGTTAGATGGGTAGAATTTTCCCTGTGCTGTACTATGCTAGTTATCCCTTATTAAATTATTGCTATCCCTTAGAGGCATGTTCTGAAATACTTCCTACCTACTTAGTTTTTCAATGCTATCTCTCATTGCTAATTATGTGGAAAGATGTAGGTGACATCTGACCCAAATCATAAGAATGAAAGGGAGTGTTTTCCAATATATAAAAAGAAACTTGTGGTTCTCTTCTGATTGTCGTGAAATTTTATGTTTTTTATGGTGAAACAGCCTCAAAAGGTACATGAACCATAGATCAAATGCTTTACAGTTCAAATGAGGAGAAAAAGGAGGAGAAAGGAAAGGGCAAGGAATGAATTGAAAAGTCAGCTACTTGCCCTTTTGTCTACAACTTTCACAGGCTATGAAACTGTCTACACAACTTACAATAGCTAACAAGGCAGCTTACATGATTGGGCATCACAGAAGTGCCACCTGCATTCTCCTCCCCGCACTGTGGTCACCCAGAAATGTTCCTTGCATGCTAAAGATGTAACCACATGCAGTTTACACCCCCAGTAGATCAGCAGAAACATTACCCCCAAATCCTTTTCCTCCAGTGAGAATAATTGCTTTTCTGTTTACAGAAAGGTTAGTGTGTGGAATGAAATCTGGCTGCAAGCATACATAACAAAAATAGACTTTTGTCCCAGGAGTGAAAGCCTCCACTCTGTCCAGAGCTTCATTCTTTGCTGAAAGACAGAAGCCCATTATTCCTGATTCTCCTCTCAAGAGAGGAATACTAGCACAATGAAAATGACACTTTTCCATTTCACCAAGTTAATAGTATTAATAGAAGTTCTAGTATTTGCCTTCAGAATTCTTCAGATAACTCACTATCTGATTAACATTGCTATAAGCAATTAACATTAATTACCATAATTGATTAACATAAAGTTAATCAAGAAATTTATTTAGGAAAAGAACTAGAAATGTAACCAAAACTCCTTTACACCGTAGAGATCTTAGCTGGCTTTATGTACACTACCAGTGAATAGAGTTTTGCTGTTTTTGAAATTATACTTTTCTTCTACATAAAGAAATTAACAATGTCTAAGCATCCTTCAAAAATCTACTATGAAATCAAGGACAAAAAAAAAATGGTGAGAGTTTTAGCACTATATATTGATGCTCTATGCCATTATTAATGACAGTCTTTGAAAAACAGTCTTTAAGTAATAATTACTATTTTTAAAGCAATTAAAAAATGAATAACTTGATAAAATCAGTTGCAGTATCGATTTTAAGGAAAAAATAAGATTTTCAATGTATTTGTAAATTTGAGAATAAGAAAGTTCATTTTATAATTATCTGCAAATTTAGTTTTTGTCATTCTTGATGCTTTATCTAGTACTTTGCCTAAATATTTAGACAAATATGCTGTCTTCTCAAATAAAGGGTCTTTTTATTTATTTATTTTTTCTCTCTCATCTTCACAGGAGAAATTCAGTGCAGAGACTATTCCTCAAGAAATTTTATTTATAAGATCTGATTTGGACAGAAGTCACCTCAGCACCAACCTATTTTTCCTTTCACTATCACATCAGCTGAGATCAGCTACGTAGGGTTTGATAGATAGTTATGGGGATTTGGAGGTCAATCCTTATCATTAAATAAGTTTTTAAAACTCTGAGATAGGCTATTTCCCTGTTACCTACATTGCTGTGCACCCTTTGTGAATTGTGCGTTGGCTTTTGAACTGGGATCCTGCAATGGGAAAAAGCAAAAGCAACACCCACCATACAGGAACAGTACTTACCTATCCTTCTTACTCTCATCAATCTTCCTGTTATGTTGGCACTCAGAAATTGTGGTCATCCAGAGGTTACTTGAGTTGAATTATGAGACAACAGAAAGTGACCCAGGATCATAAATTGCATTCAAGATCAACACGATGACCTGAAACATCTGGTCTCATTGCTGTAACAGATTTATTAGAAAATTCAAATTTTTGCCTGGGTAGAACCAAAGGTTAGTTGCAGGGCATGTGAATACCATGTTATTTAGTTTATGAGATGGCAACCTAATAGTGTTTGGCACATTTAATAGTGTCTCTAAAGTAAATAAATAAATAGCCTCAGGCAGTTGGAAAAGATATATTGAAGATCCCTTCCAACTGAACTATTCCTATTCTATTCTTATTCTATTCCTATTCTATTCCATTTTCAAGGTTGTTTAGGAAAAATGCTTTGGGAAGCAATTTTTTCCAGTTCAATAAGAGATTTCTTGATGTACGTTCCTTTGGAGTTCAATATTGTAAAAATCTAAAATTACAGTCTAATACTGATTTATGTATTTATATACATAAATATTTATTTACACGTTTGGTGATAGAAATAGGAGCAGAGATGCCTCATTATTACTTTAACCCAGTCTACAAAAAAAGCATTGTGTTGTTATGTCGTAAATTTATATCCTCTTCTGAGGAAAAAATCCAAATGATACAAGTTAATATATTTAACACAATGTTTTACAAAAAGATAACTCCTGATATATCATTTATTTCCATGAGTTATAGGTGTCCTCATAACTCAGGAGCGATGGAGCAAAACAGACCTGGAAGTGAGTTATGGAAAGTCATCAGTAGAAATAAATGGTGTATACAGAATCAGCATGCTCTACAAGTTCTGTTTATGAAACACCAATTTTTGTTGTAGACTGATTTGATGGACTGTAATATTTTATGTTAAGTGCTGAAGCAACATTAGTGCTTTTGTTGAAGGGTGAGTGCTTGGTTGCAGAAGTGGCTTGGAAGTAAGAAATAAGCATGCATATAAGTAAAGGCTTGGGTTGTGTTTTTTACCCTTGCACCTAAAACTTTCATTACTAGTATAGGTGAAGAGGAAACAATGACAAATTGACAAGAAGGAGGAGCTTAACTAAGTGTTCTGAATTTTTGGTGAACTCCTCACCAAATAGTACAGACATCCTGTTTCCAAGAATTTGCAGACAGTTCCTCTATGAAATACAGAAGAAATGGTGGAGAGCAGACAGAGCAGGAGAAGAAATAGATAACAAGATTAGAACTTGCTTTTTCTACCTACTGGCTGCAGAAATTGCCAGAAAAGACCAAAATTCCAGGTACATTTTAGAGAGCTGAATCATCTTTGTGTGTATCTCCATCCTGCAGTATTTTATTCATACCAAAAAGTTTCCAAATAAGAACCTCAGTTGGTATGTCCTCTCACTGTGGTAAATGAGGTAAAATACTGTTTGGCTTCTAAAGGAACCTATATTATATTAATATATAATCATATATTAATTATATAGGAAGACTACTTAAAACTCTGAGCTTTGTTGCCTCAAAAAACAGTAGATACGCAGCTCAAGCTGGACTCAGTATGATACTCTGTCAAAATGATTACAGAAAGGTATATGCAAAAGGTGATGAAATATGGATAAAGAGGTAAGTTTTCCTTGACCAGTGCAAGTATTGTGGGGTCTGAATGTGAAAACCAATTAAAGCAGGAGAAAAAGCTTTATAAAAAGGCATGAACAAAAATATAACTTGTTCTGTATGGCTTTCTAAGGCAAGAGAAGTGACTTGCTTATGATCTAGTAGGTCAACAATAAAAAATATATGAAGAGTTAAAAGACTATTTAAGCTAGCAGAAAAAAATTTCTTGTAGTAAGAGCTGACTATAAGCTGAAACCAAACAAATTCAAATGAGGAATAAGGCACAATTTCACAGCAGCAGAGGTATTTAACCTTCAGAGCAAAAAGCCAAGGACAGCGTTTGATTCTCCATCTCTCTGCCTTCAAATCAAGACTAGATGTTTTCGTGTAATATGTTAAACATAAACTACTGAGCCGAGTACAACTGAAAATGAAATGTAATGACCTATGATATACAGGGTCAGAATAGATGATCTAATGGATCCTTCCTGGCTTGAACTGTATGAAAAAGTTAATGGAGCCGCACCATTTTACAGGGACAAAGAATTTGTCTTTCATGTCCATTACTCAGCATTTCTCTTCCCATTTTTTCCAGCTGTGTAAATTCACGTAGAACTGGCATATCTCTAAAGGTTTTATTTCCTGCATTACTGTACTGAAATACATAAGATCTGTCAATTCCTCACACTAAATGTATTTAGCAAAATTATCCCAATTTTACAAAAGCATTAATACTATCCTTGTTGCTAGCTGATGCTAAACAAATATGTTTGGCAATAGGGTCTTTGCATTCACATCTTTGTGTCCCTAATTTATTAATTTAGATGTAATCATTCACTACATTTTCATTGCCATACTTCTCTTCTGTCTCTCTCTTTTTTTTTTTTTTATTGTTATTAGAGTGTTGAAATGACCAATTCTTATAGTGTTTTGTAGTGTGTTTTTTTTTTTTGTTGTTTTTGTTTTGCTTTTAACCTTCTTTTTCTCACCTCAACTTTAAGCAGAATTTTATTCTCATGTTTTGTCTTGCCCTGGAGGTCTGTACAACCTCCCTAGTGCTATCCTTATTCTATTTCCTGCCTAGTAGTTTAATCCCAGATTGATTCATTATGTTGCTCTGAGGCTCACTACAGCAATTTTTCAGTTCTGATTTTCCTCCTGATACACACAGTTCAACTTTCCCCCTGTCTCTTTCATATTTTTGTCTTCCAGAAAGTCTGGAAGACCTGTGTTTAGAATTAATATCCTTCCTTGGGAATAAATCATGTTTCTCATGTAAGTACAACACTGCCATGCATTTGATTACCAGATGTTCATATTTTGAATATCATATTTCTGTAAAGGTATCTCCAGAAACAGTATCCTAGTTACATGCTGGATGTAGAGGCACCCCATGAATATTTTATAACACTCCTCATAGAAGATCCTTGTAAAGTGTCTTTTATATATTAGTTTCATGGTGAATCAATTGTCCAATTGTTGAGCAAGTTCTTTTTAACCATTATCATTGGTTCTATTAGTTCTAAGCCTCAGCTCTCATTGCTAAGTGTACTATAAGTGTACTGTATAAAGAGTGCACTATATTAAAAAAAAAAAAAAAAAAGCGTATAAATACACACTTTTTCTTGTGAGGGGATATCTATAAAAAGGAGGTAGGGGGTAGGAGGTGGGAGGAGTTGTCCCTAATGTCACTGTTTTGGTCAAGATCTGGACTTTTTCAAGGCCAGTGGGAATTCTAATTTTGGGCAGCAGAAATTAACAGTAACTGCACTGGTGAGTCCTTTTACTTCAGTGTCATAACTCTCACAGCAAGCAGTGTCAGATGCTTCAAATAGTAGTTTCAAGGGGAGAATGAAATGGTAGTTCAAAGTGAAAGGGTTTTTTTTTGGTTAAACATGTCAAGCATTAACTGGCTTACTTTTTGACATGAAGCATATCTACTATTTATACATTAATATTTTTCTTCTTGATTTTTAGACCACCCTCTAACTACTCCTGATGCCTTTTCGAACAGAATATTTCATTAGTTATATTTGTCTTTGATGTATATGTGGAAGGTTTAAACTGACATGCGTATCTCAGACCCAAGTATATTAAAATAATTTTCTGTCTCCAACAGTTTAGGAAGTATAGTTCTCTCCCAATATCAAATTATTCCAGGTGACATGACACAGGTTTGCTGTTTTTTTTTTTTTGTTTGTTTGTTTTTTCTCTTACAGATTTCTTCTTGTTTCAAAATTCAGTTATTTGACTTTGTAGATTTAATACTATTCATATTGTTTATTTATGTTTAATACTGTTTATATATATATATATATACACACACATAAATACTCTATGGCTGAACATTTTCAAAACCTTGATTCTCAGTGCTCTGAAGTTCTAAGATATATTTTTAACAGTTTAATCAATTGGCAAACTTATTCCTTAAATGTGTATTAGGGATGAAAAATTTAATAGCTAAAACTTTCAAATAGGGCAGCCTTTAAGGGTATGGTAACTAGGTTCTGCAGTAAGACTTGGATCAGCAGACTGAGAGGAACAGCAGCCTCTAAGAAATTCTTCATTCTGTTCTTTCTTTTAGAACACTTAGAATCTAAGGAAAAGTAGCTTGTAAACCAGCTGTGGAATAGAAAATAAACTGCGGATAAAATCCAAATGTGTGCTGAACCCTTTTAATAGTTCTCCTTTTAACAGCTAACGTTTAATTAGAATCTTACTTGTTATCAATTACAATCGCTAATAATTTAATCTTTGGGGAAAAGAAGACATAAGACATTTCCTACCATTAACATTTAAACTGCTTTCATTTTGTAGGATTTTAAGTAGGTGGGGTACTTTATATTTCTACTAAAATGTCCACATGTTTTTGGTATTTTAGTCCAAATATTGTTTCATTTACTAGAACTATAATGTTGGAAAAATAGGTTTTGGTGAAAACTGTGTGTCGAAATAGCAATAAATGTTGAATTAAAAATGTCAGCTTTAAGGAAAACTATATGCATAACAGTAGATCATGAAAGTAGATCCTGAAAAAAATCCTACATACATACCTGCAAAAGAGGGACAAAGAGAAAAGACATGGAATTATTAATAGTCCAACTTTTTATATGACAAAAAAATTATTTATTTATTTTCAAAAAAATATAATTCTTGGATCTTTTTGAGATTATCCCTAGACTGGAAAAACAAAACCAAACAAACAAAACAAAAAAAACACATTTGATAGCGCTGCCTAGAGCATTTTGAGTACTCAAACAGAATGAATATTGATATTTATACAAATCGTAGAATTATTAAGGTTGGGAAAGACCAATGTTATCTCAAACGGGGAGTTGGAGCTATGAGAACACACAGAATGATGCCTCAACAAGGACACGCAGTGAAGAACATCCCCAAATCACATAGAGGCTTCATCTTCTTGTAAGGACTCCCCATGTGTTTATATCGCATAGCACTCTTATTATTTGTGTCAGAAGTTCCTATAAGCACTTTAGGGCACAGTCATTTTGAATATTTAGGACAAAGCAGGACTAGTGTCCTGCAGTGTAGATTCCAAAACCTACAGTGTAGATTCTGTTGTTGTCTGAAGCTGCAGTGAAAGAAAGATTGGAACTCTTCTGAGTCCCTGAAAAGAATGGGCTAAGACTGTGGCATTTGTTTCCTTCCACTTCTGTTTGTTTGTTTGTTTCTGATCAAGATCCTACTTTTTCAAAATGTGGAAACTTTTGTCATATTACCATGGGAAAAGATGGTCTTTGACATTTTTCCTCAGTAATCAGCAGAAGGGAAAAATAACTTACTCTTTATCAGAATAAGCTGTCTAAATAATTTTAAATATGTAGAAGTATGTAAAATTCATACAATAAAGTAAATTCACATATTTCCTGATGAAACTATCAGAAGTGTTTTTAGTTATCTCATTCAGATTTTCATTTTTTTCATGGCCACTAATACCAATCAGAACTCTATTAGCTAGTGCTGTGATATTGTGTTCAGCATTTTTTAGGAGATTGTAAAGTTAGTTAAGTTAGTGTTGCTGATCTCCAATGCAAATATACCCGTTGGATGATGCTATCTGTTGATGTATCTGTTAGCTTACCTTGTTTCTCAGTCTTTTTAACACAGTCGTAAATCTGGGAGGGCTTCAGTGTGGGTGGTAGGCTGTCAATTGTTAGAGAAATGCAGTTTACTGGAAAAACATTGTAGAAAATATGCTTAATTCCCCCACTAAGAAAGAACACCAAAACCTGAAAGCTTATATTACACATTTATTCTCCAGTCCACTTATGTATATAATTGTATATATATAGGAATTAATAGATTATCAACTAAAATATATACTGAAAATGAAGCCTATATATACTGAAAATGAAGCCTGAGTGAACTATCATTCATAGTATTGCATGTATTTATATTTTTAATGCTATTGAGCATCTAGCTGATATTTTCATTGAACTGTGTTTCATAGTCACAGGATCTTATTTGTGCGTTACAGTGTTCTGTTTGTAGCTGTTTATTTTTTCCTACTTCTCAGTTATCTACACTAAATTTCCTCTACAGTGAGAGTTTACAGTCAAAGCATTTTTCCACAAATCAGGATGATATTGAAGGTCTTTTCTAACTTAAATGTTTCTACAACAGCAAAGTCTACTTGAAGCATATGCCAGAAAAGTTCACTTAAGAGAGGGTATGATTGTTTGAAAGAGATGTGGAATTCGGAGGCAGCTGCTTTCTGTAGTAGGTTTCCTATCTCTGGCAATGGACAAAGTCATACAGATTATATTTTTGCTTTGGATCAGTAACTGTTGAAATGGAGTAAGTACCAAAGGAATGCAGATTCACAGCCTGATATTTTTGCACTTTTTTCATTTTTCTACTTAAAAAAAAAAAAAAAAAGTAAATGAAATTACTATTTTCAGTATTTCCTGTGAATTTATAGCACTTCTCCAGGATATAAATACCAAATTATTTACTTCAGAGGATTGAGAGGATTACTTAGTTAATGTTTATAAACCACTTTGAAGATAAAAAGCACTATTGAGCAGCTTAAGAATTACCAAATAGTTAATTATCTAAAGTATCTAAAGGTCCCATTCTCCCCCCTACAGGTTATTTCTACATAGGGGAGAGTAAGCTCTTAGCTTCATATCATGACTTTCAAAGCCAGGCTTTTTAAATATTATTGACTTATAAAAATTGCTGTTAGTGGCCTGAATCTGATTCCTTTGAAGTCAATGGCAAAAGTCCAACAGATTCCATTGAAGCACATTGAAGCAGCTATTCAGAATAAACAGGTTGAAACAATGCTTAGAGCCCCTATTCACTTTATTTATATTTCATCTGACTTGATGTGTGATACATATATACACATATACACACATAAATACATTGTATACACACAGTTGTTTGCAGAAGAGTAAAATATATTTTTTTTGTTTTTTTTTAATGTGTGACCAGGTATACAGAACTCATTCCTTCATGAAGAATGAAAGAGACATGCTGATGTTACTGTGAACTTCCATAGTCAAAATTGATCCCATTGCAAGATCTGAATAGGACATTGCCACACAGATAAATGATCTTAGCAACAGTGAAGAAAAAGCTCTTGAAAAGGCTCCGCCTGGATCCTGTACTCTGCCAGCCTTGTATCTAATGCAGATACCTCACATGAAGAAATTTAAGAAAATAGCTCCTGAATGCAATGTTCACAGTCAGACCTTGCCCACAACAGAAGCACTGAAGGTATTTATCATACTTCTTTCAGTATCTCTTAACAGTTAAAAACAACATAAGTGATCAGAACAAGGTAAAAGTTACCCTGCATGAGGAGAACAGGACTAAATAGTTTGGGAAATACTGTTGCACACGTAGCAAACCTTTACAGTAGAAGAAGGAAGTCCAAACATTAATACATAATTTTGTTTTGCAAACCTTAAATATTTCTTAATTCTGGTATGACTGATTAGGAGTCGGATGTTAAGTATTTGTTAATACTGGCGTAATTATGGCTTAAATTCATCAATATAACTCACGTGACTTTTTTCTGAAATGCCATATATATTTAACTTGAGTTCATAACTGGTTACTTCCTGAGATGAAGAACAGTATCTCAATATTGAACTCATTTAAATTTGACCTTTTAATGTGCTAGAACAGCATACTATCTTATGCTCTTATCTGTGTTGGCTCTTAAATCAGGGTCTAGCTGTAAAAGGGCACTGCCGAATTCTCGAGTTGTATTTTTTGCAAGAAACACTCTTTAGGTTTTTCATAATTAATATTAAGAACATGCAGGAGGCAGTAAAAAGAAAAAGAATAAAGGAGGAAGAAGGGATTTAGTTAACAAATTGGTCTTGGTATACCTATATTCTAACACTTGCAAGCATGATGAAAATCTGCTGAAAAAAGCACAGCTAAAGAATGGATGGTCAGAATATAATGGTATGCAATAAAAAAAAAAGTTGATATTTTTCTTGAAAATATAAACCTTTAGTTCAAAAATTATTTTTCTGACCCATGTGTGTCAGGTATTTCTAAAGTTAACTATAAGTCTATGGCCTTATGCTTTAAAATATTCCTCTCCCACAGGATCTCATGAAATATGCGTGTGTTTACAGGAAATTGTGGAAATAGTGACTCATCTTTTCAATAATTTACACAGGATAATTTCTTGAAAAGCAAGATCAGCAGGGGCTTTTTTTTTTTTTTTTTTTTTTCTGATTGCAGAGGATTTACTTAGCTACCTCTGGATACTTTGAAAACAAGGAGAATATTCAAAGTAGAATAAATGAAGTCATTCATTTTAGTCATATTAGTCAACTTACTACTATTTGCTCCAGTTCTCTAAGCATTTGAACCATAGCCTTATGTCTGTTACTAGGAGTTTTCAAAACTTTCCTGCTTGATGTTACCTTTTCCAAACACTGTTGTATCTGTATGTCACAAAATGCTTGCAAACCATACAAGGTAACTCAGAGTTCTCCAGCTCTACTTAGAGTGCTTGTACTTACTCTATATAGGCCATAGTATTCTTACTTAACTTGACTTGAGGTGTTCAAGGCAAGGGATAAGTGCTTCTTAAAAGTGACCAATACCTAAATAATATGTTCATCCCTGAATACTGCAAACAGGAATTGAATGATGTCACTGAAGGAAAAGGAATACTATACATTGCAACAGAGCTAAGGTCAATTTAATTGCAATAAGCAACGAATAGACTGTGTCAGAAAAAGCTTTTCACACAAATACACAAACACACAACTAATTGAAACCAACCTCAATTACCAGCCCAGTGAGGCAGCATGGTCAAGAGCAGGGGAGTGTGATTCTCCTTCTGAGCAGGCTGTTGGTCAGAGGCTCAGCACAAACACATAAAAATTTCACCTCAGGTACATCAACACAGTGTTGGATATCCCCAAAACAATGAAACAATGTCTCCCCCCCCCCCGTCTCCCAACCCCAGCATTTACTGCCAAGTGTCTTCTTTATAGCTGGATGTTGGCACAAGCTGCCAATCAGATTGCAATACAAACTTCCAGCAGTCTCAGGTACTGTTCTCCTGTCAGCTGTCAATCTGTGGCCCAAGCCAAGGCTCATTACACTCAGATCCTACTTGCACTGCCATGTCAGTCATAGTTCATTTTGTTTAGGCCTTGTTTGCAATGTCCTATTGATTATGACTGAGTCACTCAGCCCTTGGTCAAGGCAAAGTTTTATGTTGCTATGTAAAAATGAAGGACATTTTCTATACACCTCCAGTCAAAGTAAGTTGGTAGTTTATAAAATTCTGGGATAAATTTCCATACCTTGTCTCTGCATCCCAAATACTGGGAGCTGCCTGTGGATAGTCTAGTCCATACTGTAAGTTACAAGATCTATTTGTGTTTCTTCAGTTCACAGCTGAAAAATCTAACTTTAAGAGGAGTAGAAATTACTTCTTAGCAATATAGATGTAGTGCCATTTTACCTTGGCTGCATCCCCTATGGCAGGAGCTGTGAGAAAAAAGGACATAGAGTCACCTCAACAGATAAAACGTAACTCCAGGCTATTGTTATAAATTATGTCAGAAATATAATTAACTCCTTCAAGTAATTCTTATAGACAGTCCTGCACAGCCTAACAATACTTTCATAATGAAGATAATTTGGAGCTTTGTTGCTAAAAATAATAAAAAAATAAGAAATAGAGCAGGTTCCTGAAAATGCTCAAATGCTCAATAACATGGTGTCTTGGCATAATGAATATGTTAAATGAATAGCCACAGGATACAGAAAATGTACTACAAGTCTGCTCCATTAATCTTCTAAGAGAGTGAGAATCTGCTACAGCACTGGAATTTTCTTTTGAGATTTTCTAATTTAAGGTAGTCATTCCAAGCCTGCAAATAGTAGCTAATGAAATTTGATTTTATAGACAGAGGGTGAAATAAATAATCTTAGTACTCATCAATTAAAAACAAACAAACAAAAAAACTAGTAAGCATACATTTTAAAAGTATGTATATAAAAAGTACATTTCTGAACTGCAGAAATATTTTAAATTCTTGCAATGACCTTAATGACCTTGTTATCAATGTGCCCCGCATGAATAATGCAGCCACCCCAAACTCATGTCATTAAAAATAGTAATAATTGTCTGACATGCACATGCAACGTTACACTGGGGATCAATTTGGCCCAGAGCATTCCATTAAAACATAAAGTGAGTTTCAAATGTATATGTTAAAATGAAACATCAGCTATAATGAAAAAGGAAGCAGAACAGAGCAGGCTTTACATATTAGTATGCATTTTCCTTTAGAGAACATTTCACCACACTCATACTATACATAATGTTATTCCATATTTGATGTACAATCAATCCACATTTTATTTTGCTTTTTAAATTATCCTATGAAAAGTACAAGGCAATCAATGTACTGTGCTCTAGAGAGTTGGTACTATTATTTGAATTGCTATTGCTATTTAATACTTAGTTTTCAGTAGGGCCTTGATTATGGGCCATTGTATTAGCTACCATACAAGGACTTAGGAAGATGTGGCTCCTGATCTAAAATTCACCATGTCTTTGCATTATAAAGCTTCGGTAAGCTTAGAAAGACAGGTAAAACACATTAGAGTGGCCTGGTTATTATTTGTTCTTCTTATGTCTTCTGAACATCCAGAGATTGAGATGACCGCACCTTTTTAGCATTCTTGTATCAAATCCTATAGCAGAATACCTAAGAAATCATTCTGTTGGAATTAATGTTTTTGAAGTGATTCTAAAGACCTTTGACATGACTTAGTAGAGTATTATAGTACTTCAGACAGCTTAAAAAGATTGTCTTCACAATATTCTGCAGAGTTGAGCACCTTGTTTTAGCAGTGATGAATTCAGCCACAGATAGATGAAAACTTAAAAAAAAAATAATATATATATATATATATATATATAGTGGGTGTGCGTTTTACCAAGCACACATCTGCCCCCATAAATATCCTTGACATGAAAAGAGTATTTCAAAGTACATAAGAGGCAAAGCAAGGGTGGATCGGTGGTTCAAGATGGTCACTTTTGAGGTTTTGAAATACTTGATTTTTGAAATAGATATTTAGAATAAATAGAAATAAATAGAAAATTTCAAAAGATTTTGAAATACTTGGACACACTTTGTCTTGGCCAGAGCATACAGGTAATAGATTTGTCAGTGCATTTATGCAACTGTTTAGCAGGATCACCAGTGAGAAAAGTGGTTTTCGGACACCAAATGCCCATGAAATTTTTAATATGCCTGTGAAAGTATAGCGAGGCAGACTTATTATTAGAAGACAGTAATTTACCTTTTGTATTCCTATATCTGTAAAGCCATTGTGGCTGCTATGTACATGGATATTTTAGATCTCAAACATTATCAATTCATTTATTGCATAAAATGAAAACCTATGTTTACTTCTCCCCAGTGAGAGGCATTTGTTTAACAAGGCAGCAGATGCTTCACAGCTTCCCAGTCTGTGCAAAGCTTTAAGGACATTATAGTATTGAGCTGAAGTCACTGTACACGTGTTGTGATTAATTTTATGTAGTTCTAACAGTTTTGTTAAAAAACACATTTTAATCCACTTAATCTGCATTATATAATTAAAAAAAAATCTTTAGTTGGCTTCATAAAATTAGAATATAATAAGCAGTTTCTTATGTCCTGTTTTTGACTGAGACAGAGTTAATTTTCTTCTCAGTATGGTGCTGTGTTTGGGATTTAGGATGAGAATAATATTGATAACACACTGAGGTTTTAGTAGTTGCAGAGCAGCACTTACACAGAGCAAAGGCCTTTTCAGCTTCTCACTCCTCCCTGCCAGTGAGGAACCTGGCAGTGCACAAGAAGCTGGGACAGGACAGAATCAGGACAGTTGACCCATACCAGCCAAAAGGATATTCTGTATCACATGACATAATGCTGAACAGTAAAACTGGGGTGACATTGGGAACGATGGCATTTGTCTTCCCAATAAACCCTTACAAGTGATGAGACCTGATTTCCTGTAGGTGGCTGAAGACTTGCCTGCCAATGGGAAGTAGAAGATCTTTGTTTTACTTTGCTTGTACACATAGCTTTTGTGCAAGTTTACCTAGTAAACTGACTTTATCTCAACCTTTGAGTTCTCACACTTTTACCTTTTTGAGTCTCTCACCAATCCCACTAGGGGAGAACAAGTGAGCAGCTGCGTGGTAGGTGCTTAGCTTCCTGCTGAGGTTAAACCACAACAATTAATATTCAGACAAAGAGACAGATATGATATAACAAAACAATGCAAAATTTACCAGTCTAAAACAGTAAACAACCAGATTTCAGCCAGTACTGAATTTTAGTAGAAAATGGAAAACAGGAACTTGGAAAAGAAATACTGATAGCTCTGCAATTAGTGCTGTAATATGGTTGAATACGAAGTTTCTGAAACTGTTCTACTATTTCCATCATACGTAATTACAGTACTTAAAAAGCATTTCCCTACACAGAGAAAGGGAAGTAGTACACTTAGTAGCAACCAAACTGTCATTCTGTCTCCTTTTTCAGCATGCCTGCTTTTCTTGGAGGTCATTTTTAATGAGTATGTAAAAGCACCTGAAAAATCAGGTGCATAAATTAACCACCAATTAAGGTAGGTAAAAAAAAAAAAAAGAAAAATTTAATTACTAGTTACTATATATAAAGACCACTCATTAACATGTGGCATGCCTGAATGTTTATCACATTGCAATTACTGAGGCTCCAAAGAAAAGTGATGTTTTCATTGTGTTGTAGTCCTGAAACTGGATATTACATGAAGCAAAAGAGTTTGCTTTCAAATTTATGTCAGCAGGTACAATTGAAAGGATATTATCACAATTTAAGATAGTAAGTGCTTAATTATTTCTGTATAACATTTCTCCCACATTTAATATCACTGTCTGTTTGGAGTGGCTGTTGACCTAGTTTTCAATCAATTGCAATGAGAATAAAAAATTGACTAAAGCAGTGATTTTTTTTTTTTTTACTGTGTTACCTGTGACATCTGAAATGTTGAATGCATAATTTATAAATTTTTTTGCTACCCTCAACAGTGAACTGGCATTACAAACCAAAATCTTAGAGAACAATAATGGCACTAGAAAATAAAGAGAATCTTGAGAATAGAACTGCACAGAAAATATCACATATATTTATGAGACAGGAAAAAATCTACAAGTAGAAATTAAAGCACCTATGTCTTTGGTTATTAAGGCACTAATTATCCTATGAATTATGATCAACTATTGGCCATCTGTTTTAGGCAACTTTGGGGTTTGAGTACCATAATCAACAGTTAGCATTACACTCCTAAAACAAAGGTTTATTTATTTTTTCTTTCCATCAGACAAAGAATAGAAGATAGTGGGATAAAGAAAGACAAAATAAAATGATGTAAAGAAGATCCATTTACTACAAACGTTCTCGCTACAACAAGTCAGACTATTTGCCACAGAGTGTAGATTCTGCATGACAAACTGCAGTTTATATGTAGGCATTTAGATACCTGGACTCCAGAATGGACTCTGGCTGGTAAGTGACATGCCATGATAACTGCAAGACTTATAGTGAATATATAGTGTAAATAAACTATAAACCTCCAATTGGAATCCTAATGTGATGAGTAAATTATCCAAGAAGGAAACATCGAGAAGGTGAATATAATTTCTAACCTTTCATAACTAAGTGCCTTTCATTCATGAAAGACCAATAACCAATATACGTCTTCATTTACCCTTTGTTCAAAATTCAACCACTGAAGTAGAGTAAGAAGCCAATGTAGTAGTGGCAATGCCACTTTTTTATGTAATAAATTTTGGCTCAATTCTTCATTTATCTTTTGGGAACTTAACTGTGTTTGAAACCCAGGAGAATTACGTACCTAATTCCCCTTGTTGATGTGATGTCTAGAAGACAGAATGCTACCCAGATCCAAAATGCCAGTCACCCATCTGCAAATTTTACCTACCATCAGATTATATCTGTACTTTATATTGATGTTAGTTTAATCAAATTATTATCAAATTGATCATGGTGGTACAAGAATATTGATGCCAATAAGACACACAGATGGAAACTAAATTCAGCTGATAGTAAATATTTCTAAGTACCTGACCTCTCTGTGATGCATCCATGCATAGTTCTTTCTACTTTTTTAAGTATATTTGAGCAAATGGATAGCAATTAAGGTGCTACTAATAGTTCAGAGTACAGAATACCTGCATACAAATTAAGTAATATGCAGTAACCTATAGCTTTTGAAGCATTTATTGTACGTTTCATGAAGTTATATAATAGTTATCAATAGTAGCTATTACTTGTTATCAAAATTAGCCTGTCTAATTGAATGTTGCTTGTCTCTTTTCACTTAATTATTCACCATCCCTTGTTGGTGCCTACGCTATTAGCACCACAGGAATCATCTTAAAGTACTTCAGTCAGCTAAGTTCTTCTGTCACCTGATATTGGTCAACTCAAGCTGTGTTGGTATAAAGTGAAAGCATAATTTAGCTCGATGACTGAAAATTAAAGATGATGACTGAACATAGATTGCATTGTTATTGTTTGGACTTCAGCCTGGTTGCCCTTTAGTAGATCTTTTATCTGGAGTAAATTTAATTGATGTAACCCCTTATAAGGGTTAATAGTGGCAATATGGCTCTTAATAGGTAGTACCAAGTGCTAAGTCTCAGACCAGCTCTTATTCCCCATAAAATAACTTTTAAGCAATTACTTTTCAGCCAAAAACAACCCATTATTCACAAATACACAAATATTCACAATATTCTACAAAATACACAAATATATGACTTTTTCAAAAAAATCAATGTACGTGTATGTACTTCTATTCCTAGTGTTTTCCATCTAGCCGGATAAAAGAAGGACTGAAGACAGAAATACGTGGGAAGATAAGGAAGAATGGGACAAGTCAGAATTCTGTACAGGCTGATAAATTTATAAGATTCCTTGTGTTGAAAGATGTCAACTGTAAGGTTCGACCTTAAAGGAGGCTGTAGCGAGGTGGGGATTAGTCTATTCTCCTACATGCCTGGTGACAGGATGAGGGGGAATGGGCTAAAGTTGAGCCAGGGGAGGTTTATATTGGATATTAGCAAGAACTCCTTTACTGAAACAGCCTTGGAATGGGACGCTCAGAGAAGTAGTTGAGTCACCATCCCTGGAGGTCTTTAAAAGATGTTTAGATGTAGAGCTTAGATATGGTTTAGTGGAGGACTTGTTAGTGTTAGGTCAGAGGTTGGACTCGATGATCTTGGAAGTCTCTTCCAACGTTCTGTGATTCTGTTTTATCTATTAACATAGGAAGTTTGGTGGGGAAAAAAACAAAAAACAAAACAAAAAAAACACAAAGAACTTAGGCATAGACATGTTATAATATAAAGTAATAATATTTTTCACGGTTCACTTATGGACTTGTACAGAGAGACCTATATACTGCAAAAAAACAGAAAGGTGCACATATTTTCTCTCTTTATGTTGATCTTTGATCTGTCAAAAAGACAGCTACCTGGTGCAAAATGTAATTTCTCAATAACCCCTTAGTTATTTAGGATTGTTCCTGTCCTTTCCTGCAGGTGCTGTATTTCAGGTGCTGAATCTGCAGTACTGAGTAATTTTTATTGCTTTTGTCTATAAAGAAATTGGAGGGAAAAAAATAAAAGTCCACAAAAGTCCACGAGGGATGGGTGTATCACCACTATGAGGCATTTTTTTTTTCATGAACTGCTTTTTTTTTTTTTTTTTCTAACTTTAAAATGTGAAGGGCAATGTCACAGTGAACTGGAATTTGAAAGCATGGTGATTTAGATAGACAAAATATACCCCAAAGATTAATGTGGATGTTTTGTGTCCATATCTATAGCATGTAAATAGTATTGGTTCTATGTGAATAAATGCAAATTATTGCACAATGAATGCAATTAATATAGGGCATCTTCAGAGAGTCAGGTCTTAACCAGCGGGCAGGTTACTTTTTTGTTTTTGGTTCTGTCAGGATACTAAGGACAGTGATAGCACCTAAAAATCTAATATTGGTTTAAACTCACCAATTTAAAACAAGAGCATTTGATTTGTGAGACAATTGGAGCATCAATAGTTTATGTTCATTTAAATTAATCTGAAATTGTATTATAGAGTCAGAGTGATTTAAAAGACTAGGAAAACCATTTCTTCCATTAATAGTTTTCTCTAGAGAATGTTGATAAAAACTGGACCTGAAAAATTGATGAAAAACTGGACCAATTTGTTTTTCTTATTCCCTTTGGATATTTTTGCAGCCAGCAACAAATACATATGGCTACTGTAGTTTGCTTTTTCTGTTCCAAAGCTGTCAGTCAACTTTTGGCAGTAGGGACTCTTAGGCAAATGAATAGCACAAAACATCACCTACATTGCAGATTTGACATTGCAGATTTGTAATCATGGGGTAGGAACAAGGATATTAAAGGAAAATTAAGGGAGATTGGGAAGAGGTATGGGAGACAGAGGATTTTCCCAGCAGACATATGGGAAAATAAGCCCAAATATTAGAAAGAGGCTGTCAGGATGAGTAATCTGCTGGGTTTTGTCAGTGTCTTTAGCAATACACTTTTCATAGTTCTTGTAAGCAAGAAAGAAAAATGTCTGTTTAATTTATTTCCACATCAATTCCTGTGAACAGATAGTCTTCTTAGTTTCAGGATTTTGAATGATTTTTCAAAAACAGTCAACCTTACTCCTTCTTAACTCTCTGCTCCATATAAAATGCAAGTGCCAGACCTATGTTTATTTTCATGATAGGATGTAAAGAATTTTCATGATAGGATGTAAAGATGGAACGTGTGTTAATGACTGTCATTTCAGTAAACAAGGCTGATATGATTCTATACTTGTAGTTTTTGATGACTGACTCTCATATTAGTGTTTCCATATTTTCCATGGGATTCATGCCTGACTGAAAGAATACTATCTTCCCCTCTAATTATTTTATTTTTATTTCATATTGATGAAACATTATCATTCCTCCAGGCATCTGAAATTTCATAGGAGCACTAGGAACTCTAGGAACTAGTGATCTTTAATGCTATTAGTACTTTTGTGTAAGTCCTTTGGACAGGGATACTCTGGGCATCCTGATTATAAAATACCAGCTCTAAGTAAATGTCTCTCCCTACATTCCTAAATCTCTTCCTACATTCTGCTTAGGTGATTGATGTCTCTCTAACTTCTTATCAATAAACTCCAACTTGATACCTATTGCTATTGATAGTTTCCTTTTTCTACTGTTTGATTCATTGACTTGCATTAGAAATTGCTGACTTCAGCCAGGGTGGACTTTCATCAAATTTGAAGCCATAGTTAAAGTAACTAGTTTGTGTTGCACTCATTATTTTGGCCTTCCACTATTTAATTTCACAGGTCTTTCAATTGGATCATTTTTCATTGACTTTTTTCCTTGTAGTAATTTTATGAATAATTTCCACAGTTTAGGAAAGTTGACAAGCAGACTTTCTTCCTCACATTAACACTGCCCTGCACAGTGTTTTTTTCTGTCAGATGATGGGGAAGAAGCTGCATCCTGTTCTTTGTCATGCTTTTAAATCTAGGTCATGGGGGTTGTTTCCCAGGCAGCCATTTACTGCCTATTTTAATCCATTTTAATTCATGATTTTGAGGATCAAAATAGTTGAGTTGGATGAATTTCTCCTTTAAAAAAGTTGCTTTTTTACCAAGTAGACAGATGTGTAGTTCCCATTTTATGTAAAAATGTTTTTTTCTTTATTTTGAACACATCATTAACAAGCAGTTTATAAGGAACTCATCTCACTTTCTGATCTGACAGTGTTTAATAGATTTCTACCTAGGTGTTGTTATCATTTTCATTTAGATGAATCTAAAACCTATGCTTCTGACTTACCAGTTATTCTAAAATAGATAGACGTATGATGTTGAATATATGGAATGTTTTCTCCTATATATTTCTATTTTACATAGTCTACCATTTTTGAATTTATAATAACCAGTTATATTAACATTCAAGTCATGAATCATCACATCAAGTCTCAGGAATGACAGTTATGCCAATTATTCATTTTCCACAATGAGAATTTCCAGTTCCTTTCAGTTGTTATGGAGTCTCCTAGGACTGGCATACAAGCAACTGAAAAATGTCTTTTTCTTTACTTTTTTTTTTTTTTTTTTGTAGTTATATCAGTTCAATTTAGTTATGAGGATACAGATTTAAATCTAGTACAGTGATATCCAAGCTATCTGTAAGCAAGCTGACTATGGTATAAGAAGCAAATAAACTGCAACAGCAAAAATTCAGCTTAAGCTAATATACTCACATCTTGAGAGCTCACTTGAAATTGGGATTGCATTCTGTTTACTTCCTAACTTCATAGCATTGATCATTTAGTGCCCTCCCAGCAGTTTGACCCATTCTCTGTATGATTTCTTATAAGAACCTGACTTACAAACTTGAGCATTCTGCTTCGCACCAGTTCCACTGCTGACGGTAAAGTTTCCATATTTTCACTGACTGCCAAACATCTTTCAGGCTGTGGAACATGCATCCTCTTCCCATCATGATGTCTTCAAAGGCATCTCAATTACCAGATCAGTTCAGAAATCTTTGAAGAAAAAGAAGGTTCCCAGCACTGATAGGTCACTAAGTGGAAGAGACCAGGGCTTATGAAACAATGCATGGATACACAGAAGTGCAGTGATATTTTAAAATCATACAATAACCTTTTAGAAAATATGCACATTGTTTAAAACAAAATATCTAAAGCCTCTCACTCTTACACTTTCTCTTGAAATGCATTAAAATTTTTCTTGTTACAACATTCATTTCCGAATGTTCTATTTTACTGGTTCACACTCATTCTAAACGTGAATGCCAGATGGCACTTGCCCTCAGGCCAAACACATCTTCTATGTCTTGACAGTTCTTTCATTTTAATGTGCTTTTTGAGAGAATGATGCCTTTGCAGAAGCTGCAGCAGTGAAGATGTCAATGCATTTTTTTCAAAGCTCCTCAGATCTTGTAGTTTACCCTTTGCTTTCTATGACCATTACTGAGTTCCTCATTGGGTAGACAGATGAACAGAGTGTTCTTCCTTTTCACAGTTTGTACACATCTCATTACTAAGCTGAGAAAGACAGTGAATTTTACTTAGACTAGTTTAGGTAATTATCAACCTGCTGATGCCAAGAATAAGAGAAACGATGTAAAAAAGAACTCTCATAGTCTGAAAGTAATCTGAAATCCTATTTGATATGTTCTGTTCACTTAATTATGCAATAAAGACCATACAAGATAGTAAATGAAAGCTGATTTCAAACAACTTTCTCCACTTGGTTTTATAAGTGCTGTATAGCCCTGAAAACTTCAACATCTTCCTATCAGCTCTCCAGCCTTACACAGTAACTTACACTTACAGGTTATCATTCAGGTGGAGTTGGGAGCTTCAGTTGCACTTGCTCTTGAATTGTTTGCTGAGGGGCTGTAATTACCTTCAGTGGGCTTTCATCGTCCTTAGCCCGTCTGTCTGATCACTATGGGATTTTCACTAAAGTATATAAGTATTCTTGCTACTAATGCAAAATTCCTTGGAAACAAACCAGGAAATGTCTGTGACTGAATTCTACAACTCCTTATTTGACCAATACTGAGTATTCTTAAAAAAAAAGACTTTTCACTCTGAATACCTACTGGTTTACCAGAGATAGGCAAATGAAGACAATAAGTTAGATTAATATTTATACAGTAATTTATATCAATTTAAAACCACATCGTTTGCACCCTTTGCTTAAGTGCATAGAAAATGTAAAGGTTTTTGCAGGGGGATGATTAGTCTTTCCTTATATTATCTGTCGCTTTTTTGAGTTCCAGAAAACTGCAGTTAAAAATGTTATTGAAATAAACCTCAATCACAATAAAGCATTGGATTGTGTTGGCCTGTCCTGTTTAAAGCTAGATCCAGGGCCCTAGGGACCTTGCACTACCTAGCTGATCAAAGTGAGTTTAGTTTCATATTTTTCTTGACTAAACTTAGTTTGCTACTGGGATGGCATATTTTTGTATTTTCATGTGTTTAAGGCTTTTCTTAAATAGTTGGAAATGTATGATTTTTAACAGTCCTACTGTCTTTACGACCCTAAAAGGTCATATCTATTATATTCTGCAGTCAAAGCAGCTCTGCAGGGAATCTTATCTCTGACATACGCCAAATTATGCAAAATCTCATCCATCTAATTGCATATCATGTACAGTGACTTTTAAAGAGTATTTTTAGGCCCTTAGACTGCTACTAACCTTTAAAAAGTGTTCAATCCATTTGTTGTGCCTCCTCCTATCACCAGTTTAATTTTTGTCTTGTGTGACTGTTAAGTTAGTGGGGGAAAAAAAAACTTGACTGACTTTGCATATAAGCACGGTGAAAGTTGTACCAGCCATCTTCATGTGAAAGGATCTCCTCTCTAAATAATCAGCATATTATGGCTCATAAAGGGTATACTTATGGCTGTGACAATGGCACTGCCACCTTTTACAAGATGTTCAAAGCTATTAGCCCCTTCATGTTGTATTTCCTTAAAAGATTGTTTTGCTTGGCCTCAATATGTTCTTGTACTCTTGTACTACTAAATATTAACTTGTAGGACTATGTTTTGCATGGGTATTCAAATTCTCACATTGCTTTTTGTCTTGGTAAATAGTGCTGAATTATACATTTAGTTTGATGGGAATCTTTGCTGGAATTAAAAGGAGTACATAGTAGATATTGAATTTCAGTGGGAGATGGGTTCTTCAGTCACAAAAGTGCCTGTAAAATGCTGTGCTAATATCTTTCCCATGTTTTTGAGAAATTTAGGAATGAATCTTCAGTATGTGACAAGGTATTAATGTAATTTATAGTTCTAGGAAAAATGAAATGGACAGATATTTTATTTGTATAGTATTCACAGGGAGTTGACAAAATACTAATATTTTTAACCAGTTTAAATTCATGCCCTTTAAATACTATTTCTAACTTTGAATTATTCCTCTTCATGCTTGAGGTAACCAATCAAGGCAAATTCCTTAATATCTGAATATCAATGATCATGGACTCTAACATGAAGCCAAGAAAAGTTTAAATGAAAAATGATTGCAAAAGATTTCAATTGCAGACAAAATATAAATATTTTGTATTTAAAACAAATGAAGAATACTGCAGAATGTACCATTTATTACCTGTGCCCCAACCATACCAACATAATATCTGCAGGCATCTGTAAGAATTAGTCTATGATGCTTGCATAGCTCAAATAAGAATGTTTCATCTGCATTAATTTTTCCTTTTTTCTGTGCATGATGATCAGTGGAACTAGATTTTTTATTATTATTTCATCATTGGTAGTCAGATTTTTTACTGCAAGTTTAACAGGAGTAGAAATATGTCAAAGCATTTGCAATTTCTTCAGTTAATATTAATCCCTAAAACCTTTACCCTACGTACAATGAAATAAAATATGTTTAAGGTCTCTTGTGCTAATACCAGTTCTGACAGAGGTGCAATTTGGAGGATAAACTCCGTATTCAAATAATTTCACAGATTATAATTTAACAAACTAAAATGCTCTGCCTGAGGGCTTCAGTAACTTAGATACTGTGAAGAAAATGTTAACCATTCTTTTTCCTTAAAAAATGGCATATGATTAACTATGTTTCAATATCACAATTGTAATTTGAATTGTATGAAAACTTGCTAATATATACACCAATTCATACAGTAAATTCTACCTAACACCACTTAGGTTTTCCCAAAGCTACCTGATTTTTAAAGAGAAGTCCAGCCACATACAGCAATTTTAGTTTCACAGAAGCTGGGTATTTACTACGTTGCTTCCTGCAGACATAGACCATAGCAGGTTCATAGGGAGAAAAGTATACATTTTAGAAATGCGAAGATGATGAATATTTTTATTTGCTTTATAGACCATACAGGGTTCATAGGGAGAAAAGCATACGTTTCAGAAATGTGAAGATGATGAATATTTTTATGTGCTGTTCAGTTTACGATGTATTTATTCTGACTGGAATGCATTTATGTTCATGACTATATTTTAGAATGACTCAAAAGAAACATCTTTCCTCTTTTAAGCGCCCCTAAAGGAATAACTAAAAGGGTAAAAGGTGACGTGATATGGATAACAAGTATCATGATATGTGTAACTACTGAGTATCTTTAAAGGCATAGAGAAAAATCCACAATAAAACATCAAGACTCCCTAGATTCTTTCAGATGCTACGTGTTAATGCAGGATGTCTTCAATTCTAATCCATCCTAAGAACTAATGAACAAGTAAGGTCTTTTCCTTCCCCTTCCAAAAACAGTAATAGAAAAATCTTTCTTTAAGCTCACCTTACTGCCTAACACCCACAGTTTTTTTCAGTGTCTTTCTGTGATGATGTGTCCCGTATCACAAACACTTAGTTATTCTCTCTCTTAAGATCAATCTAAGCAGTGTTTTTTTCTCTTAGCAGACTCATACATTTCAGTGTGATGAGTACCTTTGCTACCTTACAGCAAGGTAAGATATTCAAGAGCACTATCTGACCTACGCTATCACAACTAGAAACTAGAAAGGTACCACAGTAGTAACTTAGTATTCCAGTGTTATGAAGCTAACTCTGGTAAATATATTTGGTGGTTTACAATCCACTGTAATTGAGTGACTCTACTCTTCTGACTACTCAGGAGTTCAATGAATGCTACCCTGTATGTGTTCTGTTAAAGTAGTATTTAATATCTAAAAAATCAAAATAATTGCCCAGGTGTTTTCCTGGTCAAGATGATATTTTCTACTGTAGAGCTGATTTTTTTGCAAAGTAATTTAATTGTGGAAAACCTTTTTATTCCCATATTAAAACTGTATAATTATTCAGAAGAAAATGAAGAACTCTACACCTTCTATACTGCAGGAGCACCTCTCTATCATTTTTATCCACACAAATAAATCCAATAGTATTTCAGATGTATATCTTCTAGAAAAAAAAATATTTGATTGAAAAGATTAATAGCTGTTTATTGTCTTGATGTTTCTAAAGAAACATAATACCATACATTTACATTGCAGTAGTTAATAAATGATGGCAAATTCCTCAGGGCATTATCAAACTGTGTGAATTTGTGTATCTGATCAAATATTTATTAGTAGCAGTTTCTTCCTACACTGATTTTTCTTTTCATTTATTGCTCTAGGCTTTACTGTACAACACTAAGGTGATACTCATGGGCATACGCTCCCCAAAGAAAGGCAATCATTATGAAATACCCAACTTCAAAACTACAAGCTGCCTGAATTTTAATTTTTTGTTCTCTAAATAAACTGCCACAGTGTTTAATTATCTTTTCTAGCTTATTTCTTTGACCTATATTAATACTAACCAGAAACAAAATTTCATTACTTAAGCTGACAATAGATATCAATTTCCATTGAATGATATCACAGGCTTTTTACACTAATATATAAGCTCATTGCTGTGTACACAGCAAATGATTACTACAGAAAGTAATTAATTTATTGGACGTCACTTTTTACTGTGCTGCTAAAGCTCTGCCCTATATTATTTTCTACTTCTGTAAACCTGTTAGATGTGCAAAAGATTCATTGCACTGAACTAGTTTGAAATTCTGGAACCCATAAAAGTACCAGTAAGGCTTGTGGGAGACTGACAGTTGAATAAAAATGAAATGCCAGCGAAAAAAAAGGAAATATATGCAAATTTCCTTACTTCTCTCAGTTTCAACGCTGAGCCATCATTAAGTCTTCTCTGTGTGATGCTTTTTTCTAGTGCAGTTAGCACTGACCCAGCAACACAGTGTCCATTGTATTACAGGAGTACTAAGGATTGGTGCATCTTTCCCATGACCAAGCCTTCAGCTCCTTTCACTGAAGTAGAAGTTCTTGGTGGTGGCAAAGATGGTGGAAAGAGCTTTTCTTTACCCTCCTTCTACAAAATTAATTTCAGTTTTGTTTACTCCATCATGTTGGATAGGTTCATAGGATAGGGAATTACCTTCTGGGCCATGATCACATGCTTTGCAATAGGACCTTCCTCCTAAGAGCAATGCACATTGAATTGTCAGGATGCCATGTGTACTTTGGTCAGTATCCTTTTCATAATTTGAAGACTAAAAACATCTGTGTATCTATTTTTAAAAAATATTGGAAGAAGGAGTATGTGTTTTGCTCAGGAAAATATCGCATCTTTGGGTTTTCTGCATTTCTGAATGGGACATAAGAAGTTTCAGGGGAAGCTGTTCTCAAAGAGTCTCATCATAGGAACTGACATGAGGTACTGTCTTCTCATTCTATTACCATTAATGTCCCTCTTAGACTTCTCATTTACTTCAGTGAATGTAGGCCAAAGTAATCCATGGAGGCACTGTATAAAAAACGCTCTTTATAAAATCTCACATTCTCTAAAATATAGAGATCTTCAGAACTAAGTTAAATTGACATACTGCTGCAAAATGCAAACAAATGCACACAGACAAAATGCTGAATTACAGGTTACAAGAATACACATTTCATAAAGAACAATAAGGAGAAACTCCCAGGAGAATGCAAAGTCAGAGGCTTGTGAGATCACTGTATTTATTTAGATTCATAGTTTAGATGAAGAAGTGCCTATGCTGAGCCCTAGGCATCCTTGGCAATTACGTAAAAGCATAAGCAACATAAAGAATGAGCACCCTGCAGCAATCTGCCATCCACAGAACCATGTATTAGACCTTACAGCAAAAGTAAATTAAGAGAAACCATACCTCCCTTATTCCCTTTCTTCCTCCCTACCCTTCTAAAGAGAAAGTTACGTGAAGGACCACGTGATGCATATAATATTTTTGTTTGGTTATTAACTGGACTTTCTATGCACAAGATAGATAGGTATCTCCTTTTTATATAAACTTGCATGAAATGCGGGAAGTAATGTTTTCCATTTTATTTGTTTTCTTTGGTAGTAGTGAACAAGAAAACATATTAGCTAGTAATTGCTTGTCCATGTTGTGATAGACTTATACACAACGCTAGACCTGATGTCCTATCTTTTATTTTTTTTTCCTTGTATAATCACATGAACATGCTTATGGACAATTGATATAGCTAGCAGAAATTTAACATCTCTAGTCTACAATATTAAACTAATTTGGAGTCTAAATTTTAACATTGAAATTGTTACCATAACAATAATTATGCTTGTATTGTTCCATTTGCTTGCTGCAGGACACAGGTATAAATGGGACAGTGTTCGCATTTGAAGTTGTACTGTAAAAAGGATCAATGTTTAAGTGGTTTGTTACATATCCTCCCTAATTTTAAAATTATTTAAGCCCTCTAAAACCAGTGAAATCAGTGAAGCTTAATCCACAACACTAACCAGATGTCTAGTGTTTTGTTTTTTAAAACAGAAAGTAGGTTGATCATATTTTTAAGTAACTTAATTAGGGTTTTCATTAGGAGAATGATTCTCTCTTAACAATTAATTAAAGTTCAAATTTTACACAGAGCAGAATAGTTTGTCATTCTGTCCTGGGAAGTACTTTATGCTGATCCTTTTCCCTTGTTTGCTCTTTCATTCCACATTCTAAGAAGTGGTGTAAGGGACCCATGTGATGTTTAATGTGACTATGAGGCGGAGTCGTTTTAGCTATGTGATTCTAAATGCAAGCAGATTTGGGTTTTGATGTGCACATGGAGAAACGTGACTGCTGTGCTGTGAAGATGTCTGTTGAAAAAGGATCACTCCTTTTTAACTTAAACACAGATCTGTTTTTTAACTGAATGAGATTCACATTTTTGAACATTATTATCATCTGCTTAGAGCTGACAAGCAGAGAGACTTGTAGTAAAAATATTAAGATTTCATCATTTATTGTGAATGAAAATACCTAATCATGAAAGCACCACAAGAAGCAAACAAAAAATAAGAATAAAACAAAAGGTCTGTGTCAATAAACAAGGACTTGACAGATAGCATTAAAACTAGTAAACACCAAAGAATTTGTTTCTTTGCAGCATGACTATAAGGCTTAGGCTTCAGTAAGGTCAGGCCACAGATGAACTGTCAGCAGGAAACTTCTGATAACAAGAGGATAGAAACATGGTTACAGCTCATCACATGAGTACTTCCTTCTTGTTATCCCAGCAGGAAGATAGACTATACTCATAAAGATACCCAAAATGAAGAAAGAGTAGCAGTGGACCTCGCCTCAAAACAATAGTGAAGACTGTGATGTATTTATTGTGTAGCTGGTGACAGGGTTAAAACGTGAGCCCCAAAAAAACAGTTTGTTGCCAGCAACCAAGAGAAACTGAAGAGATGTAGCAAGGTCTTGATACTGGCCATCACTTGTCCTCCATACAAGGATCTTGACTAGACCACAGATACACACCCATCATGATGCTTGTGAGTATGGAAATATGAGAATGTTAGTTAGTGAAACTCAAGAGAATGAGAATGAATGGCTAGAATCAATTTTGTTTAAAATGAATATCGCCTTCCTCTTCCATAAGGTTTTATGCTGTTTTGTTATGTTAACTTCCTACAAAGGTGGGCACTTTTTGTTTCCAGAGCGCTGTTTATATTATTATGAAATTTGCAATGCTTTTGCATAAACCCAAGTTGCTTCTGCTGTTCTGATTTCCTTTCTTTCTCTAAAGATCCCAGTGTTTTGCTTTGCTTGGTGCACAAGACTGACAGATTATAACTATATGACTTCCTCCCCCTATTGACATATGATACCTTGTCTCTATGCAGATTAGTTAAGAATTTAAGGGAAGAGTTTTTATGGTAGACACGACAATTAGGTATTTAACTCAACAGAGAAATCTACAAATACTGACCTTTATTACAGAAATTGATAAACAATCTTTTTCTTAAGGAAAACGAAAATTTTGTTTTTATTTTGTAATATGAACCCATGTTTCTAAAGAATGCTGCGCTGTAACTACTTCAAGGTAAGTTTTCAATATGAAAACATTTTTCGTATATAAAATTGTAATTATAGATAAAGCCTAAATATATGAAAGGGAAAAGTAGAATCTGTGATTATAAACGAGTAATATGGTGAAATGCAAAGAGGCTAAACAACTCAATATCAACTAAACATCTCAGCATTGGCTACCATATGGATTTACAAGCACCATTATAGTAATTGCTGCTATTTTCAAACTTAAATTATGTTTTACATATGCTTAACCTTGCTGAATGGGATGTTGCTATGTTATATGAATATTAATGATAATGTGACAAAATTTTGTATAGAGAAGCATTTTGATTATTCAAGAATGTTTATAGTTAATTTGACGTAAAAAAAAAAAATCCTATTTCTACTTTCTTTTTGGGAACATTTTTGGAGCAAAATAATAATACATTCTACTTTGTTTGGTGGGTCTGGGTCTTTTGCCTATCAAGGAAGAAAAAAGGATGCTGTAGGGAAAGGACAGAGTTCACTTTTTTTTTTTTTTTTTTTTTTTTTTTTTTACCAGATCACATTTAACTGAATCAGTTAAAAAAGGAAGCTGAGATTTGAAATATAGCCTCTGGCCACTCACTGTTCCAAGATAGAGGGCTACAGGTAATTTAGAAATTACTGGACTGACCATTTGTTTGCTGTCTTTTTACCATTGGTTTAACAGAATCTCCTAAATGATCTGTTTTCTGACCAACCTTGGAAGCATTCGTAGGAGAAAATAGCCCCAAGAAGAGATCAGGAATGATCCTGTACTCTTTGCATTGTTCTGGCGGCAGAAAAGAAATTGAGAGCTAAACTAGGTCATATCCTTGGTTGACCAAAGTCTTGCCAAGAGTTTTTGGAGGTGTACATGTATAATAGCTTTTTCAATCCCCAGCCAGTGGTAAGATTAGAGAACAAGCTTTCAAGCAATTTTGTATTAGAGGTTAGTCTAGCAAAAGATCAGGAGTATGGCATGACCTGGTTTATTTTGGGAATCTTTTCCTACATGATGTTTAGGCACACCTAGGATCCTTGCCCCAAATCCTTCATAAGCACCCACTCCAGGTCTGTAGAATTTTGATAACAATACTGGGTTGACAAAGCACTGTCGAAGAATATGGGATAATTCAGAATTAATAATTAAAACAGAAGCTACTGTGTGCAACTTATATACACATGTAACCTAAAAGCCATAACATAGTTCAGTCAGCCTCAGTCTCTGCTGTCAGGCATATTCTGGTCACTGTTGCTCTGTTACTTAGCACAGAAGTAAATTATTCTTAAATCCTGGAGGACAACAGATATTTGGCCCCAGTTTACTTAACCACGGTGAATTTTGCTTCGATTAAATGTAGATTTAAACACCCTGTAGATTTTTATTTGTAAAATTAGGGATACTATGGTCTCAACTACCACCAAAGTTCAGGCACCATTTTTTTCTCTTTACTTAGAATAATATCTAGAAAGCTAAAAGCTCATATTGCACAAACTTTGAAAGAAAATGTGAATTTCTGTAATTAGGAACACAAGCATAGTAACCTTAAACGAATGTCATATCCTTACAAGGAGACTTATAATGAGGGTGAAAAGAACACATGCTGCTGAAACATAACCTTCTGAACTGTACTGCATAGAAGCTGTTGTAATGATTCATTGGTTTTTGTTTGCCTTTTTTTTTTTTTTTTTTTAATTAATTCAGTGATGGGTGAAATTTGCTATGACTCGCTTTTCTTGTCCTTATGTGACACTTGCCACATGATTATCATCTTTTAATGTTTTATAGAATCTCCCAGCTATCTTCTGTTCTTGGTAAAATTATTGTCATTGTTGGTCTACATCATTATGATTCATTCCTTAAAAAAAAAAAAAAGATTATAGTATTGTATTATAGACTCCTAATGCCTCAAAACTCAAAGCTGTAACAGGTCAGCATTTTCCAGATTTTCAAGGGAAATTCTTGCAAACTAGGGATTTGTATCTGGAGTTGACTTCAATCTCAAATTGATTCTTTCATGAGGCATTTAAAAGGAATAGTGTTGTAAACATCAACAATTGCTATTATTCTCTAGCAGAAGTCTTTGTTTAGGTAAGGTTGAAAAATATGAATCCAATTGAATTGAATTGAAGAACTTCTTTACCGAAAGGGTTGTTAGGCACTGGAACAGGCTGCCCAGGGAGGTGGTGGAGTCACCATCCCTGGAGGTCTTCAAAAGACGTTTAGATGTAGACCTTAGGGATATGGTTTAGTGGGGACTGTTAGTGTTAGGTTAGAGGTTGGACTCGATGATCTTGAGGTCTCTTCCAACCTAGAAATTCTGTGATTCTGTGATTCAATTATATTTCTGGTTCATTTTTAGTTTTGAAAACTCTTGGAAGTAGAAAATACTTGAAATCTTCTTAATGTTCTGTTTTCTAAAATGTTCATGTGCTAGCCATTGATACCTCATTCTTGCATTGTTTCTAATTGTACCTTGTGAAATTAAATATATTCCAGTTACAAAAAGTAAATTATTGAAATGAATTGAATACATTAGATATATTTTGCTTTGAAAGTGTACCCATAAGTTGGGTAAAATCAAGTCTCAGGGAAAAGAAAAAAAGGGAGATTTCTCAATGATCTTTCTAGTAGTTTATGCTTCTATGCTATTGGATTTTAAGTGGTTTATTTTGCCTTAATTTTATTCTGCATTTAGATGTTTTCTTTTTGTGTGTGTGTATGTGTTTTTTTTTTCATTTGTGGTGATAAGATCAATGTCCTAGGTAAATGCATGAGCTATGCCAATTAGCACGTAGCTTCTATATTGCCTCTTGAAGCAGCAATTGTTGAAATTTTTTAGTGCATCATATTAATTTATCTGTGGTTGAAACAATGAAAGACTTAAGACAACAACCCTGAAGTTCATTGTTAAAAATCATTCAACATATAAGTGCAAAAACTTCTAAATTTTTCAGTGGAACTAACAGCATGACAAGAAAGGATAAAAATGATATTAGGTCAGAACTTGTAAGTGCACAGACCTAACAGCCTTGGCAGGATCTTGTCAAAATTAAATCATTTCAACTGTTTCAGTTTAATTTGACATAGCAAAAAAATGTCTAAAATCATCACTTCTCATAAAGAGAAGCTTTGCAGTTGAAAAAATTTTATAAAGCACTTTGTGAATTCAATTTATTACTTGAAAATGCTCAAATTTATGTGTATTAGAATACAGATATGAGTTATCTAACACTGTTTGAATGACTTATATTCAAATTTGCTGAGCTGTAATACTGGCATAATTTTAGTTCTCGGTAGTTTTATCTCTCACATAGTTTTATTTCTCACTGAAACTACCCGCTATTTTTTCACAGCAGTATCTGTACCTTCCCTTTCCCTTCCCCAAATTTGTAACAGGTCCTTCTTTGCTGTTTACAGCCTCATTGATATTAAATCTTTGTGGAAGGAAGGTTACAACTTAGATTTTTGCAAATGGTACAAAGAAATTAACAAGTCTGAAGAGAGTAGTATGAGGAGAAAATGCCTAATATAAAGGCATATTAAATTGCCAAAAGATTAATAAAACTGTCAAATTTTATTAATCAGAAAAATGTCTTTTACATTGTTGTGAGAGGTTATGGATATCTACTATACTTGCAGAACTAATGACCAGGAGTCAGACCTAGCTGTAAGGTATTCTGCATGTGCAAGATTCTTGGAGAAAACTAATCAAGAACGGAAACTTCATTAAGGTGACAGGCTTTTTTCATCATTCCCCTTCACAGCTGTCTTATTCAAAGGGTATGAGAATGATAGCTGACCTTCTGGATAGAAAAATGACATTTAAAAATGTGAATAAAGTACAAATTAATCCAGCTATAAAAGGAAAATACAGTATATCATTTCTTTGTCTTTGGTATTACTGTGCTGCAGTGATAACCTGCCCCAGTTGAAATCTGTGGGAATTCACAATTGATTTTTACAGCTAAATATGCCATCTCCTGACATCAGAAAAACAGTGACTGAAGAGCTTCAGGTTATATTGCAAGGTTTTATATTTGGAAACTATGCAAATAGAGTTCCTGACTCATTCTAATCCAAAACTAACATATACTGGGCCTGATTTTTGTAATTTCTATAAGTAGCTTTTCGACACTCTGGTGGCTAGGATGTACATTTGAGAAGTGGGAGTGATAGATTTGAATCTTCACAAGCAAAGAACAAGAACCTCAGCTGTCTTTGAAGCAGCTGAGACCAATATCCTTTTAAGAAGGACCAGTTAAGGACTGGCAGCCCAGTCAGTCCATGGTGTTGGCAGCTGTTAACACACATTCTCCAAATAGTAGTATAGGTTCGAGTCATCCATTCCCACTATGTTCCAAATGTTGTGTTTTGGGTCAGGCCTATGTTCATGTAAGTCAAACTTGGACTTAGGAAAGGGGGAAAGCTGATTCTCTGGAACCTCTATATTAGCTGTGTTTTTCTGTCTTTAACTAGGCCTGTAAAACTCATGGAATTTCCATGGTAAATCCTGAATTGCAAATTCACTAGTGCTAGTAAATCCAATTGGCCTGATTTTAGATGTAGTAATAATAAGACTGAGTTTTCTGATATTCTAGAGTTTGGTTGGAAATACTCTGTGCAGCTGAGCTGTAACCTCAACTGTCGCTGCATAAAAATATATTAAAAATTGTTTCTGCCAAGATAGTTATGAAATCAAGTCAGTAGTATTTTGTAGTACCAATAATATTTGTGTACCACATGTGCACTGCTTTATAAATGTGCGATTCAAGATCTGTGCTAAATGTGAAATTAGTAAGCTGTTTGTCCTTGCAATTGTGAAATTAATTTTTTTTATTTTATTTTTTTCCTGATAGAGTGGCATAACTATTTCAAACATTTCCTGTACAAGTTATTTTTTGGTATACCATCCTGAGTGGTACTGTAAATATCAAAATAAATTATTTATGTTACTTATATCCAGCTCGCTTTAGCTAGATTAACATGAATTAACATGCTATGCAAATGTGTTTAGCTTGATATTTATTCCATCTGAAATTTCAATGGTAAAGTGTGACCATGCTAAATTAACTTCTATAGACTATATCTCATAGGCCTTCATATTGCATTTAATGTTGTTCCCGAGATTTCTGGGCACATTTAAATACTTTTCACATACAGGCACCTATTGGGAGACCTGTAATAGCAGCTTCTAGAATATGAAATCTGCTTACCCAGAGAGAAGAACTTTTTTTCCTGATTACTTTTTCTCAAAATCTTTAAAGCAGAGAAAAGGCCGTTGGTTTATTTCCCCTGCTCTTACTGGTTCATTTTTGAATATGTAAATATGTAATATGTAAACTATGTAATATGTAAACAATATGTAAACTCAGTTACCTTACTAGAATTTTTATGCTACCTCCTTCATGCTGTCCTTGATAACTACAATTATCACCATCAGTTTGCTAAGCTTGCAAATGTGCAGGAATTTGTGCTGTACTTCTTCCTACCAATTGTGTCTACCAGTATCTTTAAGAACGCATGGGAGAAAGGACATGACAGTGATACCACTATACAGAAATCTGTACTTTGTTAGAATGTGTTCTAACTAAATTGCAAAGAGCATTAACTTCTCCCCCCTTGCTTGCTTATATAGTACAGCTTTTTACTAACTCAATGCTTAAGAAAAAATGTCTGAGAAAGGCAAGAACTGCTTTTGGTTTACAGCTGCAATATCTGGAAAAGGAAAGAGAAATTCTTGCTCTTTTGAAGCAAGGTATGTTAATGACAAATATTTCGCTTATGGGTATGGGAGGTTTCATTTTAATAGTTAAGTTAGTTGATAATCTACGGAAACTTTTTTTTACCTCTGAATTTAATTATAGCCAAGATATACAGGCTGCTATTTTGAGAATATATTCTGTGTTTTTTTTTTTGTTTTGTTTTGTTTTCTTCTTTCATGAAGCAGCAGTAGAAAACAAGGGCAAAAAATCCAAATTGACAAATCATTAAATCATAGTTCTATCAACTTCCATTTATAGCAAGTTTTGATGTGGTGAAAGTCAGTGTATGCAAATGGAAATTACCCCAGTGTGAAAACAGGGAGCCTGATTTTTTTCATGTAGTCATTCCCATCAGCCACAAGCCAGCAGTGTGTTGTAATGACAGCAGGTCAGAGCATCACATGTGCGTTGTTTCTAATACTGTATCTCCTAAAAGAAGTCCTATTTATGCCTATAGTGGCATATTTACTCATTTCTGCCAGCTAAATAATATTACTAAACAACTGCTTTTTAAACTCCTTGCTGACAAAAATTCTGGAGCATTTAAGATTAGAACAAGTTGCAGATAATTTTTTTCTCATCTTTTTGCTGTTCTAAGGATACAAACTCAAGTCTTTGTTCTTTTTTCCAGTAAAGTACAAGTGATAATTAAAGAGATTGTGTATAGGTGTGAAGTTTTATACTGAGTGTGAGTTTTATACTGGTAAATGTGTATTTCACAAAAAACATTTGCTAATCAAACCGAGATAATTTTGAACAATTCTATCTCCGTCTTTATCATACATGTATAATAATAATACAAAGAAAAGGGAGCCATGAAGTATTTTACACTCAAAGTGTGACTTTTCATAAAATTAGCATGATAGTTTTGGATTCCTAACACCTTCCCACTCCAAAATCTACCTGTTTACTGCATTGAAACTGACCCTGTTTACATAAAGGTTCCAGTATCTTGGCTTGACACATCTTTCAAAATAACAAAGCCTTATAAATGTGCTCTACCTCCTCCCACCATGTCTACCACTATCTTTAAGAAGGCATTGGAAAAAGTTGTGGCATAGAAATCACTACACAGAAATCTATACTTTGTTAGAATATGCTTTACTTAAATTGCAATGTATACATGATTTTTTTTTCATATAGCCTACATTTTGCATAACTGCATAGTAATTAAAGCCTTATAAACAACCCATAGCAGGGTATACATTGCAGGAGAGATGACAGTTTTGTTGTTGTGTTTGGATTTTTAGCTTAAAGTCATTTAAAAATAGTTAATAGGATTTCATTTTTCACCCTGTTTTTTAAACCATGATAAATTTCCCCATTAAAGTTCTGTGACGTTCTCTTATGACAGTACATGAAATTGAGTGACATAAGCCTCTGCCCTCTGGTGGCAAAGCAAGTTGGTAAAGTAAGCTAACAATGAATGTTTTCTTCAACATAACTCTGTAAGATGGTAAAAAGTGCTAAGGGTTCAGCTCTGCAGTCACTGAAATTCCTGTCTGCTCTCAAAGTTCCTTAATAGAGCCAGGACCATGGGGAGATAATGACTGGCCTTTTTGATTCAGTGCTGCCATTCAAATTCTGCTTTAAACACAAGTATTTTCAAAGAAAAAGGGAAGTCACCATGCCATGTTGATGAGCAAAGCCCTTCTGGCATACCCTCTGCACAAATCATCAGGTACAGGAATAAGCTGTAAGAGTCCAGTCCAATCTTCTAGAGATACCAAACAGAGTTAACTGAAGGGATATTTAATCAAGACATACTTCAATAGAAATATTAAACAGATACAACTAGTGAATAAATGAAACCATAAGGAGTCTAAGAAGTGTAATCTGGATGTTTGGGCAAAGAATAAACTTTTTTCTTCTTTGCCCTAGAAGCAAAGTACTTTTCAATGATATTTTCCAAGGCACTTGCTGATTCAGCAAGCTCAGTTTCTTATTTTGAGATTCTGACATAGTTTGTGGGTGGTTCACCATGAAAAGAAAAGGTATAATAATAAGGAAGAAGGGAGGGGCACAGTTGTGAGCAGAAGTAGAGAGTCATGAGAAATCTGTGGAGACAAGCGAAGAAGCTCTGTGTATATCAAAAGCCACAGGAGGTTACAATAAATGAATGATAATGGTTAAAATTTAGAAGTACAGAAAAACATAGCTAAGGGAGACTAGATGTCAGGTTTTGCTTGTCTGTGCAGAGCTCTCTTCTAATTCACTCTTGGAACCAGATCAGAAGGGTCTTTTTAGCTGCAGTTCAGTGTAATAAAAGGCTGAGAGACTTTCTGAGGGAAAAGAAATGCATAAGAAATCATGTGTTTAAAAAAATAAACTCAAGGATCAGCAAGCAGAAAAATAAGCTTAGGCTTAGTATAATATTGTAGTAATGTATTTACTGTCCTGGAACTTCATGATATAAATTAAGCTCAGATCTGAAGTACAGCAATGGGTTTTGTTCTGATCTTGTGTTCAGTGCATTAAGAACAATGTGACATTCACTTAGTAGCTGATTGGTCTTGTTGTAATGGTAATCTGTATGGATTTAAGGGTCTGTCTGTTGCCTAGTTTTTGAGCTCAGTAGTGCAAAGATCCCTCAGATGTCTTAATGATAACAGAGTACTATGATGTGCTACATATTTAAATTCTATCAAGTATATTCACCATAAATACCACCATAAATAAACCCATATGATATTCAGACTTCCAAAGAGCAACTGCCTGTAAACACTGTAGTTCAAAAGAAGAAGGGAAAAAAAAAAAGTAAAAATAATAAAGTAAAAATGTTTGAGTTTGTAAAACCAGAAAAACAATGTAACAGCATCTCTCTGCCTATAACATGCTATGTACTGAATGTCCTAGCCATCCTGTTGATCTGAGAGTTTGTCACTAAAAAACAACAAAAGGCAAGAGGGAAGACAATGGAGTTTTTGCCATGTGTTTGGCAGAACCTCAGCTTTGGTATTTCTGCAGCTGACTGTAATGGAAGGCACCCTCAAAGTGGGGAAACGCACACTTTTCCATAAAGTGGATCAAAGAGCTGTCAGGGAATAGTAGCTTTCACTTAGCAAATAGCATAGAAAATGGAGGGCCCTTCTGTGAATGGAAAGGGAATGTGGGAGACATGCCATGATGGAGTGGTCTGCCACAGATTAAAGCACAGGAGGCCCTAGCTGACAGAGTAAAATAAGGGGTGAGAGTGGGTAGGAAAGCTGCAGAGAGGGGTGAACGGGAGAACAGGGGAAAACCAGGAATTACTGGTGTCTGCAGTGAATTTGGCTTTACAGAAACTATTAGGGTTATTGCTGCCTAATGCATTTAATTGAAATTTTAAAAAGAAACATTGTGGATTGGCATCCATGTAGCTTTGAGCATATTTGTTATTAAATCCCACTTCTTCATGTCCTTTATGTACTGCTACCATGAGTAGACAGCCTACCATTTCCCAAACATCTGCTTTGAAAGACTTGTGAATATTTGCTTACAGTAGCATGTATTTAACATTTAAGCACTTTCAGCAACTCTTTGAAACAATTAGCTCATAATGAGCAGCTTCCATGCTAGCAAACTGTACTAAAATGCTTATTAGAAGCTTTAAAATGTTAAGATTCTGACTTTAACAAGAAAAAGGCCACACAATCATCAGCGCACTCTGGGGAGTCATTTTGAGGTGTTGTTTCTACAAAGGAGAAAATAATTGCTGCAAGGAAGTTCTATTGCACTGTATGTTTTTGTGCCAGGACAATGCCTCAAGGTACATCAAACCCTGTTTGATACATACAAAGGTACATACAAAGATACATACAGGTACATACAAAGCTGAGTTCTTTGTATAGATTCCCAAAACATCATATAAATGGAGCTTTGACATGATACATCACAAAAGTTCTTTGGAATTTTCTTGGGCTTTTTCATGAACATATATCTCACTTCCTCCATCATCAGGGTCAAGGGTGCTGCCTTGCCTGCATAGCTGCAAAGTTTGACAAGATACTCAAGCCTGGAAAAAAAGGGAAGACAGGAAAGTACATCCTGACACCAGCTGTTTCAGAGAAGGGGGCTCACAATGAGGTTTTGTTACATCAAAAAAAGGGATTTGGCTCAGGAGTAGGGTTTTTCCCTTTGTTTATTGACCACAGAATAGTGTGGCCAATATATGAGATCTCTGACTTCTTGAAGCTGTCCTTGAAGATTCAGCAAGCCTTCTTTGTGGAGACCCCTCCTAGAGAATCCAGGAGTACAAAATAAAAGACAGATTAAGGTTCATTTGTGGAGTTTGAACTTTCTAGTTAGCTGAACCACAAGACAGAAATAGCAATAAATCAAAAAATACTCTCTCTCCTTCTTTCCCCTAAACTTTGGGACTGATTATTTTTGCCTTGAGATGTGAACTCATCTTATCTAAATTACCTTTATCTGTAGTTTGTAACTCTGGGTCACTGCAAAATGGAAAAAAAAATCTGAAAAGAGGCTTATCATAGATCATTTCAACTATTCTATTAGAGGTATTTTTTCACATCAAATATGCATAAGAGGGAGTTATTGTAACATTGTTACAAATTTAGAAAGCAACAATGCTAAGAAAAATATATGGAGTGCATGTGCAAAATTGTTATAAGCCTGTTTTAAATTATGATTTTTTTCTTAAACCATACCTTTACATGCTTAAAGGTAAATATAAATTTTCAAGACCTCAGTGACTTGGAAGCCCATCTAACTCTATGTCTGCTGTGCTTTTATTGCTGCAATTATAAAAGAAGATTCTATAACAGCATTTCAATTGTGTTTGAGCATGAAGGAAAACGGAAGGTATTTCTGCATATCTGCACCCCAGGTTTTTTCTCTAAATTATTTTCATTCCTTCTTCATAAGTGGAGTATCTTTCAACAGCACAGAATATGAGACTGCAATTTATATATATAAGAAACAGAGAAACAAGATATATAATGCTTGAGAAAAGTGTCTAAGTCACAGGCATAAGACTACTGAAGTCATGGCAAAAATTGCATTGTGTTAGTAGGAGCACTGAAGCTACCTCTCAATGAAGTGACCTATCAGTCAGATTAATGGTCTTGAGTTTCCACATCCTATTAGCAGCAGTATTATATAAGATTCTTGAATTCTCAAGAAAACAAGATCTGATTCTGGATAGAATTACTGTGTAGGTGTAGAGACGTTTGGATCCAAGGTATTTAGGATAAGAGTATCACCAGCAAGGGTGCATCTCAAGCCCTTAACAGTAAACAAAGTTCTATACTGAAGAATCTTTCTTCAGGATTAGCACACTAATAACTTTTGTGATGAACAGAATGGCTGAAAACTTGTTCTCATTTCAGAAAATTATTAAACTCTCATTGAATATTTCAGGAAATGTTGGGTACATGTACCAAAGTGGGACACTCTGTTATAGAATACTATGATCTCATACCTGTTGTTAAGGTTTTGAATGATTTTCATCGAGTAAATAACAGAAGTGACTTAACATTTGCAGAAGTATGAACAAGATTTATTTCCTATTTTGTCTAGAAAGCTGTGTAGTCTTACAAAGGACATTTATTCATTCTGGACCTCACTCTAACATCTGTAATACCCAAATAATAAGCTCTTTTCTGCTCTTGGTTATCTAGAGTATCAGCTCTTCATTGCTTGCAACATCTCATACTATGGAACTGCACATATACAGTGTTAGTACTGTTCTGTGATAATCTACGTAATTACCATAATTGCTCATTGTATTCTGTGCATTTTAGTAATATTCTAATTGCTGCTATGTCCTTGAAAATGTCATCTTTCTGGTCATTAGCACGGTAAAACCACCTTTTACTGTGCTAGGTGATACCTAGCACGGTAAAACCACCACAACTTTACAAAATGACCCAAATTAGAACTTGACCAAAATGTCGCATGAATATATCTACTTTCAACTTTGGTACCTGCTTCCACAGCAGACAGTAAAAATAAAAAATAAAAAAATAAAATAAAAAAAAAAAAGGTATACCTTGGATCCCCAATGATAAATGACTGTGCTTACATTCTGAAATCTCTAGAATGTCTTCTATGAAATTTTCTGAGTAAGAGTGTTGCAACTGTTTCTTGGAAGCAAACACACACACACAAAATAAATAAATAAATAAATAAAATTACTAAAGACAATTTTTAGGAGGGTTTTTGTTGTTGTTGTGCTCCTTTTATCTTCCTTGTATAACAGTACCCAAAGACCGTCAATTTCATAAAATACGGTTCACAAAAAGAGGTTTGCTATACCAAATAAGATTTTTTTTTAAAGTGCTCCTGCTTTTGGTGTCTCGTATACTGGATATTGAGTATAAGAATATTTTTAAGTGGTTGAGTACCTGTAGTTGCCACGTCATCATCTGCTAGCTTTTGAAATTACAATCCACTCTGAAAAATTGCAACAAAAGGTAATTAACACCAGAAGAACACAGATACCATTATTTTCTTATAGAAATAATACAAATGCCTTATTTTAGTTATTTCTTTTTTGACAGGTATGTTAAGTTGTTCTTTTAATGTCAATCTGATCTTTTAAAAATTAATATCATTGTTGCATACGTTTCTTTGATAGGTTAAAGTCCAAAAGAAGTAGATTCTGTTTAGCTAAAATGTCCCACGGTGCTCTGATGTGTTAAAGTGACCCAATTACTGTATATACTTACCAAGGAAACTTCTAACCGAAATATCAAAATCTATCCTAAATAATCAGCAAACTAAATGAAGCCAAGGGCCACCCTTTGTTTTAATTACCATAATTTCCTCAATGTCTCACTTATAAAAAGTGTGTATTTCCTTGTTCACCTTTTGTCTTATTTCCATAGTTAGGCTGTTTCACGCGAGTACAGTTTGCTTCAGACACTGATTTTGATTTTGTGATGCAAATTTTTAAACACTTCAGTCAGATGTTTTCAATTTCCTCTGTCATGGGTCAATGGCAAAGACTCCATTGACTTCCACAAATGTAGGAGCAGATGTGAAGGGTTGACTTCATGATACATGTGTAAACAAATGAAAATGTTTTCCACAAGAAAGCCAACTTTAAGATGCCAAGAACTCTTAACTTATAACAAGTTTTTTTTTTTTGTTGTTTTTTTTTGTGTGTTTTTTTCCTGCCAAGATCTTCAGCTGTTGAGGCCATGGAGCAAAACTGCTGAGTTTTACAAAATTAATTAAATGGCTATCAACCCAACCAAACATATAGAAGAAATTTAAATTGTTTTAACTTTACAAACATGGAAAGGAAAACTAGAGAAAACACATAAAAGAGTGAAGTTATGATTACTGTTAACAACCGTCTATCAGCCTGTTTCACTAGGATGGTTGATAAGACTTCACATTTTCCTTAAAAACAGGGTAAATCCCCTATTTTAGTGTTAATCTCTTCTGTGTCTTTTACTGTCATCTCTTAAACCACAGTGAATTTTTTAACTGAGAAGAGGATAACGACCGTTCTCTAATGTCTGGGTAAATCAAATCTCCATCTAACATCTTCTGAGCATTTACATGAATAAAGGTTGGTTTAAGTACTACTTTCATGAAAACGAACAACCAAAAAAATTGATAGCATTTTTCTTAACAGACTAATTTGTTCTCATTTTCCTGCTTATGAAAAACAGAGAAAATAATTTGTCACAAGGCTAAACTGGAATTGTGTCTTATTCAGTAAAGCTGTATGTATCCTTTTCATGGACCTTACAGAGGGCCAAGTACAGTTCTTCCAGTATGATCCTAGAAGTTCATGGGTCACCCTCTGCCATTTCCTGCATTCCTAGCTTCTCTTCAAGGTAGATACAGTTACTCAGAAAACCTGACATGGTTCACAGAGTTTGGTTTCCCATCATACAAGCATACGTATCTGCCATAGTTGTTTTAAGAGCAATAGGAGAACACATCTACTTTCCTCCAAACCTCTGTGTGACATGATGTCCTGCAGTGCTTCCAAAATGGATCAGTGATATCAAGGCAAAGGCTGTCCTGTAAATTATTTTAACACGGGTATATTTCTTTACCCTGGTTGTAATATGTTTTACCTGAACAATCTGCTGGAACAGATTGCTGGGCAGAAGATTTTTAACCATGCTATCTAAGCTCTGTTCAGAACAGATCTAAGAATAAATGACAAAATCATAATCATCTCATAAATTATCTACATGATTATTTCTACTATTGTCAAAGAACAGATTAAGGAAAAATTCTATCATGGATGGATTTAATGAGCCAGTTAAGGTTATTCAGTGTTGCCACTGCAATCAGACTGACAGTATATAAAATACTTTTCTATTAATATTTTTTTGAAAAGAAAAAGCAGTTTTGCAACAATATAGACTGTCTAACCATTTCATGAATCTTTCATTGCAAACTGAACATACTGTTTTAAATCCCTCCCTTTGAAATTATTATTGCTTCTGGAATTCAACAGTGTAGTAGATGATTACCAGTCCAAGAGTCAGGGGGCTGAAATTCTGTACCAATTGCTTCAGAATACAGGAGCTTAGTATATTATGAATGGCTATTTATGGTTTGTATACTCTGGTTGTGAATAGCAATTTATGCCATAAAAACTGACAGGTTTCTATTCTGATTTCCAATCTACTACTGAAATCAGTAGTGAGGGTCGGTTTCCTTCTAGATTTGACAACCTTTGCAGAATTACTGTAGATTTAATGATTGGCAACTATAAACAAAAAGGAAATAAATACATAGAGGAGTTGTGTTGACACACTGTAGTATGTAAAACTATTGATGTAGTGTGGAAGATAGATTTCACTGAAGTCAATTGGAATTTTGTTACTGGGTTCCACATTGCCAACATTTCAGTGTCAGTACATAGAGTTTGGCTATTTTTACCTCGGATTAGCGTACAGTTCATCTGCTTTCCTGCCCTTACTCTCTTATTTTCCTCTCTTCCTACTCTCCCTACCTTCTTACCTCTCGTTGGTTCCTGTTCTGTATCTGCTGCATCTGCCAGGCAGTTAAATTTTAAAATAGCTTCTTCCCTTTGAAGTGCTAATGCTAACACTGCTATTTCTATAACAAGTAACATCACTGACTGTTGTGGTTTGCTTTTACTCTTTATGTATTTGCATGTGCATTTGTATGTGTGTTTTTAACAGCAATAAAATAGAAAAAAATAAAGGAAAAAAACCTCCTAATTAAGTTTTCTAAATAAAAGTTAAATCCCAGCTGCTCCACCTCAGGCTGTGATCTTGTCAGATCTCACAAGCTAAGCAGGTCAAATTTGGAGAGTAATTAGATAGGAGACCTCTGAGGAAAAAACAGGTGCTTTATGTGGTGGCATTGAAGATTCAATAGCTGCCACTGTTCAATTTCAGTAAGTGTTAAAACATTGTTTATGTTGTTCTTTCTTCATTCACTCTCAGTGGCCATTAAATACAGTAAGTCAGTATGTAACCGCTGTTACTGAAAATCTTAATACTGCTTATTGCCAGAAGGTAGGAGGATGCTCTTGGACAAAGGACCTCTTTGTACATACTCTATTTTTGTAGTCTTCTCCAACCATCTGCTAGTATCCTAGATAGGAAAATAGATGAGCTATACATTGGAGACAGAGGACTGGACTTTCAATCACATCCAGTCATAGTATTCATGTGTTTTTTTTAACAGCCTGAATTGTTTTATGTGTTAAGCACTTAAGAAATTACTGTTTTCTTCTTCATGTTTTTGTTCTGCTGTTGAATAAAATACATATGTGCATGTTTATTTTAAACATCTATACTTACCATATTTACAGTAATCATCATCTGCCCTAGTGTGGCCTTTATACAATATCATGTACAGTTATGTAGCAAAATACAAATAAAAAATCATTCCATACTTGGGTGTTAACCTTAAAGAGCTTAGGAGTCCTTGCAAATCTCCTGTGAGATTTAGAAAGCTCAGAGATGTCCATTTTAAATATTTATATTTCATTCTTTCACACTGTGTATGTTTCATTCATGAATGTGTTGCATCTTCCATGTAAATCATTTCATTTATTTCCAGGTATAGGAAAAAAAAACAACACTGATTAATAATGAAGTCGCCAGTTATGTGTGCACTAAGGAAATCATTTCTGCTATGTAGATTATCCTCAAGATTTGCTTTGGAAAAGATAATCTGATAAAACAGTTTACTGCTTTGTATAAATCAGGAATGTGTGAGTATGCTTCAGTGGGTTGAACAGTGGGACAAAGTGGGCTTGTCCTCTTGCAAGGCTTTCTTTGAGTTGATTCTGTTTGTTTACAAGAAACGATAAAATTCTATTTCCTGGAACAAAGCAATGGAATATTCCTTCATCAGTTGCTCTAAGCCACAGACAGTCATCCCACTGCCCCAAAGGCTCTGTCCTTCTCTAAACTTTCTTCAAGGCTCCAGGAGCAAATTCAAAACATACCTGGTTACATTTTCTCTCTCTTTTTTTCCTAGACTTCCTAGAGAGGGTGGTGTAGGTGTGCTGAGGAGGTTCTAAGCATCTAAATCTTCAAAAAAAAAAAAAAAAGTCATTAATTCCCAACTTTTTCCTGCGTATAGGAATGCCTTTTTGATTTAGCTACTCTTTGTGGTCTTTGAATGATAGCTAGATATACCAGTTTCAACTCCCAAAGTATAAATTATTCCTACAAACACCTTAAAGAAAGGTGTTCCTTTGAAAATGGGAGGTGGGAATTGCATAAGTCAATTAATAACAATATATATTTTTATATACAAGATTTATCACACAGCTTTTTATTGTGCCCAAAGGCTGGTCAAAAGGGGGATGAGAGGAGGGAGGGGGGGGGAAGGTGGAAGAAGGGGAGAATATTCCCACTAGATGGAGGAACTATTAATAGGGATTGATCTTTCTTCAGTGCAGTCCTGTTTCTAAAAAGTGACATAAAAAAATCCCATTTCCAGAAAGTATATGTATGGAGAAAGCTTCATTTTTCAGAGATCCAACCTATATCAGTCTTCACCAGCAGTCCAAAACTTATCCAAGTTTTCTCCAAGGTGCCTGTTCTTTGGCTTTAATTTGATATTAGCTCCTTTTTTATATATTGGCTGTGTCTGCATGTTTATGTCCTCCATGTTTAGCCCCTTTTTGTTTCACTTGTATTTATTTCCTTCTTAAAACAGCAAAACCACTCCACCCACCTCATTCGCATTCTGAGCTGGCTTTTCCAAGCTTTTGTTTTGTACATAGATGTGTAATTGTGTTTGGGGTTTAGAGACTACAGTCATTCCAGCTACTTGTTTCTGCAAAGGAGCATAATGACTTCTTACATCTATCTTAAATGAAGAGGGACAGCTATACCCAAGAGCTGCAGTGGGGTTTATCTGACATAATTTTACAGCATTATAAACCACATTACAGCTGAAACTTCAGGATCAGCAAACCAGTAAAGGTCTTGGTTCAGCATTATGGTGTAGTGAGTTTTCCTTCTGGTGATGTCACATCTGTTGTGCCAGAAGCAAGAAATGCATCGAGGTTTTGAAGGGCATCTGCAATGCCATCTTTGGCTAAGAAGGTTGTTCAGAGTAGGTGTACTATGCACATCAGTCCTGTGTGCAACGTACCCTGCCTGTGTAGTTAGTTTTGGAATGTTTTCAGGGTAAGGGAACTACAAAACCAATTTTAGATACAGTCTGCTCTGAGTCTGCAGAAGGTAAAGCTCAGATGGACTAGTAGTTTGGGGTGTTATTGTCTTTTGGATTATCTTAATCCTTGCTCTGAGTGTTCATTCACCCTTCCAAGTCACTGTGCTTTCTTCTGTTTACTGCATGTGGTGATCCAACCTAGTGCAGTGCAAGGGTCTTATAAGTGAGGATATTTCAAATCAAAGACAAATTTAAAAATCAGAAATAGAGTATATAGTAACATGTTTCAGCTTCAAAAAATAACTACACTTTCTTGGAATGCCCTCAGTAATCCTTCAGCGGATGCCAAACCCTGAGGTTTCATATGATAAAGTTCGTGTAAGTTTTATGTAAATTGAAATTCATATTTGTCTACATAATTTCACTTTGTTATAAAGCTGCAAAGAAAATGTCTTCGCAGAACAAGGAAATGTTGAGTCATATTCACTCCAAATAAACTCTAGTGACTTGAGTACAGAAAGATAGATTTTCCCCATTATTTGTCAAATGTATAATTCACTTTAAAATTAATTGAAAATCAGGGAAATGATACCCTTTATGACTTGAGTTTTAGTCTGTGCTTCAGACTGAAATAAACACTCAATCATGGCTCAACTGAAACCACAGTTTCTGTGTAGTGGTCAGAATTACTCATAAATCTGACTTCGTGAACCTTAGTGGATGAATAATGGTGACCAAAATTTGAGTATTGAGTCTTGAATCAAGCAAATGTCATATGGCCTTCAGGACAAGAATATTTCAGATAGCTGTACTATTATAATTTGTTTTAATTTTACCAAATCAGGATTAATTCTGTCTTCCTTCAATACAATTAATTTTCCAGAAGAAATCTAGAAAACTTTTGATGTTTATATTTTCATATTAGCTACTTTATTTAGGGATTTCATGTCAAATACAGTGAATCCTCAAAGAAAATTCAGTGAGTGAAATCCTAGCCCTGTTGAAGAAAAATAGCATAATTTCTTCGAGTTTTATGTGATCAAGATTTAGACTAAAGTCTTTGGCAGAGATGTGCCAAGAACAAATGTCTGGATGTGGCAGCACTGAAACTCTGAATGATCTGCAATGTTAACACAGATATAACTTGAAACATTCCCAGTGAATCTGCGTCCAGATAAGTTCAGGTGCTGCAGTTGGAACTACGGATCCAGATTTAATAAATCGGTCTCTCTTATAATACCAGCAAGGCATCAGAAAGGATGTTAATTATCTATTAGAATTAGTTGTACTTCAATTAATAAAAACAATAGAACAGATCCAGTGTTTGACGTTTTGAATACTTTTTTTAGGTACATAGCTACACAGAAGTCATCAAGATGACTCATGAATGAAATTGCCTATGCAATGGAGTTCTATGGCAAGGAATCTGGAGAATTTCCAAAAATACTTAGAACAGGTGGAAAGCACTGAAAATAGGTCTTTTCTCTTTCCAAATTGGCCATGTGGATTTTATTTTGAGTCACGGTCTTAAGCTATTTGTAAATAGGAGATCTAGCACAGCAGAGACACTACATGTAGACTTTCTCACCTTGCTAGCCATATGTGTTCTTCATCTCTAGCCTTTCAGTATCTCTATACCTTTATTCCTGTCTCTCAAACATATGACAATTGATCCACTACCTCATTAAACACCTATGCTTTTTCTAGAGTTTAATGCTAGATGTCCCAAAGCAAACATCTCTATATAGACAATTATTTAATTGGAATAGATGAAAACTAGCACAAAAAAATTTAGATGGATAAGGAGCTTCAAAAGAAAGGCAGCTTGTGCTGAAAAGAGAACTGTATAACATGGAATTTCGTAGAATCAGTCTTATTACTTCAGTATCTCTTAATAGTTTCACTAGTAATCTTAGAAAAAAAAAAAAAAAGAAAAAAAAAAAAAAGAAGAAAGAAAGAAAAAGTGATATTTACTGTTGATTCCCAACTTGCCAATAACACACACATGATATTGAAGCCAAGAAATGGTGTTAAGATAAGATAACAAATGTCATCATTATGAACTAGAGTCTAACAAAAATGTTTGGTATGATTTGGTAGTTTGTGAATCTGAAGTCAAACATCATGAGAAAAAAATATCATTAGTGCTGAGCACAGAGAAACTATACGCTATCTGCACTGGAAAGTCATGAAAGAAGGCCAATGCTATCTGCATCAGTGTTTAAATAAAGATGAGACACTTAATGGCTATTATGCATGTTACTTAGAGTTTAGAAGAATTACATGTAAAAATCTGTCCATCAGTGTTTAAGATACACTAAATCAAACTGTAATAGGTTACAAAGGTCATTGGGGATATAGAGAACTCACTTTATGAAAAGAGATTAGAAGAGGATCTGGCTGAATTAAATAAAAATTGTATTTTATATAAATAAATCAAATGGTGTACAGAAGAGAATATCACTTAAAGATGTGATAGAGAGAAAAAAATGAGATGATTTCTAGTCAGAGGAGTGATGTTCAGGAACTGCCTTCAGTTGGAACAGTGAAATGAACTGATTTTAAAATAAGCCACTGGATTATAGAAGATGTTAGATAATATATTTTGCTGAAAATCAGAGTTTTAGCTTGGTGATTCAAAGTTTTACTTGAGGGTTTGTTTTTTTTAATTACCTTTTTGTGCTAAAATTGATGTAATCATATGAAAAATTTGATTCTGACAAACTTTTTTTTTTTTTCCCCCAATAAAAACAGACAGAACAGTTCCATTTAATATTATTTAATGATCTTGGAGCACCAGTACTAAATACAAAGAAGTAATACAGTGACTATAGCTAGAAGCCATCAGAAAACAATAAGGAAAATGAAAATAACATGAGAAACAGACATCAGATTAAAAAAAAAAAATCATCAAAATATTAATCCAGGACACAAGCTTTACAAACTTCTAAAGATACACTCCAGAATTGGCTTTACCTGGGTTCTTATTCTAAAGGAAGAATGACTTGCAATACATGGGATCCCTCAGAATTACTTCTGTAAGAGTTCAGAAATGTGAAGAAAATGTGAAACGTTTGAAAAAGAGGGTAATTAAGTTCTTTACTTTACAAGAGGCAAACAAATATTATGAAAAAAGAAAAAAAAAGAAAAGAAAATTGAGCTGTAATTCTCAAGTGTTATGTGCCAAATGTGTAGTCTAACTGCAATCACTCAAGTATGAAACACAGAGATTTTAGTCCTGCTATAAGTGCAAATTACAATGCAACCTCAGCTGTGGAGTAGCAAGTAATTACTCTTTTGCATGCAAGTAACACAAAATCTACAGCATAATGGGAAAGGAAAAATAACAATAACACGTTATGGAATTGAAAATTTCCCACAGAATGGCTCCACCTTTCCATCATATATTCTGTTCCTTCCTCCTTACACAGCTTTAATCCTCATTGTCTATGATTATCTAACTAAGGACTTGTGACAGTTTGGGGGATCTCTCTACGTACAGCTTATGAATTCTGTTTGATACTTGGTAATCTCTATATATAGCTGTGTCAGGTCGAAAATAGTTTGCTTCCACAAGAGGTGACAGAAGGAAATTTTGCTCCTGGCACATGATCAATAAAGAATTGGTAATCTCCTGTTGAAGTACAATTCCTTGAAGAAGGAAGATGCTACCAGGTAGGCAGACCAGGTTTATAGATGAGGTGAGGAAGTAGTAAATCAGTGCTAAATCATGTTCTACACAAATTTCATTGCTTGATTAGGGAGCTGCCTACGAAGAGAGGAGGCTGGAAGAGCAAGTGTCTCCTTGGTGTTTGTCCTGGTTTCAGTTAGCACAGAATTAATTTTCTTCCTAGTAGCTGGTGGAATGCTGTGTTTTGGCTTAGGATGAGAAGAGTGCTGATAACACCCCGATGCTTTAATTGTTGCAGAGCAGTGCTTACACCAAGCCAAGGACATCTCAGCCTTTTGCTCTGTCCTGCCAACGGGCAGGCTGGGGGTGCAGTAAGAGCTGGGAGGGGACAGACCCAGGACAGGTGACCCAAACTAGCCAAAGGGGTATTCCATACCATCTGACGTCATGCTAAACAATATATAGGGGTGGCTAGCTGGGGGGAAGGGGCGGACTGCCCGGCTAGCTCAGTCGGTAGAGCATGAGACTCTTAATCTCAGGGTCGTGGGTTCGAGCCCCACGTTGGGCGCCAAAAAGGCTGTCGTGGTTTAACCCGGCTGGCAGCTAAACACCACGCAGCCGTTCGCTCACCCTCCCCCCTCCCTCTCTGGGACGGGGGAGAGAAATGGAAAGTGAAGCCCGTGAGTTGAGATAAAGACAGTTTAATAAGACAGGAAAATAATAATAACAAAATAATAATAAAAATAATAACAATAATAATACAATGGTGATAATAGGAAAGTAATAATAGTATGTACAAACAAGTGATGCACAATGCAATTGCTCACCACTCGCTGACCGATGCCCAGCCTAACCCCGAGCAGTCCGCCCCTTCCCCCCAGCTAGCCACCCCTATATATTGTTTAGCATGACGTCAGATGGTATGGAATACCCCTTTGGCTAGTTTGGGTCACCTGTCCTGGGTCTGTCCCCTCCCAGCTCTTACTGCACCCCCAGCCTGCCCGTTGGCAGGACAGAGCAAAAGGCTGAGATGTCCTTGGCTTGGTGTAAGCACTGCTCTGCAACAATTAAAGCATCGGGGTGTTATCAGCACTCTTCTCATCCTAAGCCAAAACACAGCATTCCACCAGCTACTAGGAAGAAAATTAATTCTGTGCTAACTGAAACCAGGACAGTGTTGTAGACTTAGTATATCTGGTAGTGAGCATCAGAGGACTGCTGGACTTGCAGGACTTCCACCTGTTTGTGGAATGGAAAAATAAAGTCAGAGACACGCAAGCGGGTTCCTGCCTAGAGCGGTACGTTTCTCGTGGCAGTTCGCGTAGCAGCTGTCTGTCCGCCTTAAAAGCCGAGCTGTTGCTTGCTTAACCCTCCATTGGAAACAACTCCAAGTCCAGTGCACCCCAAGTTTAAACAACCGGGATGTGAAGGAATCCAGGGCGCCTCTCAGAGCAGCAGTACAGTGAGAAAGCCCCGTGCCCGGTTCGGCGCCGGCTTGGGCGACAAGCTGGTGGCGCCGCTGGCCCGCAGCGAGCCCTCACGCGACCGGCACCGCGCTGCCTGCGGATCCCGGCCACAGCGACCGGCGCGCGGGCTGAGGGGGCGCGAGCCGCGGCCGTTAAACCCCAACGGCTGCCCGCGTGAGGGGTGCTCCCCGGCCCCCTGCCCAGCCCCGTTCGGGTGGCGGAATTGGGGACGAACCCCGTGAGAAGGGAGGCTGCCGTGCGCCCTGCCCTGCCTCCCGCAGCCCCCCGCCTGCCGCCTCCTCCTCCGGCCGGCGGAGTTGATGCATTAATCATGATGCGGCCGCTGTTAATGCGTTCACGCCGAGCGGGCTGTGCCACCGGCTCGCGGCGGAGCGCGGCGGGCTGAGGGCGTGAGGAGAGCTCCGGAGCCGAGGAGCCGCCGCCGCCTCCAGACGCGCGGAGTCGAGGCCGCGGCCGCACCCGCAGCGCTCTCCATGGCTCCGGAGGAGGTAACGGGAGACACCCGTCGCGCTCCCCGTCCCCCCGGCCGTGAGGGAAGGGGCAGGGCCGAGGGGGTGCGGGGTTGGCGGCGCTGGCCGGGCGGCTTCAACTTGCCGGGCGGGGGGGGGTTGGGCAGGATCGCGCGTCTTACCGCGGGAGAGGCTTCGCCTCGCGTCCCTGAGGTTCCCCCCCTCCGCCACAAGTCCTGCCCGTGGTTTAAAAATTGCTCTCTTGGCATCACTGTGCGGGAGCCGGGCTTACTTTCACCGCCGCTGACGCTGTTAAAAACGTCGTGGCTTCGGCGGTAACAACGCCGAGCCCCCTCCCTCCGCCAGCCTGCCGGGTCACCTGCTCCGGGTGAGAAATTAACCGCTGGTAATCCATTAGCTTCATCTTCCCCACTTACGCGAGAGTGATGAAGAGTTGCTAATTAATTTACACACGAGGAAATTATCTCTGAAGGAAGGAAAAATACCCCGTTGCACCTGCTCCGTCGAGACTTGTCATCTGGATCTGGAGGAGAGCTGTAAATCATGTAAAGTGTTCGCGGTGAAATCGGCTCCTGAGAGCTGTAGGATTATGTATCCAAATGCTGAATTTACAATTCCCACTAGGAAAAGACTGAAACTCAGGTCAGATATAAACTACATCATTTCATTTAAAACTAAACTGTAGTTATTTGTTGTAATTCTAAAGGGGATTTTTCTTTTCTCCTGATTAAATGGAAAGTACTATCAGAGCACGTAATAACGATTTACACGTTATAGCCTGAAATTTCTTGCAGACTTGGAAGTGGTTGGCAGTGTAAGGATGATGCTTTAGTTTCACATACGCCCTCTTATTTTTGCTACACATGGAAAGACTGAGAATAACCAGGCTGTTAAATTTTACTTAGTTTTTGGTATGTACAAAACCATATTTTCTGATATACAGAAGGGAGAGAACTTGGACTAGGGAGACCACAACTTCCATTGAAAAGGCTGATTTTCTCCACTAACTGAAATCTGTGTGATGTCTGCTTTGATTATTTCCATCCTTTGAAAAAAACATTAAAAATGTGATAAGCTGCTTCCACGAATTCTGCTTGCTGCCTCTAAGGCAATACTACAATAGTTCTTGACACTTGTCTGTTAAATGAGCTGAACTGGGGAGAACTACTGCTCAGTAGGATTCTTGTTTTTAGGGATATTTATTCCCATGTCAGATATTTCTTGATATATTAGAAAATGTGTGGTTGTTGTTGTTGTGTTGGTTTTTGTTTGTTTATTTGTTTGTTTTCAGACTGGTGAGATCATGTTTTCATATTATAAAAATTCTTTGATTTTTAATTTCTAGTTTAGTTTTATTGCACAAGTGAATTTTGCAATATATGACTAGTTTTGTTGCTGACAAAACTAGTTTGAGGTTTTGTCATTTCAGAACTAAAATATATTAGAGTTAATTAATATCCCAACATATAATACTGATAATACTGTAAATGATAAATATTATTGTTTTAATTATGTAAAAGTACTAATTCCTAGTTAAAAACATTGCATGTGTTGTAGTTGGAGACTGTACATTGCATTAAATCATGTCATCAGAGTGAAGGAATGAAGGAGGTTGTGTTCTTCAACAGTGGTGGCACATGTGATTTGAAAGTTTCATCAGTTGTAAGCTTATTGTAAAAGTATACGGATACAAATGGCAGCAGAGGGCTAAACTAATAAAATATACTAAAACTAATAGAGAAACCCAAGAGGTAAGAAAGAACATATGAGCTAGGCTAACCACTGAATATGCTTACTTTGAAGACCAGGATGTTTGCAGTGGTTGTCCTATCACTGTTCTACAGCTACAGAATAAGGGAACCAAAAATAAGCATAGGCTGAAAGAAAAAAAAAAAAAAAAGACAAAAAAATGTAAAGAAGGCTAGAGAGACATTAGGCTAGAAACAGAGAGAGACAGGCTAGAAACATTTTGAAATTTTGACAGTCTGTCAAATTCATTTTCTCCAGTACTTCATGTCATTGCTGAACTAAATCATATTCACATATATAGCAGTTTATGTCATTTAAGGTGGAATCCTCTGTTTAGTCTACCAATTAAATAAGATTCTGTTTTTCTGAATTTAATATAGCACAGAAAAAGAGGTGATAGAGGTCAAATGGCAGTCAGTAAAGGTGGCTTTATCTTTGAATTTGAAACAGGAGAGCAATTTATTTTCTTCTCTGATTCTTCTAATTGAAAATGCTATGGTGAGCAGTGGTCCCTGAAGTGGCCAAAGCATACTAAGCAGTATCCATTTACTGGTCTAAGATAGCACTGCAATAGAAATACTTTTTTTCTTTTTAAACAGCATTGTTCAGGTCACAGTGCTTTAACTATGTAGATTACATGTGAATAACAAGGAAATTCTGAAAAAAAATAGGGGTTTGACCAACTTCTGTCATAACTTAAGTTCCCATCCTGTGTAGATTCTGAAGTGAAATTTACATTTGGCTGCCGAAGTGTGGTTCAAGTTACATCAGAAAAGCATTTTTTTCTTTTCTAATCTAAAATTAAAAAAATCATTGGTCAACCAGAAGGGCATTGGGAAATGTGTTTACAGCCACAGCACTTCACTGTGCATACAATAATAACATGATTGTGTTTGATACAATGGATTGCAGGCATGGTGACTTCAGCGAATGATGGACCCGCCTACTTTCTCAATATTTGCAACGGGTTGAGTATGTTTTTCTGTGATGAGACCACAATGCTGAATGTTTCTCTATAGACATGGCTTCAAAAGTTGCTGGACGGGTCAGAGTTAGCTGACTGCACCACTGCTTGATGTTCTCTTAGTGCTATAAAAATAACTACTTGGCCCATATCTGTAGTCATATGAATATACCCTTTCTATTTTCTGTAGCTATTTTTGATTCACTCTTTGGTGCTTGACATAAGAAAACTTTTGAGTGGTCAGTGATTAACATCAAAGCAGTAGGCTACGTGGAGGATGATTAAATGTATGTCTTAGAATCTTATGTGAGGTTTTCAGAGAGCAACATCATTATAGAAAGGATAGTGCCAGGATTTCAGACATATCCATAGAGTACAAATTCCTATTCTGGCTATTTATATAGTAAGCAGAAATCTATTAAACTAGCAAGGATGACAAATATTTAATGAAGACTGAAAGAAGCTGTATCATTTCAGTATGTTTACAATGCACTGTTCTATTTAGTTGCTGATTAAATCTTTCGATCTCAAGGAATCTTGATCTTTCAATCTTCCAGTCATCTACTTTGATGCAATATTCTATAAAAGCATAAGGTAGAGGTTAAAGTCTTAAGACTGTTTTCTCTTAAAGATGAAAAGTTTGTTTTAGTCCTCTTATAACCCCAATTGAACTTCAGTGGGAATAGTTGGAAGAAAAAACCTGGGAAGGGAGGGGAGCAGAACAGGGAGCAGTTCTTTGCCATACTAATTCAGGGCTGAAGAAGAGGCCTTTTCAGGGTTAGGCAATAGCATTATCTAATCTCAGACATAAGCTGACTACGGTCTACCTTAAAGTTAGTTAAATACTTTGCCCTGTTGCTCTTTGTGGTTAAAAGTTTTGAAACCTCTCTTGTAATATGTAGAACTTTCTTCTAACTTCCAACCTAAATATATTCTTTGATTCCTAATTTGTAGTGTCTCAGTTTTATTACTTAAAGACAATTCCTTCTTTTGTGTGTATTCCTCAGTAAATTATAAACATTGATCATGTGCCTTTCATGTGCTAAGATCAAAGAAGCCAGAGCAAGTCTGTCAAGTTAAACAAGATACATACAGAGCCTAGAAACTTGATTCTCCTGAATTCTGAACATATCTCACCTGCATCCAATGCTGTGTCCCTGAAGTGTCTCCTTTATGTCTTAAATAACAGTTCTAATGCTCTACTTGGTCTACTAAAAATACCATACCAGACACTGGTGAAGATTAAGTTTGTTCTACAGGTATACCTAATTGGATTAGTTTTGCAGGAGAGATGTGAATTATTTTTCCCTGTAGTTCTGAAATTATAAGATACCATGTAATCAGAAATTCTACTATTTGCACTCATGTGCAAAATTTGAAGACTTGCTAAATGTTTTCCCATTTCCATTAGAACTAACTCCAAAAGTCCTCCAATGTCCACTGTAGAATAGTGAGAGTCTTGTATCAAGAATACTTCCTGTTTTTATCAAAACACCTCTACTTTTTTCCAAGTTCACAAAGTAGCACATGACAAAATCCATCTGAAGAGTGATTTTTAAATAAGTCCATTCATTATGTCACCTGTAGTTAGTTTTATATCTACTTTATTTTTTTGTGTTACACGCTTTTCAAATCAATAAATTAATGAGTGATGCCATGTCAAATTATTTGCTGAAATTTGAAGAGATTTCCTTTATCTTAATATTTTCTTTGAAGGTTAACTTGTTTGCTCCAGCTTGATGTATCTTTATAAATTATGTTGAAAATATCCTGCTTTTTTTTTTTTTATGATCCTCTTTATAGTTGATATAGTTGGGAAAAAAAAACAAACAAACAAACTATTACACTTATACATTGAAATCAGAATAACAGTTGCCTAGGCCACTTCCTCCTCTTATCTTAAGCAGGACATTTTATACTCTTGAGTCTACTCTCCACTCTGATATAGATTCTTCTTGAAACTCACTGTTTATAAAGCGTAGAATCCTACAGATTTCTGGTGATGATGCTAGGTCCTTGGTAAATTTCCTACCTTGTGCCTATCCATCAAGGAAGCTTAATCTAATAGCTCAAAAGCCATTGTATTCTTAGTTGGTAAGAACAGGAACCTGAATGAAACACTTTTTTTTTTAGTACCTTGTTTAATTTGCTAGGTCATCTTTGTGTCCCTATTGCTTCTTTCTTTCCCTATTCCCCAATTACAATTACTGTCCATTTTGTTCTGCCACTCAGGTGGATGTTCCCCTGAGACTTAACAGTCAAAAAGATAGGGGAGAAATATCCTGGGATTCTTGTGATAACTTGGGCAACCCTTGGCCATGGAATCATTGAATTGCCTGTGAAAATTTGCTACAGAATTGGAAAGTAATAATTTAAAGCTTAATTTAAACTTGACTTAGGTTCTATAATTTTAAATAACAGACTAACATGTCTACAATGGGTAAATCTGTTGAAATTATACAAAGATATTGTAATTCTCTGGATACAATTTTATGAAGACAGGTAGTTCATATGGCTCGACATAAAGAATATTATGACTTTCTGCTGGAAGGGCTTTGAAGTCCTTTTCTCATCCAGGTTTCCTAGACCTCAGAAGTGAAGAATCTTTCTATTCTCTTGAATTCTATGTTTTTGCTGAGGTGTCTGTCTTATTTTTGTAGAACTTTCTTGCCTGTTAAAAGCTGGTTCCTATTTTCAGTCCAGTCCTTTTCTCCTGGTATCAGTGAAACAAGTGACAGTATCAGAACTTTATCAGTGCTGCCAGCTAAGTTTTAAATGGAAATTATGGAATTGAGTAGAATGTTGCTACATGTTCATCTGTAGCCTTGAAAAGCCATTATCCTTTCATGCATGTTTAGAAGTTTAGGTTTTCTAATCATTAACGTAAGAATCTAGTTTCCAAATATTGACCAATTTATATAGCGACCCCCAGCCCCCCTTTGCAGTTAGCCCCCCTTGGCTAAAACTAACATATAGATTAGGAAGTTTTTAAGCCTACAGAATGAAGATAAGCCCTTCATACTTAGGAAAGAGTTGTTTCTGACTGATATATGAAGTAAGTGGAAAAGCTACTAAAATGAAATGTTCTGCAATGGCTTGAATAACGAGCTGGAGCAAGACTATAGGTACATTGCATTAATTAAGTTAAAGTGTGGTTTTTAAAACAGCTGTATTGTCTAAATATTTGAGTGTTTTTTGTTTGTTTTGTTTTAAATATAAATAGTGATTTACATCAATATTAATTTTACTTTGTTTTGGTATCACAACTTAAAAAAAAAAAAAACACTTCAGTAGTGTTGATTTTACTTAATTCCCAAAGTGTAACAAGATCTCAGTGGAAATGCAATGGTGTAGTATTACTCTTACTTCATGGTGGTGGTGAGGACCTCTGGAGGAGACCCCTGCTCCTCAAAGCAGGCTCACCTACAGCATGATACACAGGGCTATGTCCAGTTGCACTTTGAATATCTCCAGGGATGGACAAACAGCCTCATTAGGCGACCAGTGTTTGACCACCTTCATACTAATTTTTGTTTGTTTGTTTGTTTGTTTTTCATAGTGTTCAGATGGAATTTCTTATCTTTCTGAAGCAAGGGTTTTTTAACGTCGGCTTGCTGCAGGTGGTGGCAAAACCTTGATAAAAATTGTACCCGTATTCTACATTTTCTCTTGCTGTGACACACTCATCTGCTTTACCAGCAGAAGAGACACTGGACTACCCTCATTATAAGAAAACTTTAATGTTTCTAGGGTGATATTCAATGTGCTGTATAAGCTTGGTCTGCAGTCAAGCTGTTCCTCAGGAAAACTAATTCAATGTTGCTTGAATAGAGAACATTTCCTGTTGGTTTATGAAGTCACTAGTGCATCCACTTCTAGCTAAAAAGCTGTATTTTCTTTGCGTGTATATTCATAGAAGAGTGAGGTAGAGAAAGCTTTTAATGAAGTAAAGACTTTCCATTTACAGAATATTGTAAAAGGTAATACTTAAAATATTGAAACTGCTTTCCCCTCCCCCCCCCCCCTCCCCCCCAGAATTTATATACTGTGTTCTAGGGACACAATTTTACACAGCTAACTATGCTTTCAGCTTAAATACTGTAACATTGATATCAAGAAGCAATCTAGTTTTCTCAGTTTCATTCTTAATTCACTTCCTGTGGGAACTCCATTTGAAAAATGGAAGAATTTAACTTCTTTGTGTGATAATAAGGCATCTCAGGATGCCTCTAGAATTTGGAGAGAAATCGCTTTTGGCTTATAAGTTGAAGTGGATAGTTAGAGATGAAAAAATTGGTGATGGGCACCTGTGCAGGTTTGCAACTCTTGCCTTTACCTTGATTTCCAAAATCAATAAAATGTATATGCATTATCTGAATTTCAGAAAACTACTTCCCTTTGTTAGTTGTTGCTTATTTGATTTTGAAAAATTTCTGTTAACTCTGAGCATCTGTTTTATTTGGAAAGGCAGAGAAGTCCTTTTTCCCTGGTGCTATAAAGGGTGAAGTTATAGTTACTCGCTAAAATATTGCATATTATCTACAGTACAGAGATTTTTTTTTCATATTTTCCCCCTACTACTGTTCTTTAGAGTGTTAAACAATTTTGTATATTACATCTAAGTCACTGGAAATAAAGTCTTACCTTTTCATCATTTTTTTTTTTTTTCTTCAAAAATCAACCATAAAAAAATGTGTTGTAAGAATGAATTTATTTACAGTGGGATATTACTGGACACCTGAAACATTTGTAAGTGCAAAAGCAAAATAATTAGAAGGTAGATCATCTTGATAAATGACAAAATAGAAGTTGGTACGGATACTGTTTTTCATATGTAATTGAATCCAAAGGAATCCAAATACTGAGCATAAATTTTTGGTTTCTGGATGTGCAAAACTGGGCTAGTTCTGCCCTTGTCATAATTTAGCATTTATATAGTGCTTACTAGGTATAAAAGTCTATAGACATTAATGATCTTCATTACATTCTTTGCAGCAGGTTGGTGGGTTATTTCTACAAATGACCAGTATTAGGCCAATATATTTTAGACCTAGAAATCTGGTAGCAGTTTCAATTGTGATATAAATTTGTTTGAAGTGTTCACAGGGAAAGCTATATCTCTCGGAATCCAAATTCAAGCCTTACAACATATGCTTTCATTATAAAGGAACAAATACACAAGAATTTCATTCTGAGCACTTGAATAAGATCTTGTCTCTTTGATAATGGAATCTAGTCAGATATAGTTTTCCCCATATTAGTCTGTTGACTAGTATACAGAAGAAATTTTAAAGGTTCCTACAGAATAGATCTTTAAGTTACAAACAGTATGTCTGATTTAGCTCCCATTTCTGTGGAAGAGTGGTCACACATGGAAAGAGGAGGTTTGACTCTCATGCATTCACACTCTTCAGCTGACAAACTTTCCCTCCAGCAATCAGTTGACAGTGATCAGCTTGAGGATTATTTCTGGAAGGAAAAGGTCTACAGCTCTACTTCAACAGTAAGATTAAAAACTAGCTGTCATCTGTTTCCCTGGCTTGACTAGTTAAAATCATAGCCATAAAAATGCCATATTACGGAACATTTTATACAGTAGTCAGACCTCATTAACTGAAAGGCAGTCAACCCTTGCAAACAATGGTTTGTAACATAAAATAAAACAAAATAAATTTTGACTGCAACTTCAGAATTAGCTGATGGTTTTTTTCTAGATGATATAATTCTTTAAAATAAACCTTACACAGATATTATAATTTTAGCTTGTGATCTTCTCATATATAGAAAACATAGGCGATTCTCAGTATAAAAAGCATTTGTATGTTATACCCATATTATCAAGTATCTTCCAGACTTGCCTCATATTAATTCCATCATCTCCATGTATCCCATTGTACCATTTATAAAGGAAGGCACTGTCAGGTTGAAGAAGGAAAATCATTTGCAATTGTCAGCTTTGAGACCTTCTAGTGATAGATTCCTAAGATAAAATATGAGAATAAGCAATTCAGATTTTTATTTATTTATTTGTTTATTTATAGGTCGCAAATTAGGCATCTTTTAGACCTTATCCCCAAATATTAGGTTCTGTCAGTCCCAGAAAGATCTTACTCTACTTCCTTTATACAACATACTACCTTTAGTTTATTCTATAAATAAATAGCTCGATTTAGTTAGGTGTCTTTTTTATTGTTATTTTTATTATTATTTTCTTTACCTGTTCACTCAATTTACAGATTCTATTTTATGGCTTTGATTTTGTTCTGTATTTTTTAAATGCTGAGTCTTTCATAGCAGTAGCTGTTCATCACTGACATTCTGGCTATGACATTTTTCTGTCCCCTCGTATAGTAGATTAATAAAATATACTCACAACACATAGATTCTTTTGTGGATCTAGGGGTTTCTAAGTTCAAAATCTGACGTGCACTGGAGAATTAAGAAAAAGAAAGGGCATATTATTTTCATACTCTACTGAATCTTATGTTAGCTCCAAGATTCTGGATCCTACAGTAAGACCAATTCTTGTACACTTCAAAAAATCCCAAAAGATTAGGCCTCTTTAACAGGTTAGAGAGCTGAATGCTTTTTTTTTGTTTTGTTTTGTATGTTTGTTTGTTTGTTTTTTACCCTTTCTTTACCCTCCCTTCAACAAAATTGTGGCATTTCAATACATTTATTTAAATATTTGCTGCCAAGCTTTTTTGTTCATTCTTTATCTCCTGTACCCTGATAGCATAAAGTGTCAATGATAGAAAAGAGAAATAAAAAAATAAATAAATCTTGAAATTTAATCTTGTAATTTCAAAAATGTATCTTGAGAAGAGGACTGTTATGATAATTATGAATGACATTTTAGAAACCAAAACTATGTAAAGAGTTGATTAAAACTAACTAAAGAGTTATTCCTCAAAGTCAGGTAACCAGATATTCAAGGAAGAGCAGTGTATCTCTTTTCTCCTGAATCCTTGTGTGGTCCTATGCACAGAATATGGTGCTTTAATACTCAAAGGAGTTGTTCTACTTTGCTTCTATAATATAGCAGCTTCCTTTAATCAAATGGAAGCCAATAGGAATATGCAAGCATCTAACACAGCTCTGTGTCGCCCACTGGGAGATACTTGAATTCGTGCTAGCTTGCACTAAAAGGAAATGCTGTTAAAGTGTGTTGTTTGTTTTTCTGTAAAAACTCTAATTTCAATTGAAGAAAATCAGATAATATCATATATACTGAATAACGCCAATCTAGAATACTGCTCAGCCAATCTAAAGTAAAAAGTGCATATGTTAACGTGTTATTTCTGTACAAAATGATCATGTTACTTTACATTGTAGATAAAGAAATATGGTCTCTTTATGCTGTTGCTAATTGATATTTTGTGTAAAATAGTCTAATTTCTGAAATGGAAATAACAATGTTTGCTGTGTTTACATATGTGAGGAAGGAAATAACTGCCTCATTCTTAAATTGCACTTAGCTGTTTTGGTGGACATGATTTTGCATTTATCTATAAAATATTCCTCAATTTAAAAAAAAAAAAAAAAGAATGTTAAGATTGCAGAGTAATCTGTGCAAATCATAAATCTAAAGACGCTAATTATCTGTTCATATAGCTTATTATGTATGTGCATTGATATATTGACACAATCTCTGGATCTCTGGCTGTGCAGTCATGTTCCGTTGATTTTGTTCCTGTGAAATGTGTTCGTTATTTGTAGTTAATAATAACAACAAATACTTCTTTATCATTTCATTGTAGATCTTAATGAGAAGAATAAGACTATAATAATATTTATTTTTATAATCTTATTTTTAAACAGATGGAGAAACTATGTACATGGTAAATTGTTATATAGGAAGCCTTGGGTAAGGCTCAGAATTTTTTGGTATCGTAGCTATTGAATGAGATGTTCAATACGTGTGTTCACTAAATAGGTATGCCTCATGTACAGTTTAAATTACTGCAGTGTGTAACTGATATGAGTTTGGTTTTACTGCTTTAAAATGTGCTTATATGAGGAATGAAGGAATTTTAGGTATCAGTGTAGAGCTGGTCAGAAACTATTGCATGGCGCTAAGCTGAAGCACTGCTTAATGTTTCATAGAATCACAGAATCATCATTTAGGTTGGAAAAGATCTTCATTGAGTCCAGCTGTTAACCTGGCCTACTGAGTTTATCACTAAACTATGTTCCTTAGTGCCACACCCACATGTCTCTTAAATACCTCCACCAATTTCCTGGGCAGCCTATTCCAATGCTTGAACTCCTTCTCTATACTGGAGATTTATTTTATTTCATGAGAAAATGTCAATTCTGTGTAACAGAGATACTGTCTTTTGTACTCCTAACCAACTTTAAGGTTACAGAGGCAGCTCCCAGGAATCCCCACAGTAAGGCAGAGCTATCACAATTTTTCTGTAATGCTTTTGCATTTTGCTTTAACAGAGAGCTTGGGGAAAACTAAGTGGAATCATTTCTTGTACTACTGAATCTTCAGGATTCTTCAAAACAAGAATTTGTATTCCATTTAGCTAAGTATCCAAGCATAAAATATCTTCATCCTGACCTCTTAATGTCTAACATTCTAATTTTGATGTTGAGTAAATACCTACTTAGCTTTAATGCATTCCTGTTTAATGTGTGTATCACTTGGGATGGCTCTGAAAAGTGAATATTGAATTTTGCAGTCCAGTGTGTAAAATCATAAGGAAAATTTTGCCTACTTGAAGTTTTATAAATTGGCCCCTTTTTATTTAATGTCAAGGGAATGAATTCAGGAAGGCTCAGTGACATGGGAACGGCTGTAAGTTGTTTTCTCCTGAAATAACTAGATAATTCTTTCTAGGGCCCATTCAGTGTTACTCAGATACCACAGAAGAAGGCCCTACCTACTCTTTGTTGATGATAAGGCTTTTTTTCCTTACTTGGTACAATACTTATAATGCAGGTTTGTGTTGGTTTTTTTTGGAAGACATTTTATTCTGTGTTGAGGGGGAAGGAATATTCAGCGTAATTTACAGAATCACAGAATCACAGAATTTCTAGGTTGGAAGAGACCTCAAGATCATCGAGTCCAACCTCTAACCTAACACTAACAGTCCCCACTAAACCATATCCCTAAGCTCTACATCTAAACGTCTTTTGAAGACCTCCAGGGATGGTGACTCCACCACCTCCCTGGGCAGCCTGTTCCAGTGCCTAACAACCCTTTCAGTAAAGAAGTTCTTCCTAACATCTAACCTAAAACTCCCCTGGCGCAACTTAAGCCCATTCCCCCTCGTCCTGTCACCAGGCACGTGGGAGAACAGGCCATCCCCCACCTCTCTACAGCCTCCTTTGAGGTATCTGTAGAGAGCAATAAGGTCGCCCCTGAGCCTCCTTTTCTCCAGGCTGAACAAGCCCAGCTCCCTCAGCCGCTTCTCGTAGGACTTGTTCTCCAGGCCCCTCACCAGCTTCGTCGCCCTTCTCTGGACCCGCTCAAGCACCTTGATGTCCTTCTTGTAGCGAGGGGCCCAAAACTGAACATAGTACTCGAGGTGCGGCCTCACCAAAGCCAAGTACAGGGGGACGATCACATCCCTAGCCCTGCTGGTCACACTGTTTCTGATACAAGCCAGGATGCCATTGGCCTTCTTGGCCACCTGAGCACACTGCTGGCTCATATTCAGCCGACTGTCCACCATCACTCCCAGGTCCTTCTCTGCCTGGCAGCTCTCCAACCACTCATCTCCCAGCCTGTAGCTCTGCTTGGGGTTATTGCGCCCCAGGTGCAGGATCCGGCATTTGGCCTTGTTGAACTTCATGCAGTTGACCTTAGCCCATCGGTGCAGCCTATCCAGATCCTCCTGCAGAGCCTTCCTACCCTCGAGCAGATCGACACACGCACCTAACTTGGTGTCGTCTGCAAACTTACTGAGGGTGCACTCAATGCCCTCGTCCAGATCATTGATGAAGATATTAAAGAGGACCGGCTCCAGCACCGAGCCCTGGGGGACGCCACTAGTGACTGGCCTCCAACTGGACTTGACTCCATTTACCACGACTCTTTGGGCCCGGATATCCAGCCAGTTTCTAACCCAATGAAGCGTGCGCCAGTCCAAGCCAAGAGCAGCCAGTTTCTTGAGGAAAATGCTGTGGGAGACAGTGTCAAAAGCCTTGCTGAAGTCAAGGTAGACCAAATCCACAGCCTTTCCCTTGTCCACCCAGCGCATCACTTTGTCATAGAAGGAGATCAGGTTCGTCAAGCAGGACCTGCCTTTCATAAACCCATGCTGACTGGGCCTGATCGCCTGCTTGCCCTTCAAGTGCCGCATGATGACTCCCAAGAGGATCTGCTAGCAGTTTTATTTTCAAGTTACAGTTTCTACATTTCTTAAACATTCTAATGTCTTGTTCATTTGACTTTCTTGTCTATTGTTCAGTATATTCAACAGTTTACACACAGTTGCAGGCTTTGTTTTCTGTATTGTTTTTTTCAGATTTTTTTTTTTTTCTTTTATATCTATGGTTCCCTTGACACATATTTACACTCTGGAGGGAGGAAGGGGCTTCTCTGTTCTTTTTCAGTTTTCTTTTTTATTTTATTTTCCCCATGATTGCTTTCCAGTTCTGCTTTTGCTCTCCACTTGTCATTCTTCACCATATTCCAGTCTCCAAGATCTGGTTTTATGAGTTCTAAAATGAAACCTCAAACCCTGTTGAGCTGCAGGTTTTGATTAGTACTGCTTGGCATGGAATTTTGTTCTGAAATGTTTTTAGTAGACAATACCAGTCTTTCAAAACTCTACCTGTTCACCTGCATTTTGACAAAATCAGCAATTCAGTGCATAGGGTGCTCATATGGTATTTGTATTGCAGTAAATTGGGTAGATTCAGGTAGATTCAATTCATCTTGCCACATTTTGGTTATACATTGCACTGGGTAAGTATATATACATATTTCACTTATTGCTGAGAAACTTGTCTTTATTATGATTCAGAATAAACCATCCATTTAGAATAGCATCTCTTTTGTGATTTGTGAACAATTTTATGGCTGACCAGATGTAGATGTAAATAAACTTTGTATTCGGGACATTTTTGTCACATCTTCAGGTAAAGAGTTTTGAAAGTAACTGAGTACCAAAAGATACAGATATGCCTGCATTTCATTTTTTTCTGAAGAGTTCTTCAGTATATTACCATTCAACCTGTTGTAATAGCTACTGGCTATGACAGTGAGTGTATCATTTAGTAGTGCAGCTTACGCGAGCAGAGGATTCAGTCAGGATTTGACACTGGAGTTGTCTCTTACATACCCTTGAATTCACATCCTCTCCCTCTCTGGAGAGTGTCCACATTGTTGCTTCATAGAATATTTTGTAGTAGTGTGTTGGATTTGGATGTTTACACTGAAATTTATACTCTTATTTTTTTAAATATTAATGAGACTGAAAATGAAGCAGTAGTGTCCATATTCCACCATGGCAGAAGTGGAATGCACTTCAGATCTTGCTGTCTTTAAGTGCAGTTGCCCTAGAGACAATTTTAATTTTGATCTAGGGTTAGTTAATTAGTACCTGCAAAATGAAATAGTTTCACAAAATGAATAAGCGATGAACCTTGTTTTCATCGTTTTCTACAGCATATGAAATTGCATGGGTAAGTATAGTGGAAAGTTTATATTCTGATCCCTCCAGGCGAAGGTAAAATTGTTCATAGTTTCTTGTTGTCTCCTGAATGTCAGTCTCTGACAGTTGGAGAAGAATGGTGACATTGACATTGCCCAAAAAGCAAGGAGAACTGTGTGCTAATACATGCCAAAAAACATCGGAGAGGGAAGACTGTGTTGTGTCAAGTTCCTTTGAACTCATTTGGACAAATGGGCTTGCAGTGGAAGAGCTGGGAATCATCTGATTTGCTATGATACGCTGCCCTAGGAAAAGACCTGAGAAGTATTTAAATGGAAGTAAAGATTTCCATTTAGTCGAGTATATTTGAGGAAGTGCCAAGGAGAGTAAAGAGGTAGAAGTTTGAATGTCCAACAGTACTGCTACCAGCACAGGAGAAAAATTTTCCAAGCAACTTATGGTCTCAGAACAAGCCAGTGACTTTGGATACTCTAAATTTTGTTCTACTGGATGGTATATTTAAAAAAAAAAAATATTTAATTTACTGTTTCTGAAAGTTAAGCTGAGTTTAAATAGACAGTCATTTTTTCCAATTCTGGCTTCATACTTAAAGTATCAATCTTATATATTCATATAATTTAATACATGTTTACAATGCTCTTTTGTAGGATTTCTAACAATTAAACAGAATATATGGCTTTACTGTGATGTTGTTTTCCTTTTGTCTTTCAGTGAAGCCAGGTAATATATGTATACTTTCTTTACAATAGTAATTGAAAGTTTAATTAATTAATTAATTTTTTAATGTCAGATTTCACCTTAACACAACTACTTGCAAATATGACATTAACTCTGCTGGAATCTACAGAGCTGTATGTGGTTGGACTTACTGTTGCTTAAATTGAGCTTGCATTGAGTACTTTTGAGAGGGATGTTTGTTAAATGTTGAAATCAATTCCATATATTCTAGTAGTAGTCAGAACAACTTATTTTTTTAAAGGCCATGGCATATCAAATTTTGAAAGGACATTAGCAGAAGAAAAGTAGCATATCAAAATCTATTTTTTCAGTTTAAGATTGTTTTACAGAGCTGACATAGGTAAAGCTTTTCATTACTTTCTAACGATGTTTAGAACATTGTAGTATTGAAAGGAAGGCTTCTACCTTTGCAATTTATGCTCAGTTGGGTGAAACAATATAGTCACATTTTATACAAAAGAAATTAAGATTAACTAAGTATTCAGGCTAACAACTGTCAGATGTACTTAAATACAGATAAGTAATTTTACCCTGGGGCAAAATTAAGGTGGAGGGTATCTACTGAAGGGAAAAATCTTGTAGCATACTGACCAGTAGAGAGATAGAGGAACCGGTTAGAAGAATATCTAGTGAATAAAGCACTGTTTCAGTGCAGTTGTACTGTAGCTGTGTAAAAGGAAAGCGTGTGAAGTTGTACGTTGAAGTCTTGGATAATTGTTGTCACATACACGTGGTAGCATTCAAAGTTGAACTGAGATAAACATCTTTATTTAAATTGCATTCAAGCAATAGATGCATAACCCTTCTTCCTTTTCTCCATTCATTGTGTTTCATCGGCCATTTTATTTCTTAAGAAATACACATGGATTGATATATTTTAAATTTAATTTGTTTTAATATTGCTGAATTTTCTTATACTGCTAGGACCTCACATTTTATCTGATGAATTAAGGTGTAGTATGTGCTTCTGTCTAAAAATTGTTGCTTCATGTGCCCAAATCACAGAACCACATTATCTACCAGTGAAATTGTAGACAGGTAAAAATACTATTGCAACTTCTTGCCAAATAGCAGACTTTGTTGCATGTGAAACCATTCTTTTGAGGAGGGTAGTGGAGAATAAATAAACTATAATAACAAGATTTGATTTACTCTTCTTTCTGGGTGGAGCAAATATGAAACAGAATGAACAGTATGGTGGAAAGATGGAAGTCTGTATTAATGGAGTCTAAGTAAGAGCAACATTCACCCACAGATAAAGTAGGTATCATCCTGCTCTCATAGAGTCTCTCCTCATTGAATTTCTGTGGGAATCCAGTTTCTCCAGATGAAACCAGTGTAAGAGCAGACTGTCTTTGTTTGCAGAACCATCCATTTTCTTGCCAGCCTCTCTTGCAGAATGAAAAGTAAGGGTACATTGCACTCCATTTCTAAGTATGGTCTTCTCTACCTTTCATCAGTTTCTGCATTTGATACAGAAAATGCAAGAACTGAGAATATGTTTTGAATCTACTGGACTTTATTGATGGATCAGAAACAGGGCTCAGACTGGCTGTCAGACTGGCTGGGCTTTCTGCTGTGAAGCTGTCAGCAGCTGTGGGCGTAAGGGCTCAACTGCAAACCCTTGTGGAAAGTGTTTTATCATATAAACACTATAACACCCTGTAGTTGGTATCTGAAATCCATCTGTAGCCATGTGCCAAACTTGCCATACTTAGTTCTTGAGCACAAGAAAGTGTTTGATTTTGTTTGTTTTTCGATGTGGCATATGCTTATCTTTTTCTCTTTTTCATTTGTGTCCATCTTAAATAAATTCTGGGTTTAGTTGCAAGGCTGTTGTAAAGAAATAACATCTGCTAAAATCTGAAATTCTTGCTCTTCACTTTTAAAGAAAGTAGATTATTCCCTTTTATCTTTCTTTCTGATTTATTTCTGATTTTTTTTTTTTTTTCAAGCATGGTGAATTTTTGTTTGTTTGTTTTTTTGTTTAGTTTAGTTTAATTTTTCCTTGTGGAAGACAGCCTGCATACCCTAAATATCACTCTGTCATTATAATTTTTAAATTGAAACCTTTATTTGTAGGGTTTTATGTATCATCTTAGTGTATATGTTGTCTTTCTCCCCTATTTCTCAGAAGCATTACTGTGAGAGATTATTAGCATAGCACAACAAGCTTTTGCTAGCTTGTTCTTGTCTTTCTACAAATGACCATTATTCCTTTATTGTAAGTTTTGTTTGAATTTGATGACAGTAAGAATAGGATCTCACTGAAGGAAAAAAATATCTCTTTGGAAGGCTAACCAACGAACAATTCAATACAACTGAAGTGTTGCAAACGAGTGGTCATTGTTTTCATTGCTTGTACCTTCAGAGTAAAAAGCAAACTGATCCAGTCATTTAGTGGGCTTCTTGGGTAATGTAATCATGGTGATGAAAAGGGGACAGACATGAGAACAGTGAAAGCACTTTAGCATTGATGGGTATTTGAATTCTTCCTTGAAGAAACATAGGCTCACTATTTTTTGTACTTAAATAGGATGATGGCATAATTTCAGTTCTATTTGTAACAATGATCACTGAAACTGTTGAAACACTACCTTTCATTTAAGAAGCACCAAAATAAAGATACACCACTCTGTAAAATAACAGTAAATGCAGCTAAGGGGTTTTGCTGAATAATTCTTAGAAGAAATGAGGAAATGTCACAAAGGTGAGAATGAGCCAAAATATTGTGCGAATGTGTGAATTCAAACCCTGATTTATGAGAGCTCTTTAGGTGGAAAACTAGGTGAAGATGAGTAGTAAACTCAGAACAGGAAACTATTGCCTGCGTATGTTCCATCGTGCTAGGGAAATGAAATTTAAAGACTCTATAAATAAACAAGGTTGCATCAGACATTGAGTTCCATAATCTATTTCTTAATCAGAAGAAACCTTGAGAACACTAATTTTATGTAGCTGTTTAGGTCAACTGTAGTGAAGCTGTTCCCACCTTTAACAAGTATCAACTCTTTTCCTGCTAAAATAATTGAGTTAAAGATGCAAAAAGCAACTTCATCATGCTCTGCAGCATTCCATCTCTGATATGAGTAACTGTCCCTATGGGATCTTTGGAAAACTTCAGTTTTCTCATTTATTTTTAAAGCAATATTTTATTGCAATGTTTGTTGGAGAAGCATTTATTAAATCTGCTTCGCAAACTCTAACAAACTTTTGAAAGACTTCCATCAGCTTCCACCGAAATGTGGGAGAGCCGAGCCTAAGTACTGGGTGAGGAAAGGGCTGAACATTCCTGTTACACATGGCTTGTTACAGAACTACTCAATAACAAGAACTATAATAGAAAACAAAAACAACTTGGTCATGTTGAAACTGGGAAGAGATTTATGGGATGTTGCTTAATAAGTTCTTTTATAAACCGAGATAACTTTGAAGCTGTGTGTAATATGGACTTTGCATACAATCCTTATAAGAGTTTGTTCCTTGCGTTCATATTGTGTATATTCCCAGAACACAGATAAATAAAAATAATAATTTTTTATTATTTATTTATTTATATTATTTAACAGTGATAGTGCTAACTTGGATCTTACTCAGTTCCTTTAAAATGAACTGTGAACCCGTCTGCCAGATTATAGGATCCTTAAAAAAGTTCAGGTTGGAAGAGACCTCAGAAGGTCATCTTTGTCCAACCTTCTTCTCAAAACAGAGTCAACATTGAAGTAAGACCATGCTACTCAGGGCTTTCCCAATCTACCCTGAAAAATGTTCAAGTATGGAGGCTGTACCACAACTATGGACACCCTGTTCCAATGTCTGACACTCCTCATAGTAAGAAGGCTTTTCCTCATATGCTTTTCCTCATATCTCTCCTGTATCAGTTTACATCTGCTTTCTTTTGTCCACCCACCATGCAACATTATGAAGAGCCTGGCTCTGTTGTCACGGTGACTTCCTTGCAGACAAGCTTCTTTGTTGTTCTTCGTAGGATTATAGAAGAAGGTTGCATTACAGTTGTTTAAGTGAAGGTTGGCTTCCTTTTTTGTGATTCTGCTCCCAAAACAGTATTGGAGGCAACTTGCCCTGTCTTATCTTCCCTGTCAGAGATGTGGGTGCTTGAAGAGAAGAGGTGGGGAGCTCTTAACAATGTTTATAAATATCTAGTGAGAGAGTCCAAAGAAGATGAAACCATACTCTTCAAGAAAGCAAACAAACAAACATCACTCCAGTCACCACACTAAAAAGTGTTTACTTATGTTAAGGTTGAATTTCATGTTTCAGTTTATGTCCATTGTCTCTTATTCTGTCACTGGGCACCACTGACCTTTACAAATACTGCTGTGTCCCAGCAAAGCTTAAGGTAGTTGTAATAGATTCTGTAATGTAACATGTATTTTGAATAACATCCCAGCTCACACCTGTAACTCTTGTTGGTAATTTTGAAGCCTTAAATTTCCTACAAGATAGGTTGTATATTATAGTCATTATTGATGGAGTTATCAATATTGTATATTGTTGGAATTACATATTACTGTACAGATATGAAGTATAGCATGCAGTATTATAATAATTGTAATTGACTATAAATGACTATAGTAATTAGTTGTAGAGGTTTTTCATCTGTTCTGAGAGACTTGCGATGCTTGCACTATTTCCCATAACTTTGATCTCATTAAAATTAAATAATACTAACAGATGTTTTCTGAAATTCTTGTTGCTTTATAATTGTTTCTATGAGTATCAAAAAATATATATGTCCTTATAATTTAATTAAAATATTGATTTATTGGAGATTAGTGAATATAACCTTTATTATGAAGCTATGTGTATGAAAAACTCATTATTAAAAAATAAATGAATAAATAAATGTACATTTCTAAGGCAGACTTAACTTCAGATGTGAATTTTTAGCTTCTTTCCTGAAGTGAATTTGTCTGTTTGCTTGCTCATGTGTCTTTATATCTGATAGCTTTTCTATTCTATACTCAAACACATCAGTTTTGATGGGAAATATTCACAGTATCCATGAACAGCAGATAGCCAAACTACATTTTAGACCATGTAAGTCATTAAGCTTTTACATAGATTATAAAGACAAAAATAGAGTTTGCAGCCTGTAGGAAGAAGACTTACTGTGTGTGCACTAAGGAGTACACACGTGTAATATATCTAATGCAGGACACATTGAAGCTGTTAGTTGGTGTGAGCACACATAGTCATTTCATGTGTATCTGCTAATGTTGCTATGATTGTAGCTCTTATGTTAGCGCTTAGGGGGCTGTTTTGTTTTTATACTAAGCCTTATGCTAGTGCTTATAGTAGCTGGCAGTTTTCAACAAGCCCAGATACAGACTGAAAGTGTAATCCCATCTTCTCTCCAAAAATAACAATGTTAGAGAGTTATACAAAAAATACCCTTGAATAACTGCGAGTGAAGAAGTTGAGATTAAGAATGCATTCTTAAAAATGCATTTGTTTTTCTGCATATTTTATGCCTCTTGATTTTTATCTAACAGTATTTTTTGTTTGTTTGTTTTTGGAAGTGTTCTAAAAATGTTCCATAGGTAAACAAATATTAGCAATTCTGTGTCTTCAGGGCAGGTAGGGAACAAGGTAAGGCTTAGAACCAAACTGTGTTTGATGATGAATTTTGTGTTAAATAATAACTTCCAGTGAAGACTTATTCAGTGTAATTATATTCAGTTCCTGAACATTTGAGAACACCTCTACTGACCATTTAGTAGTATCCAAGTTAGCTCATGTTGAGCATCTGGCATTTCTTTATAATTATAAAGTGTTTAGTATATTAGTTACTAGATTGAGTCTTGTGGGAAATAAATTATCTAAACAGCTTAAAGTTTCCTGTACTACTTTTATGTTATTATTTGTTTCAGCGAATATTTTAAGTAAGGAAAGAGAATGTGATGCTTTGATATGTTTGTTTGTTGATTTTTGTTGGTTGTTTTTTTAATATTTAATTTTTATTTTTTTCTTGCAGCCATCTGTTCTTTTTAATTTAGTTTTATGCCAGAAAGTTCTTATTCATGGTGAAACTATCTTTTCTGCAAAACACTGTGTGAGGCTTATATCCTCATAAAAAGGTATTGGCTTTTGCACAGAAATAAAATTCCTTTGCACCAAAATCTTTAACAGTAAAGAAATAATGTAGAATTTAACTACTGCCTTTCTAGTGACCTCTTTTTATTGCAGATTTTATTTTTTTGTAATATGATTACTAATATACTGATACTAAATAAGTAGTAGATGATGTTGTAAGGAGCTCAGAGGGTCTTTATTCTTTGTTCTCTGATACTGAATTTCATATGAGAGACTACTATTTGATAGCATTGCTCACAGTTATACTTACTATCTTTCTTTGGACTGTAGTTTAGCTGGATTCGTAGACATTTCAGCATGATGCAGCCAGAATACTTTCATTTATGGAAATTAGCAATTTCTGTGTTTTATTTTTATGTCATTTTATGTTTGTTTTTACATACATTCCACAGAGAACAACTGTTACAATCAATAATGTTTGCTAAATTAAGAAATAGTGGAAGCCGAAACATGTGGCGTAAAATTAGCTAAAAAATTCTCAGAGAGCAAATGGCATAGTTTTAATTTTTCATGTCTTCTGTTCTTGATTAATCGTGCTTTACTCAAGAAACTAATTAGCCGACTACATGTTCTATGTGTCCTATAAGTACCAGCTTTATAATTGAACAGAAATCACATTAGACTAGAAACTCTTGTAGTGCAGTTGTTAGTTGAACTTGACTATTTAGCACAAATGCTCATTAAAAATACAAATATAAGTACTACACTTTGATGAGGATATACTGGGAGGCGTGTTATGACTGATTCAAAGAAATTGTTAGATGGTGTCTGGACAGGAGAGCTACCTCACCACCTGTAATATCCAAACTAAAACCAAGACTGTTTATTGGAAGGGATACACCATGTAACATAAAATCAGTCTACTGTGGTGGATCAGGTCTTTTGTATGTTCATTGATTTGTTACTCAGTACGACTTTCATTTTTGGATATGACTGTGTTGCCAATAGTATCTGTGGGTCCCTTTATTGCCTTACTTAGGTAGATAAGGCAATTCAGTAGCTAGTAGAAGCTTACTGTGTCCAGTCTAGTCTCATTTATCAGATGTGTGGGAAGTTCCTTTACTGTTAAGACTTTTATAGCACTAGATTGAGCCTTTTAATGCCAGTTGCATTTATAAGCTACATTTTCTATTGTATTCTTGTTCTTAGGATATTTTGAATATTACATTTTATTGCTATATTTCCAAAATTGCAAAAGGTAAGAGTTTTTACAATTATGTCAAAATTTCCATTTTCAGAGGAGGAGATGAATATCAGGTATAGGTTGATAAGAACTAAAAATTGCAATGACCAACAACCATTGACCATTCCAATGACAATTATGAATAAATGTTTATTTTATTTAAAGAATTTGGGCATGGCTTAGAGATGATCAAAAGCTTTCTTGGCTGTGATATTGTTACTTGTAAAGTGACTTTTTGCTCTGAGTTGGAAATTGGCCTTTCAATCACCTCTGGTAGTTCTAATAATGCCTTTACCATCTGAAGATTTCTCTCAAAAAGGATTCATTTTCATAAGGTATTCCATGTCCTTACCTACTCAGATGATACAGCCTGTTCTTATTTAGTAGTAAGATTTTCTTTTCCTCTTCTAAGTAAAGGAACAGGCAACAGAAACAAGGTATGGTTGTATGGTGATAAATGAAAGATGGCAACAGGCAAGGGTAGGTTATAAAGCACTGAAAAAAATTAGGACAACAAGATGATGCAGATTTTTGGCCTATTTTGTGATAGCTTCAAATTCTTTTAACTTTCCTTCTGTTAGGGAATTATGTGGTGGAATATTAGGGTAAAGTATCCATCCTATAAATAGTATTTTATAGTTTATCAGAAAAGTTGCATGCTAATCTGGTATAGTATTTTCTGTTATCTTTAAGTTGCAGTAATACAGAATCTGAATGTTATATTTAAAGATTGAAGCCTTCTGAGAATACATCTGATTTTTTCTTTCCTTTTGTATGTAAGGTTGTTGAAATTTTCACTCTGAATGGCTACTGCCATGCTTAATTAGCAACCAGATCATAAGAGAAACTGCTTCTTCACCAACTGTGACCAGCAGGTATTGACAAGAAAGCCATGTAAACTTTACAAATGACTGCTGGTGTGCTTAAAACAGCAGAAAAATATGTTCACTTCAATGTCCCTGGGGTATTTATCTTTGTATATTACACAGCAGCTTTTACTGGAAATGTGAACACAGGGCACGTGAACCTGCAAAAATCTATAGATAATGTTCCAGCTGTTTGAAGGGAAAAAAAAAAAAAAAAGGACACTTATTGGTAGTGTTGTCAATATTTAACTCTGCGGGTTCATTTTTTTTTTTTTCTAGGGGATAGAGAAACAAAAAAAACGACATTCACTTTTCCACCGTTCAGAAGACTTTTTGATCTATTTGTTTAGTACCTTTTTTTTCCATCAGAACTATAGCCTTAAAGCAGTCCTTTTCCCCAAACAGCAGGTTCTTCTCTCTAACACCATGGAAATTTTAATTGGTCTAGTAAAATAATTCTTATAAGCAGAACACACACACAGAAAAGATGTAAGAAGCCTTGATTTAATCTGTATTAAATTCTGGAAAGAATGGATGTGTTTGCAAATAAAATTCTGCAGCTAGTTATGTTCTTCATACAGAATTAATTCTATATCCTAATTGAAGGCACAAGCAAATTCCCAGATCATGTTTGCAAATGAACTTTTACATTGACCTGTCAGTGCAAATCAGGGTGTAGACAAGCTTCAGAGATGGCTGTCTTGACCACAGAATCCTAATTTGTGTGTGTGCTAATTTGTTTATCATTAGATCATTTGACATCAATAGACCTGCTCCCCATGGGAATACTTTTCATGATGAATTTGTATTAAATAATAGCCTACCTGTGTACGTATGTGTACATATAAAAATCTTATAAAAGTCAGATTCATAAAGGTATTTAGCACACAAACTATGCTTTTGGAGAATGCAGTATATTTGTGCCTTGATTAATTATGAAGTCCTCTGTAAATTACTAACCCAAGAGTACTTGTGATCAATTATGCAGAATTTCTCTTTATACAATTGAAAACCAATATACATTTTGTATGCCTAGTCACAGAGAGATATCTGTGTGTCTTTATCTGTATGAATTCAAGAGTACTATATTGTGCATTAAAGCTGACAAAGAATCCTATGGACCAATGACAATAAAACCTTTTTGGTATATTTAATTATGAACAGGTGTAATTTGTAACAGTAATTTTGTAGATTGCCTAAGAAAGCTGTGGAATATCCGTCACTATAAATTTTTTGAATATCAGGCTATACAAACATCTGTCAAGAATGGTTTCAATATAGTTGATCCTGCCTTGGGGTAGACAGACTAAGTGACCTCTTGAGGTTCCCTCCAGCCTGTTTTCTGTGATTCTGTGGCATTGTGATGACACATATTATAGATAAGTATATAAAAGTTACACAGATATAAAAGCTTATTTGCACTGTTTCATCCCGCTACTTTTTCTTAGGTTCAGGAGATCCATGTGTATGAGTTGGAACGAGAGTAGTTCCTAATTAATTATGGAAACTTGAAATATTATTTAATCGGATGTTATATTTTAACATCTGCTTTGAGAGTGATAAAGAACAGAGTGAATGGAAGAGAAAAGAAAATCAGCATAGATCAAGACTTGAAAGTCTGCTATATCAACCTTTTTTTTTTTTTTTTTTTTTTTTTTTTTTTTGAAATATGCTTTAAATTGAATGCATCCATACAGACAGGAGAAAGAATTCCTCTGACAAGTTTATGAGGAACAAAGACTAGCACTGCCTGACAGACTTTTGGAGACTTGAATGGTAGACCTGAAAAGGCAGGGGTGACTTAGTGTGAAGTCCCATCCAAGCAGGGCACCGAGGATTCACAACTTAGTTACTAAGTACAAAACAATCTTAGGAAATGTAAAAGAGCTACAATGATGAATACTGCATTGTTGCAGGATGGATTGTCTTGTCCCAGAGATTTTTCATTCGTGCATTTATAACTTTGGGTGGGAGAGCTAGACTTCAAAAGATCGTAGTGTTGCAAAGAAATAACATATACTGAAGAACATTGTTTTAATTTCTTCTTGGCAACAATGGTATGTTTGGCAGAATTGTTAGTTGTATACTAATTGGTGATACTAATCAGAATCACACAGACATGATTGTTCAGACTGTTCTGTGAAATTCATAAAAAGTATGTCTGCAGTCTCCTGTTCTATGCCTTGTTCTGTTGATGGAATGAGACCACACAGTTACCTTTACTCTTCAAAGCTATAGATGGCGGCAGATGGCAGCAACAACACATATTGGCATATGTGCAGCTATGCCCGCCATTTATTACCAACTCAAAATATTCTCCAAGCTCAGGAAACAAAAGCCCAGGGGAGGGAGTAATTAAATTGGAGCTAAAAATTATACTGTTTTGTAAGATGCCTTCCTTTTGAGAGGAGGATGGAATGCCTGTGGGATAAAAGATAAGAATTATTTCTGAAGTGGGAATGATCTAAAAATGGAAAACCGGTTCCAGGTTTGAATCAGGTACTTGACTTTTCTCCCAAAGCCTGGATTAGTGTCCTAACTGAAGCTCATCAAACACATGTTAATGAAATAACATTTATGTTAAACATTTGAATGTTTCCATTTGGGTTTAATGGAAGGAAATTCAACTTGAAAACTGAAATTTATATGGTTTTGAAGTAGTGATCTTTAGCACAGACTACAGCTGCAATTAATAATGTAGTTTCTGCATGAGAAACACGGTGTGGCTTCTTTCATGCAAGCCAGGCTAAGCTTGCTAAAACAGGCTGAAATTAAATCTCTTTTGAAAGGGTTTATCAGGCAGAAGAGAATTGTCATATATTGATTATTGTGGTATCTTCATATTCATGCCAGTTTTTGTAATTTTTTAGTCAACTGAAAATACCCATCTTTTGGGTGATGGGATCCCCACAAATATTATCAAATTCATTTATTATTATTATTATTTAATAAATAGTATTTCATTTCACTGCCTAATATTTCTGTTATTGAAATACATGTCTCTTATTAAACATTAGTTTTTGAGGATTCTGTTTAAATAATACCAAATAATAATGAACTGAAATTTTTTAGGTTTTTGTAACTGACCCGTTTTTAGTAATTTTTGCAACACTTGCAGGTTCAGAATACAAATTACTCCATTTATAGGACACTCATTAAAAATTAAGAAATTTAGGATAGGAATAGTTAAAAGGTCAATGAGAGTCCTTGCAGCATGGGACTAAAGTGATTCTTTTTATTTGTCATACTACATACCATTTTCCATCAGTAACATTGAAAACCCTTAATATGCAGGTAACTTAAGCTGTTTGTTACCTCAGATATCTACCTGTACTACTAGCTTTCCTATTCTGAGTAGACATATTAAAATAATACAAGTACTGATGATGGTAAACACATAAGTAAATATTCACTTTCAAATGAAATAATATGAGAGAGAATATTTTGTTACATTGAAAAATATTTAACATACATTATCAAAATACTTATTAATTTTATGCACTCTGTTCTTAGATGTTTGGCATAGTTATTTTTAGGTGATGTGTTCCTTTCTGCTTGTATTAACATTAACTGAATTTGCAGATGTCTTACATTTCTGCAGACTTGGACTTCTTGATATTAGAAGTTGGTTACTTAAAAAGGAACCATTAAAATGTTTTGAAGTTTCTGAAAATGTTGTCTGACATTTCCAACTCTATGAAGTCTTGAAATGTTACAGGTGTATTTCTGAATCTGCAATCTTTATACAACATGACTAGTTTGAGCCTTTTTTTGGTTCTGAGTGTTCATTTGTCACAGTTAAGTAAGTATCTAAGCAAGTGAGCAATTGCCATAGAATTTGAAAAAGAGCTACTAGCATTAGACTGAATGTTTATATTTGATGAAGTCCAAGTGCAGGATACAACAATCTAGTTAAAATATTATTGATATAGGAGATCTGTTGCTGAAAATGCAGCATGATGTCGAAATAATTAGCGTATGTATTTTGTGTTGTTGTCTTTGTTATGGATGAAACCTACATTAACAAGATCCTGTAGGGAAACACTTTAGGACCTAAGTATGTTTTTTTGTGTGTTGAAATGTATTCTTAAATAGAAGAACATGGTAAAGAGCTTTACTGGATTTCTCTCTTCAGTCCTTTTTTGAGTAGCTAGAGTATGTGAAAATGTAGTTGTAAATGTTAGTTGAGATACTGACAACTGATCTTCAAGAAGTATGTTGTGAATTACCAAATGGTCTTTCGTGGATTATGCTTCGAATGTCCATTACAACAGAGATTTTTTTTTAAGGTTACTCTTCTCATGCTGAAAATGGTTACCACTGTACACATGTAAAATGTCACATGCCAACAAATAAGCACTTTTCCTATTTTTGGAGTCAGTATTATGTTCATGCTTTTTAAAACACTGCACAGCTCTCTTGAAAAAGGCATAAACTGCTAATATTGTAAGAGCAGTTTATAAACCATTTTCTTCCATTTTAGGAGGGGAGAAACAAAGTCAGTACTCCTTACTTTCTCAAGAATCTGAAATCTCTATGCATTAGCCTACTTAAGTTTGGTACATGACCATTTTAAACAAGCTTTAACTGTGATTACTATATTAAACGGGTTATTTCACTAATTCCAATTGTTGTAGTTCACACCTTTTATTTGGAACATTCTACGAAGTTTTCTACTGGACCAAAGTAGGAATGCAAACCATTTAGCAAATAAATGCATTACATACGAAAAAATAAGGGCATTATTAAAGAAACAGTGAAGTTTTTTTTATAGCAAGTAAGCTTCATGGATGTAGGGGAGAAAAAATTCATTGCAGGTGTGATTTTCTTTGCAATATAAAGGAGAATAAATTTACAAAAATATTTTTGTAAAAAAGTTTTTGTTATAACGGGAAAGTAAATAAATCATTAGAAGTTTCCATTTAAAGGTAGAAACGGCAGTAAAATTAAAAAGGTTTAAAAATATTCAAAACCAGAGAAAATGTCTTCTTTCTCCAGAACTGGGGGGAAAAAAAAAAAGAGAGAGAGAGAGAGAAATAAAAATATCCCTGTGGGGATTTTTATATAGTTTTCCAGAAGATGTTTTGTGACAGAATATTTTATCAATTTTCTTCTTTAGAACTAGGTAAACCCAGCCACAAATTAGGACAAACTTGCTTTACACTTGCATAGTTTACAGAGCAAAAAGTACAACATACTTTGGAAGCCCAAAGAAAGTTACATTTCTGAATCTTTCATGTAGACTTTGTCCTTTACTTATGTTCACTATATATAAAGTTTCGAAGTCTAATTTCTGCATTTTTATGCTAGTAGTCAGTTTCAGTTGAAGGCTTTGTAAATCTATCAAACAATGACTCTAAAGTACTAGACAGTGTTTTTTGAATTGCACATAGAAGCAATAGAGAATATAATGGTTGGCACATGCTGATAATAATAATAAAAAAAATTGGCCTCAGCAACATATGAATTAGATTTTCCCGTTCAGTCTACAAAATACCCCTTTCCTTATTCTGCTAGGAAAGAATGCACAGATGATATCCTGTTCATCTAGAACATCCCTTTGTTTTGTTTTATTTCATATACACAAACTTGTGGTCTGTTCCTTCTTCATCTGCCTTCAGTTAAATTCCTTGCTGAACCTCTTTCTGTGAAAGAAATTTTGATTGATTGATTTAAATAATCTACAATTTGCTTGATATTTAACTTAATGTTTTTGGCTGTCTTTTACATTGACATCTCTGTGGTGGATAAATAACAACTGCAAGAAAATTAGAAGGGTTCTCTGGGATGAGATCCTAATGACTTTTTTTGGAAGTATCATGTCTTTAAAGTAGCTTCCAGCTAAACAGATCAGAACTGCTCCTGCTACACAGGATATTAACAACAAATAATTGTTCATATTTATGTCCTAAATTCATACAGTATGAAATGTATTGCTTGTGCAGCATATTGTATAGGTAGATAAAGCCAGTATTTTGTTAGTATTATACTATTATTGTATACTATTAATATGAATTTTGAAGGTATATGTATCTCCCAGTATTGAAACACAGGCACATGTTTAAATATAGGTGTGTGCCACCCTTTGATCGAGTTAGCACCTCCCAGGCAAAGTACTGGTATCTTGAACCATCTGCTTGTTTTGGTCTTGGACTTCAAGTGCTAAATATATATATTTTGGTTAAACCTCACAAAGACGCACCAACCAATTGGTATGTAACAAATGAAGACATCCAATATTCCATTAGTCAAGGATAATAGAATAGAAAATAACAAGAAGGTAGAGTAAAAAACAAACAAACAAACAAACAAAAAAAAAAACAGTTCATTAAACATATAAAACTAGCATTATTTCAAATGCATCAGTAACAGGAAGCCTGTCTTTACACAGAAAAATTTGCAAATGATATTAAATTAATAAAAAAAGAACAGGAGAAATAATAATAAACAAAAACAAAACAATTTTTCCCCCAAAGAATGGACTTCAAACTGACAATTACAGTTCAAGAACTTCACTGTGAAATTGTATACTCATAGAGATATATATTCACTCTGACCTATGAAAATAGTTTCAGTAGCAGTCAAAAAAAAAAAAAAGAATATTAGGAATTTTTAGAAACGAAGAGAACAAAGTAGCAAACGTCATGGTTCAAAGGAGTATCACAGTGATGCACCTCACCTCAAGTGAAGGATGATTACATATTTCAGACAAGGAGGAAGTAGAACTAGGAATTTTCAGTCTCGGAAAAAGAAAATTGAAGGAGGATATGACAAATTTATCAACTCACTGGCTTTTCTACTGCAATGACATTGGACATTAAATTAAACTAGTAGGTTGGCTTGTAACTTCAGGGATGGAGCCCTGGATTTGTTTCTTTAGTGGGTTTGTTTTAGTTTTTACTTAATCTAAAATTAACATCTACATTGAGATAAATGGGTTAGTCTTTCAAGGTCTTCATTGTTATTGTCTACTTTCACATCTAATTATATTTTAATTTATTCACTGAATGTATTGATGTCTTTTTTTGTCTGCATTTAGGCACGTATTGACTGTCTTGTACTTAAGTCCTACACTTTCTTGTTAATATGTCTTGAATGAGACTTGTGCTGTTCAGTTCAGTGTTTATTGGCAGAAAGTTACTTTAGATTACTTAATTTTTAAGCATTAGAAAAACACTATGAAATATATTTTACTAATGGTCCTGATGATGGAGGAGATAATACATAGGTGACACTAAATGAGGAAGGGTGCAAGCATACTGGGTGCTAAAATGTTGTTGGTATATTCAAGAAATTGTTTGAGTAAAATAGGCTGCAATTTAATAGGACAAGTACAAGTAGAAACATACAAAAATAATTAACTGTACAAATTGCAGGTCTGAAGTCACTGATTATCCAACACACCTGCACAGAAGAATTTCATGTGATTTGATGGATTACAAATTGCCCAAGAATTAATGCCATCCAAGCAGAAGAGCTGGAAAAATGTAAGGATTATTTAAGTGGGTATTTAATTGTTCTCAACAGTGCAACCTGATGTTAGCATTATTTCGAATGCCTCAGGAACAGGAAGCCTGTCTTTACACAGAAAAGTTTGCAAATGATATTAAATTTAAAAAAAAAAAAGAAGAACAGGAGAAATAATAATAAACAAAACCAAAACAATTTTTCCCCCAAAGAAACAGTTCTACCATGCTGGGCAGCTAAACCCCACAATCGCTCTCTCACCCCCCCCCCTTTTAGATGAGGAGGGGGAGAAGTAAAGCAAAGAACAGGGGAGAGTCTTTGGTGTTGTGTTTGAGCTGGATAGAGTCTTGTTTGAGCAACAGAGTCTTGATATCAGTAAGAGTGGTAAGAAGTCTAGAAATGTGACTGACAAGCCAAAATTAAATGAACTTTATTATCATAGAACCTCTTAAGTTTATCTTTGTACAGTGTAACATCTTCAAAGTCATTAAAGGCTGTTACTTACTTAATCATGTTATTACATGCACTTGCATTTACAATACGTAGATGAATCTGGGTTCCTGACTTTCTCTGCTAGCTTGCTTTTTTTTTTTTTTTTTACAGCCTTTTCTCCTCTGTCATGTGATGCCAGTCTCTCATGCTGTTTTCCTTTTTATGTTTTCTGTAAGTGAGCCAACTTTGTTTGTATTTTCAATATCAATTTAAGACCATATGCTCTAATTGTACAGTTCCTGATCTTCACTAGTTAGTGAAAATCAAAAAGCTCTGACAGTAGAAATCACTTATTCAAAAATGGAGATTAGCCAGTGTTCTTTCTATAGAATGCAATAAACTAAACAAAAGCATACTAAGCTATTAAAATGATCTATTCTTTATTTGTGTGAAATTTATTCGGAAAAAATATATTACTAGTAAATTGTTATTCATTTTATATGAGCTACCCTCTAGTTATCCCAGAAGACCAGTCTTCTGTGAGCTACCTACTAGTTATTCTGATCCCAGAAATGCAGATTTCTCAAATTGAATTGTTATCCTTTGAGCTCTTGAACTCTTTCATAATAGATTGTTTAAGGCAGTAAGTAGTGCACTTTGAAATATAATTTAAAATGTTTTGTTTCTTTGTTGGCTGTGTTCCTCCCTCTCCCCCTCCCTCCCTCCTTGTTTGCGTTAGTAAGTCTTCACTAATATTCAGTGGCAGTGACACTCCCAGACTGAAAGTAAATTCCATTTTGTCAGTTTCAATTTTGTTGCCTTCTTATGTCACTGTAGTGCATTTTTTCCTGCACTTGCAAGTCAAATGCCAGTTCATTTGTGTAACGTAGCAACTGAAGTCCAAACTGAGAAAATCAAAAGATGTGTATTTTTTGTCTCCTTATAGTAACAACTTATTCTGCAATCTTCTGTTGTTAGTCACCTCTGAAGTCCTTCTTTCTACTACACCTTTTTTTTAATAGAGATTAGGCAGAATGAAATGCACTATTCCTAGTCTTTGAACCATTAAATTAATGCATTAAAATTATCCTGACATTCTCTCTCTCAACTTTTGCATACTAATAGTGTGCTTGCCTTTGTCCAATACTATGCATCAGAAGTTTTCATTGAGATTTTGAGTGTTTCATAAAGAATCCTAGGGGTAGGACTTTCCAAGAACTTTGAAGGATCTAGGTGTCCATCTGTAATTTGAAATTCAAATTTCAAAGGAATAAGTAACTGAAGCTCCCTTAGGCTCCTTTGAAACTCTCAGCCTGTGTCTTTTTCTGAAGAGCTATGTGGTGCAAGGTTCTGAATTAACTGGATGATGAAAATTTCTTGTGAATTCCTACACTTTTGGTTTCTGACCTAGTTTTTATCCACTTTTATTTTTTGCCCCTAAACTAATAGTGAAATACTTTGTCAAAAGGTCAAGTAAACCATTGCTTTTTTTTTTTTTTTTTACTTGTTCTTTTCCTCCTACTATTTTGCTTGTATAATCAGTGGAATCTAAGAGCCTTGTAAAAATTTCACTCAAGAAAAAGGGATATGTGTTGGATTGTGTGGTGGTGGAGGTCACCTAAATAATATATTTTTTGTATATAAGGGTTTCCTGACGTTTTTTTTTTCAGTGTATTTTCTCCCAGTTTCTCCAGCAACTATGACTTTTTTTAGTATTCAAAACCTTACCATTTTTATCTTTCAGCAAGGGGGCTGATAGTTTGTCATCTCCATAATTTCCCCCCCCCCCCCCCCCCCCCAAAAAAAAAAAAAAAAAAAAAAAAAAAGAACATATTTCTACATGTGTTTGGTGATTTAACATTTCCTTACCGTTCAACTGTAGAAATACACCTCAATCTTAAGGAATCCCTTTTATGGTACATCTTCACCTTTCCATCACCTGGGCATTCAAGTTGTGTGTTTTTGCTTTTGCAATGCCACTGCAAGGTGAGAAGTGTAATTCTGAAGACCACAAGGTATGTAAGAGGGGAATGTTTCAAAAACTTTAGATTGTCGTAACTTTGCTACTAGTTATTGTATGACAGACATCTATTGGACTAATCTATTAAGGACTGGTGTAAATGCTTCTGGAAAAGTTCACCCTTAAGGCTTGTCTTCAAGGAGAAATTACTGTAAGGAGGCTCAGGTGTATATTTTAAAACACATTAGCTGTTGAGCTCTGATTCCCCATGCAAAAAGTCTTTGAGTGTGAGGATGGTTGTACTTGCAGAGTATGTTATCAACTGTAAGTTCAAATTCTATCTCACTTTGATATGGCATCACTGTCTAAGGTATGTTTGCTTCACCCCCCACAGGAAAGCATAGAGATTGAACTCAGATTCATTCAGTCTCCACATCAAGCACAACTGTGAAACCTTTTCTCTTCCTACCTTTCTGAACATATTGCATAAATATAGAATCTAACTTTGGTCACTACAATTATTAATAGTATGTTTTTTGTCTATGGATGCATAATTTTTTGCTTTTGTAATGTTCATTGCATTACTCCTTTCCTCTTTCACTACCATTTTAGCAGTGCTTGGTTACATGTTATAATTTAAAATACTTCACATCTAATTTCTCTTACATATTTAAGAGCACAGAAGATCTATAAAACAGATTTATGGAATGGGTTGGACTTCATGATTTATTTCTCCTGCTACTTTTCAATTTCACTGAAATCTGATTTCTGAAATATTCTCAGACTGTGACCCACAATTATATCAGTCAGTTTTTTAATGTCAGGGAAATATAGTTGCATTTTATGAATGTTTTTGACATACTACTCTCTAATTTCTTGTATAATGTTGGTAAGCTTCATAGCATAGGAATTGATTCTTGCACATTTAATAACTGAATCCTTTCTTTCTCATGCATGTACTTCAATGTTCTTTAATTCTAACAACTTAATTCTGATCTCAAAAATTTACTCTGAAGTGTAATCATTGTCTATAAACTCAGAGTAACTGACTTTTTGTTTTGGCTAGAATTCCCTTTAAGGCATCAGTAGGTGTGACAGCTTTCTGAGTGCATCCTTGTCAGACTATCCCCCTGGATAGAAAGGTTCTGGAAGAAATTTAACCTGCTTTTAATATTAATGCTAGTTTAGCTTGAAATGTATTTGTATTGATAGATGCTGTAAAAAGGAAGTGGAACATGAGTGGGAAAATATTTCAACTAAGAAATATCAAACTACATGTCTAAGACTAAAACTCAGCATTAAAAAATGTAAAATAATATATACAATTTATAGTTTACAACAGAAATACTGTCTCCTCCTGAGAGGAAAAGCTATTACCATTGCTTTAAAACAGAGCTGGCATCAATAACTGGTAGCTTACACTTGTATTACTTGCATTACCTTTTTTAGCATGCTATAAACAGAAATAACTATTCTGTATTTTATAGTTCCAAATTAAATTTTAAATCCAGATTTATTTTCCCCTGTGGAGACATTTTTAAGGTAAGAGGATGGAACATTTGTAAGCAGAATGTATAAAAAAAAAAAAAAAAACCAAAAAAAAAAACCTTTACTGCCACAAAATTAAACATGATGTTGCTTTAAATAGAAGCATAATAAATAGAAGGACTGGGAGGAAATAGTATTATGAATGTGTTGTACAAACGACTTTATGTATAATTGACCAAGCAGTGGGATACTAAAAGCTGAGAGCACGAGGACAGATAAGGTATGATAAGTAATGCTGGTATTCTGGTATTTCAGCAAATATCCTCTTACCCTAAATAAATTTCATACTAATCTTTACAAAATGCTGCATGTTTTTTTTGTTTGTTTTGGTTGGTTGGTTTGGTTGTTGTTTTTGTTGTTTGTTTGTTTTTTAAATTCTTCTGAAACAGTGCAAGGCTTTGACATGTATCAACAGCTGCAAATAGGTAGTCTGCAAATGTTTGCCAGAGAATAATTACACATACTCTGGTATGTTTCTTATTTCTTGCTGAGCTTGAAAATGGATGTGTCCGTGTCTTAAAACAGCTGAGCTTCAGTTGAGTTCTCAGCCACCCTTGAGACACAAAAACTACAAATGCTCAATAGCTTTGAGGTTTACATCACCCTTTATGTAGGGAATTAAGATTCTCTTGTCTTACATTCAACAGTATCCAACTTCATTTTATTAAAGCAATAGAATAGTACTTTATTCACCATGAGTAAAGGCAACAGAAACTGTTTCATATTTTATGTTCTTTTAGGCAATCTGATTTGGAAGTGTTGGTTTGGTGCTTCACTTTCTGTTTGTTTGTTTGTTTGTTTGTTTGTTTTCTATGAATCACACTGGACCCGCAAATTAACTGTTATTCAGATATTATTTGTTCTTGTCCTGGTTTTAGCTTTCAAAAAGTTTAAAGTAACTGCTAAGCTATTGACAAAGGATGCCCCAGACAGCCTACTGAAAATATATCTGTAAGCCCTCCAGAAAAAATTTGGTATGCATTGAAAAGGAGGGAAAAAAAAAAGTACTTAAAGTTAAAATACAGTGGGATTTTTATTTTATTTTATTTTTAATTGTACCATTCAAAGGGGCTGACAAGTGTGTTTATGGGGCAGAAGAAACTAGGAACTGGATATGCAAGTTGTGTATTTTATGTTTAATACCATCACATACAAACACCCACAATCTTGCTTTATATAATAATGCCTTGGTGGTAATGGAGAACAAGTAAAAGAGAAATGAGGACTGATACTCAACTTGTTTTTGACTTGAGGAAAAAATAAATGGACTAGAACGGTATGGAAAGCGTGGGTTGTAAACCATACAGTATGACCATACATTAAAATGGAATGCCATTTTAATTGTGGCTATAAAAGAGCAATGATAGATCACAACATTGATTACCTCCTCCTACAGAAAGCAAAGATCTTTTGTCAGTCTGGAACTGAAATAACAAAAAATTGTGCTTTTGTTAGTTTATTTCTGTGGAATGCCATTCCTGACTTCATTAGGAGGGAGAGAGTCTGAGAGGGAGATTGAGAATGAAAGACAATGAAAGTACTTTTTGTCCTGTTGACGTATTAAGGTACTGATCCTTGATGAATTGTCCCGGTGTTGTGGCAATATAATACCATTCTGCTGTTATGCAGTATCTTTTTGAATAGCTGAAAAGTAAAGGCTTTACAATGATGTAAAGTACATGTGTTGTACAATCTACCCACTGGTAACAGAATGACTTTGAACATTCTAACCATTTATTGCTCTAATTAATATACAGTTAATTATGGAAAATGTGTCAGAGACCCTTCCTACCTCTGCCTTTTTCTCTATTACTGTTTCAAACACCTTGCCAACTACCAGAATACTGACAACAAATTTGAAACTTAAGGAGAAACTGTTAAAAGGACATTATAATATGTCTAGGTACAGCAGATGTTTAATGCTGGTATTTCAGATAGACAAGTACTAATTATTAACTTTATCATTAGTCAGCAAACACAATGGATGAATCTGGGAGGGAATCTTAATATGCTCTGATTCAGTCTTTGACCAAATCTATTATGGCTCCTTCTACTTAGAGTTTCTAATGTGACAAACTCTTACCATTTGTCACAAGTCTCACAAATTTGAAGTCTTAAAGTTCAGATCTTGAATGTTTGTGATGGCTCCTAAGTATGATTTTTACCTTAAAGACCTAGGTGGAAATTGACAGACAGAGCTTAAAGGCTCCAAAGAGCCTTTAGTGCCTGTAGGCACTGTCAGCCATCAAAGAGCCTTTCTGAGAAGTTTTAGCTGATTTGAAGTGAAGCAGCATTAAATGAAGAGTGTGGACAGCTTATTTGGGTGCAAAGTAGCACTGAGCTATAGGGGAGAAGTGATGCTGTATGGCAGGGAACATGTTCTGCTTGAATTAACCATGCTATTTGATGCAGTGGTACTGCAGCTATTTTTCCCCTGGCTTTTCAGGTTTAGAGCACAACCAAAGAAAATGTTTTTGTGGGCATACTTTAAGCTGCCCTAAGCTTAAAATGCAGAGATTCTTTTTGCACAGAGAAGTTGTCATAATAACTGGCTGGACTGAGAGGAAAGAGAAGGATTTGCTTTTTTTTTTTCCCACTGAAGCTTAAGAGTTTTTGTCATACATTTGGATACCTTTAATACTTTGACTTCAGTTGAGTTATTGACATGCCTACGGGTTCATCCTGCACATTAGAGTTTATAAGACTAGGATGGCAGAGAAGCTTTTCTAAGTTCTGTATTTCTGAACTGAGAAGTGCAAAATGCAGTCAGATAGAGCCCCTACTAAATCTCAGAAATCCTGGTGATAAACCTAGGAAATGTTTGATATTAGCTATCTGCTCTCAGACTGTCAGTGGTAAGTATTCTTTTACTGTATTTTCATATATTACTTCAACAGTGGGAACAGGTCTGGTAAAAAGCAAAGGATTTCTGCTTGTCTTTGTTATCCAGAAAATAATCTGTTTTGTACTTAATCTGTGTTTTTAGGCCAAAAATGACTGTCATCTTTCACCCTCTGCTTTAGTATGAGGAGCAGTGCCAAAGAAGCTTGAGTTTGGCACAACTGGTCTATTTTCTGTGTTGTGTTCTGGTTATTAGGCATTTTCAAATGAGCCTTCAATTGCCTTCATTCCTATGTCTCTACAGCTGCCTGCTGGGTTGGACATGCATGTAACTGATAATGAGTATCTGTGTTGAAGGCAGTAATAGAATTTTTATTCAAGAAGAGTATTATGTTTTCCAATGTGTTTGCCTGTTCTGTATCTTCTCTCTATAATGGTATTGCATTTAACTTCTCCTTTGTTATCAGGGATTTCCTTCCAGTATGACAGTTTTTCCTCTTCACTACCTTCTGTAGTAATCAGTTTTAAGAATGAATTGTTAGGCTTTATGTAGTCTCTGACTTCAAGTTCTGTATGTTTACTTTGAGGAAAGGTAGACTGTGGATATTTTTTCATATAATCTTCGATTTTCGGATGCTCAAAGTCTCTAAGCATACCTACATTCAGTGTGGATTGTGTGTCTTTCTTAGTTTGACAGGTCATTATTATTTCATCAGGCTTTAATACTCGGGCCTTTTGTCCCTTACCATTGTCTTGATCTTGCCTCTTATCAGGACCTAAGCCAGTAACCAACATTTCAAAATTAGCTTTTCAGCTTTAAATCAGTTATCTTAATGACTTATGTTTTCAGCTTCTTTATATTTTCCCACAATGTCTGTTTTATAGTCATTCATTAAAAAAAAAAATAAATAAACAAACTACTTCTATGGGATGTGTGACATTTTTCATGATTCTGAGTTAACTAAAAGCTTTCTAAAATACCAAGGACTTAAGAACTAGCTATAGTCAGAGAAATTAAAACGTTCTTTGATTTCATGCACTTATGAAGCATTTCTTAAACATTGTTCAGTCAACATTTACAAGGCTAATACCAGAGCCTTGGTAAACTCTCCTGAGAAGTTACTAAAAAGAGTAGGTAAGATACTAGAGGGTAAGAGTAGGTAATAGATCTAAGTATATATAGGAGTAGGTAAGCTACAAAGGGGCATACTTGGCTGAAGTGTTTAACTTTGGGAGAGAGTTCAAGGTGGGAACAAAGGAGCCTCCTGGCCCATGAGCCTCCTGCTTTGTGGCTTCTCTCCCTGGCTAACTTGCCACATCATTCCTGGCTGCCCTGGGTAGCTCCTAGTTCAGCTGCCACCATCTGTTAAGCACTGTCTGGAGTATTCTCACCCTGCATTGGAGCTGTGCTAAGAACTCAAGGAATAATATTGACAAGTTCTGCCCAGAAAAAACTCTCCTGTGAGACAGAGTTTTCCCTTTTCATAGTCCCTGAAGTTGTAGTGCTTCAGAATCCCCACCAGATCAGATTAACAAGTGTTTATTGTCGTTTTTATAGTGCCAGTAAGTACTCACTCTGGAAGCACTCACTAGGATCTCTGTTACACTCTCACTACTGTGAGAACTTGGATGTTCTGTAGGAATTTGCTGTTTCATACAACATAGAGCTTTGTTTCCCTATTGAATGCTTCTGCTGTCATCTCTTACCTTCTGAGGAATCTTTTCCTTTGAAAGACAGGTCTCATAAATCTGCAGCAAATTCATTCTAATTTGAATTCCTAAACATCAGTGAGTATCAAGGTTTTCTTTGTGACAATGGAAGTGGGTAAATGAATAATATTCTAAGATTTAGAAGAGAGGTAGAGAAGCTGAAGTTTTGTCTTAGTAAGATCTGTAGAAATTAACACAGAAGCTAGTTATCAGCTATTTATCATTTTATAATTACGCAGTTACTGCTTATTTGGGTGAAGGCCTGGAATGGGATCTTTGTCACTTCTGTTTGTATTGGTCCTGATGCATAATTAACAATTACAAGTATAAGTTTAATTCAATAAATTGATAATGTGGTTCCATTTGAAATATGCCAATGTGATATGTAGAGTGATTACACACATAAAATTGGCCTTGTCATCAGTATTAATCTGACCACTATCTGTATTTTATATCTTAATAGGAACGGAATTTATTTTCTCTGTTTAGCGGCATGCTTAGACTGTGCCCAGTTTTACAGAGGGGTCTTTATGAAATTATAATTCAGTAACCTTTATGTGGATGGTTTTATTATGTGGGTGGTTGATTATGATATTTTAAAAGATATCATAAAATATAATTTTGTAGGCTACATCTGTAGGAAGTTTATTTAGCACAAAAAAAAGATTATTTTTACTGTATATATTACTGTATATACTGCTATAAATTTGCAGTCATATTATCATCAGGCTATTTTCTATCTTGAGTTATCAGAAATAGGAATTAGAAAACATTATGCTAGCCTTAGGGAAGCAAATTTTTTCAAAACTTGTATCTGCTAATATCACCTGCCAATGATTTAATGTGTTTATAGTTTATGCTAACCTTTCTTAGCTTTTCTTTAAGTCCATTATAGTCTGTGTACCTGGTAGAAGTGAAGCCTGCAGCCAGTTGATGTTATTTTGCAGCTCCTATCTTTAGCCACCAAATACCTATTTTCTTTTTTATTCTTATTTTCACTCTGAAAGATAGTAACTGTCGGCTGTTACAAAACTGCAATTTCATTTGTAAAAGCTTCATCCAAAGAAATTCATTGCTGATATTAGGAGTTGAAAATGTTAATTTCTTTGTTTTTCTTTGGGATAGTTTAGGTTTTTGTGTTGAAGCTTATAGAGACACAGTTAGACTCTTTCATTTCTGGAAGAGTTACAACAGCAAGACAGTATTCTGTGACAGACTGTGTGGCATCATGTTTTTTAGGAAGTACCCCTTTTGGGAAAGGTGTCTTAGTGCATCGCCTTTCTAAAAATACATCTATAGTTTAAGTAAAATGAAAGTGATCAAAATACATAAGTCCGTACAAAAACATTAGCATTCTTTATCAGTAATACGAATTACTGCAATGTTTATTTGTTTCTGGGATCTCTGGTCCTTTTTGTCTTTCTTAGTCTCTTATTCTTGGCGTAACCAGAGCCCAGTGGAACTCAAGTTGAAACTCTGTTGCAAAGCTGCAAGGTGTTAGGTGTTATTTTACTCAGCCTGTCTTGCTTTCTACAGTTTGCATCAGATATTTTCCATGACAGATGTGGAAGGTACTTTTCATGTCAAAGCTGTGTATATCCATGGAAACTGACTAACATCCCCTGACAGATATTTGATAAAGCCCAGTAATGACAATGGGAACATGATTTTATTATTACCATTAATCTGGCAGTGGAATATAGAGTAAACATGTAGCAGAACAGTTTCATGCTCTTTCTGAAGATAAATGGTTATCATGTGCTGATAAATCTCCTTTCACATTTCGTAAGTTTCAGGGAATACTTGAGGTAAAATATATATTATTTTACCTCAAAATATATAATATATATTTTATAACTTACACTTTTACCTGTAATGATGCGATATTGAATTCAGGTTCACCTATGCAGTGCTTTCAAATGCCTCTCTCTAATGCCAATGTACTTTTTTTTTTTTTTCCATTCATTTATTTTACTGGCCCATCTATTGTCAAATCTCTGTCTGTTCTGTAACATTTATTGTACAAGAATTAGAATTCAAATACATTTTTTTGCAGCTTTAGCTTTTCCTTCAGGACCTATCTTTAGGCAAGCCTACTAATGAAGCTGTTCTTAACTATTTTAATTTGCATAGGCAACTCCTCTTAAAATGTAAGGATAGCTGAGCAAATGTTTTTTGGGGTGAAGTGCCATGCCTCATACTGACTTTTGTAAATTATTTGACTGATTCATTCCTGTATAGAGCTGTACCTAGAGTTCAAATTCAATTTGTTGACTGAAATGGTTTTGGAAATGGTATTTTTCACTTTAGATCTTGGGCAGAAGTTTTCTTTACAAATAGAGGTGCTGTTTCTTTCACCAGATGTACCTCTTCTCCTGTATTAGACAACTCATCTACTTGCATATTTGCTTTCTGGCTATGTTCAGTAAAAGGAGTTAAATTAGTGGTGCTATTTAAACCATTAAAATAATCCAGCTTATTTTGGACTGAGTTAGGAGAAATTGCAATCTGCTGCAGAAACAGCAGATTTTACATGGGTTACCAATATTGTCCAAACAGATAGCCTTTCCTGCTAGGAGAGGAAGCAATGGAGCACTTGAACAATTCTTTGCAGCAGAGATGAAGAACAGTAAATCCAGCTATTGGTCAATGATAAACCTAATAAGAGCATAATAATAGTATAATCATGTCTTTAGATGGTAACACCTCTAACGCAAAAGTATGTCCCCAGCCTAAATAGCCACATATCATAAAAACAGTTGTTCTTGTAATTATTTTCAGTATGTTTTGGATTTCTTGTTAATACCTTGAAAGACATATTTAAGCACATTTAAAGAAAACAATGTTTGTAAAGTACTCTTTTCACTTATACACTCTAATTTTAATATTATGTGAGCTTTAAGACTGAAATTGTGTGGAATGGAAATGTACTTTGCTATTCAATACCCTTGGTAGTCATCCAAGCTTAACCAGATTACACTAATATATTTTTAGTGAGAGCTGAGACAAAATTCCACCATAGAATCCTGAGCCTATATAAAGTTCACTTTGATTGGGATTTGATTGCAAAACTAAAAATGAGATTTTGTTCTTTTTGAAAGGTCGTAAACTTGCATTCCATTTTAAACAACTCTGGAAAAGAATTCTGCATTCTTGCAGAAATGTGACGATGCTAGAATTGCATGTGGTTTTGTAACACCAAGCCCTATGAAAGCTTCTACTTCAAGTTTCATATGTACAAAAATGTATTTCTTTATCTGGGATTCTTCTGAATCAGATCACAGTGAGACTTTCAGGACACAGTTCTGCACATATTAAGCTGTAGCTATTTATTGCTAATTTCATTCTAACACAAACCTAAGGTAATTGCACTGCATCTATTAAATAATCTATTCATAATTGTTTCTATGTAGGAAAATTTTTCAAAATGTTAAATATTCTTCACACTTCACACAGAATACATTTCTATGCCCTCATTGTCTTCTGAACTCAGCCTAGACATATCTAACCTGTGGGGGTAGAAATGGCTGAATTTTTTCGGTTTCACCTCATATTAAAGAGGATACTTTCATTTCAACCATGTGTCCAGTGTTTTTTTAATACATCATTTCTCAAATGATTCTATAAAGTAGAATTTAGGTATTATGAAAAGGATTTTTCAATGACTGTCTTAGCAATTAAATATTAGAAGTAATAATAGATTTAGTTATTCCTTTATTGGATTGGAATAAATGGTACTGGATTACATTAAGCAATGCATCCCATATGCACAGGATTATTTCTTCACCAGTTTTTTTTAAATATGTTTAAACTATGCTGAGAGCAGATTTGCATCTATTTTGCTATGTATCTAGCTCTACTTTTACCAAACAAAAAAGAAAAATCCAGTTTAAGAAATTTGAGAACTTAATTATGTTCTTGTTGTAGTGGTAGGTAGTTATTGTTAATTTAGAGTTACTTATTACATAAAGCCAGTCTGTACATAGATGCTTTACAGTGCCATAACTGTCATCACAGTATGATTTTATTTTTTTTTTTTTAATTGCCAAAGCAGTTCACCTTACGTGGCCTCTAGTTGTGATTAGTTAGGCTGCTATAGCTTATTATTATTTTTTTTAATATATATAGTCATTGACAGAGATGCTCTTAACTACAGAAGTATAATATAGCTGTTACAAATTTTTGTGTGCCAGCAAGTCTTAAAATGACTGACCTACACTCTTCTCAGTAGTTGATCTCTTTGTTGGGATGAGATGATATCTAACAGGAATAAACAGGAAAAGCAATATATTTTTTAACTCCCCAAATGTTTTTAAATTCAAGACAGAAACTGGTGTTTTGTTATATTTTTTCTGACTGCCTCCGTTTGTTGGAGCTTTCATTAATAAACACTATTTTTGCATAAATATATCCTGAAACAATAAAATCCTGAGTTCATGCTCCAATATTATGCTGAAGCACTGAGGAATCAGTGGTTTTCAGTTCTGCATGTTTCCCAAGTATAAGTTACTGTAAGAGATGTGAGCAACTGCCATGAAATAGTACAAAGTTGGAACTGGAAGGGGAATTGGAAGCCCTGTGTTTCCAGGCTTTTTCTTGGTTAGACATACTTTTGTATGACCTTAAGCAGATCACATTAACCATGACTTTCCAAAGCATTTGTGCTCCTGAACTGACTGTATGTTGCTCAGTTGCAATTTCCTGTAAGATGAAAACGGTGCCTTAATAAGGTACAGACAATTAATTAATATAAAGTGCTATGAAATTCTCCAAGTGAAAGTATTACAGGCAGTGGGAAGTAGTATTAGAAATTAATAATATTATAAGTGAGTAATAATAATATAGTTACGTTTACCCTATGATGTTGCACTTTACCCTGAAGCAAGGTAAATCATAAGCTGCTTAGATTTTTGTATAATAGAGTGCAGAAGTTAAGGGTCTTTAGAACATTTCTGCAATATTAAAATGATTTTTCAGCCAGCATATTGGCTTCTTTAGTCTAGTCTAAGGCTTTAAAAAAATAAAACAACAAAAGCCCAAGTTATTATGTACTTAAATAGTTCTCTGCAGCATGAATTTCTTTCTGAGCTTCATATCTGCTTAAGTATCGTATCTGTTGATGTTCCTTATGCTACTAAGCAACATGAAACTACCAAATAAAAATGGGGGGAGAGCAGTAAGGCACTATAATTCTGATCATGTATCATGAGGTTAATTTTTCAGTTATGTTCGATATAGCTAATAGGAATATTTTGAGATTCAGAGTACACAGCGCTTCAATGTAATATATATTGTTTTCATTACATAAAGCAGTTCATATCTTCTAAAAATGTGCATTTAATTGCATAAAGACAGAAAAACAACACAAAAATTATTCAAATTACCTTCCAATTATATTTGATAAATCATGTTTAAATCCTTTTTACATTTGTGTAGCAATTATAACCTAACCACAGGATCTAACATCTTAGAGCTTCATCAAAATCAATCAAATCTCTTAGGCCAAAGCTGGAATGTTGTTCTGATGGAATTGCTCCCAAAGGCAATTTTGTTCTATTTAGGCACCAGCTTTGCAGCACATTCTGAATTCAATTATTTCTGGTAATATTTCCTGGGTAAGGTTTTGTTCTAGCAATGAGTCTAAGAAATTTCCACTATATAAAACAACTAATTAATTGCAAATAGGTTAAACTGACATAATTGTTTTCAAAAATATTACTAATACTTTGGTGATCAGAAAATGTAGGATTTCTTCTGTTACTTGGTTTCTAAGTGCATGTTATAGAAAACTACTGATAGTAAATTACAGATAGTAAATTAAACAGACACTCAATTATATTATGTGCAAACCTCAAAATATTTTGGAAAACCAAACTTTCCTTAGTTTCAAGTACAAATTTCTTATTAAGCTTCCAGTTTTCTCTGAAAGAGTATTTGTGCCTGATTCTTTGGTGAATGAAACGAGATAACCATCAGTTCTAGGAATAAACAGTATTTGTGATTTATGTTTTTAAATAAAACAAAAATCAATTAATTTGGACATATTTCATATATTACATATATGTTCATATAAATATTTCAATAACTCTAATATATTTTTTTTCTGGTTTATCACAAATGCCTAATATATGTGTTAAAAATCAGTTTATGGAACTGTTTCAAGATGGGATAGCTCTGGAATTTAAACTGGATAATGAACTATATGTCTACTCCTTGGTATATGCAAGACACAATGCTTGGTTGTCTGACATTCAGGCTGGTCTTGCCTTTATTTCAAAGCACTTGTAATCTTATGTATGCATGTAGATAAGCACAGGAAAGATAAGTTGAAAACACTTGTAAGGGATTTACAAAAACAATTACTCAATCTTCCTGAAAGAATTTTAATCTAAAAATTAAGATTATTAGAATGTTACTTAATACTTAAGTTTTGAAACAAGTTAAAAGAAAGATTAACCGTTCCCTCATCCCTTGTGCCATGATCCCAAATCCCAGCCTGGATCATAGGCCAGGAATCCCAGCCTGGATCATAGGCCAGGAAAGTGGCAATATTGCCATAGACTCCTACATCAGATAAGAGAGAAATTGGTTCCAACATCTTACGCGTAGCCCTATCCTTAATCTAGATAGACAGTTAAGAAAACTTGTGAATCAACAAATTGTGAATTCACCAAATGACCAGAATTTATATAAGAGTCACTGCTTGCAAACTTGCATGAAATTTGAAGGCCAATATTTTTGGCATCAACTGGGTTTTGATGCCTCAAATTGCACGTTCAGTGTTGTATAGACTATGAGAGCTTTTCAAAACCAACAGATATTAGCTGTCACTTATAGCAAAATGCATTTTGATTCCTCAGCAGCTCTAAATAGCACATTTATTGTTTCTCAAACTCACCATCCAAAAGATCAGTTGTTCTGAAAAAATAACTACAAATGTTTTTTGTATAAATGTAGCTGTTCCATTCTGTAATTTCCATAGAAATGCTTGCATTCCTTCATTCCCTGCTCTTGAGAACCCTAAGTAGAATGTCTATGTGAAGTTCTTAGTAAAAAGGCTATGACTTTTAAAATCAAATTTTCTTTCATGTAGGTAAAGGAGTTTGTTGTTGTTGTTATTTATTTTTTTAGTTTCTGATTAGAAATCCAACTATACCTGGGCTTTTCCAATATTTAATAAATGATTATTTTTAAAATAGCAGTCTTAAAATTAAAGGGTTAATGCTTGCTATCTATGCATGAGTTTAGAGTTCAGTCAGGCCTACAAAAAGAGTTATTCCCTAGTTATAAAGGAAAATGGAGTAGGTTGTAATAAGATTTAGAACACAGATTCAATGAATCTTGCCTGGATTGTTATTATCAAAAATGTATTTATATTACATTTTTAAGTCTGTAAATTAAGACTGAAGGTAAACAATTTTTGAATAGAAACACTAAGAGCTCCTCAGAGCTATGACAAATGGGAATTGACTGTGCTCTTTAAGGTTATTTCTAAGAGGCCAGCACTGTGACCAATATATTCAGAAAAAGAAAGAGATTGACAGTGGAACCAAAGAAGGAGCTAAAATTGTAGCATTTGTGAGACTACTTTACAATATGAGCCATAATTCAAATAGAATCAAAAACCAGCTATTTTTATTGGCTGCTGCTTCACTGTGTGAAAGCACACTGAAAAATAGTTAAGGAAATAGATTTAACCTGCAATCTAAAATGTTATATTTGCTCAGAAATAGGACAAGAATCTTCTTAATGAGGATTTGTTCTGTAAGATTTTTCAGGGATGGAGAAAAAAAAAAACAACTAGAACTTTTTGCTTGTTTGTTTCAAATTTTAGGATGTTTAACATTCATCACTTCCTTAACATGATTGAATACTAAATGGATTAAGAAAAAATGTTTCCAGCTCCAATCAGCCTTGCTTCCCTGCAAACATTTTTAGGTAACCAGAAAGTATCTAGGTATTTCTTGCATGTGGCTTTGGAGAAAATGCAGAATTGTTCCTAAATATTTGGTTTTGCCAAGATTTTCCCAACACTTAAGTGACTACACTTCACAGCACTTTGATAGCTGCAAATATGCCGTTGTGACGATTTTTTTCACATCAATCCAACAAAGGCACTGCACTATTGCTTTATAATATTATTAGTCTTCTGCTCTGAAGGGCTCAGGTTCCAAAATTTTGCCTTAACCTGTGTTTTGTTTCAAAAATGCTTTGGAATGATTATTAATGTCCTATTGGGTATGATATAAATGGCAGGAAGAGAACCAGCAAAATCAAAGCAAGCACAAATTGGTCAAGACTTTAAAATTGGGTAAAAAATTCTAATGTTTTGCTTAGGCTCAGTACTTCCCCAAGGAAATAAAAGTTGCTGTAAGCTTAGTGTCCTTCATTGGTCACCTGTGGTCAAGGAGGAAAATACGGTGGTGGTTGTTCTCCTCCTTTTCCTTCTTCTCTTCCTATTTTTTCTTCTCCTCCTGTTCCTCCTCCTCCTTCTTCTCTGAAATGAAGTCTGGGAAAACAGATAACATATAACTTTGAAATAAATTTTCTGTTGTAATTGCAGATTGGATTTGTGTATTGAATGGTAAATTACATTTACAATTTGTGATGGGTTTAGAAATACTGATTTGTCTTACTTTATTTTGCAGATGCTTCAGAAAGTTGCTGTCTCTTTACCACTGGTTCTGCCAAACAACTCAAGAAGTTACCTGCCTATTTTTTCATTAATCAAGCATAACATTATCTTGAACTAATTATTCCTCTCCATATGGCCTTCCTACTGGTGTCAGCTTATCTTCTGCTGACTCATACTCAGGGTGCTCCTGTTGAAAATGGGCCACTGTTGGAAACACTGAAGTCACAGGTAGGATTATTCAGCAATAAAAGCGAACACTATTCAGCACAGGTGAGACCTCCTGGCACAAGCCGACGAATACCTCAGACAATTATCATAGGAGTTCGTAAAGGAGGGACCAGGGCTTTGCTGGAAATGTTGGATATTCATCCTAATATTGTAGTGGCAGCTACAGAAGTCCACTTTTTTGACTGGGATGAAAATTATGTGAAAGGATTAGACTGGTATAGGAGTCTGATGCCATTTTCTTACGGAAATCAAATTACAATTGAGAAAACACCAGGCTATTTTACATCACCACAGGCTCCAGAAAGAATTCATGACATGAATAGCTCCATTAAGCTGCTGCTCATTCTAAGAGATCCCACTGAGAGAGTTATATCTGACTATACCCAAGTATATTACAACAGAGTAGAGAGCCACAAGCCTGTTCAGCTTTTTGAAGATATTGTTATTAAGAATGGAGCACTTAATACCAAATACAAGGCTATTCAGAGAAGTCTATATGATGTTCATATGGAAAAGTGGCTTAAACATTTCAATTTGAATCAGATTCACATAGTGGATGGCAATACTTTAATCAAGGACCCTCTTCCTGAATTACAAAAAGTTGAAAGATTTCTAAATCTTCCTTCCCGAATTATGTCTTCTAATTTTTATTTTAACCAAACTAAAGGATTCTATTGCATTCGAAGTGATGGAAGAGAGAGATGTTTACACGAATCCAAAGGGCGCCCCCATCCTCTTGTTAACAACACTGTTTTAGAGCAACTTTATTCTTACTTCAGAGAGCACAATGCAAAATTTTACAGAATGGTTAATCACTCTTTTGACTGGCATTAATGCATTTTGGAATCAATGTTTCTTAAAAAGGGCCTGAAACAAACTAAAGATTCATATTATGAGAATTTAACATACTGGTTATACAAAGGCAGAGAGAACTGTTTGCTTCATTGGAATAAGATATCCATTAACTCATAAAGTGGTAGCCTTTGTTTTGGGAAAAATAAGTTTCACATATTTGTATAATTACTCTGGGTCATATCGCAGAATCATATTTTGATCATTTTCCCATCATGCAAATATGTTAACTTGAGTGGACTTACTTCAGATATATCTGTTACAAGATTTGTGATGTTTTGGAAAAATGACTGCTTCTAACAGTGTAAAAAATGTATATATTTGAAATGGTATAATTCTAACTGTTCCACATTTTTAGTTCTTAGTATTTTTCTATATCAGGTATGAGGCTAGTGGCACTGAGTTCTAGAATTTTTCATACAAGTTAAATTGTATGTTACAACAGGGGCATACATATTGGCTCTAGTAAATAATTCATCCTCTGTTAACATGTCAAAGTTCTTAATCTACTAATAATAAAAGGAATCTATTTCATCCTTGATTTTGAATAGGTGAACTAGAAGCTCCCCATCAGTATATCATTTGTATTAATCCACAGTCTTAGTATCTTGAGTTGGTAAAAATAAAAATAAAAATCTCCAAACAAAGGAAGAATATGAACGGTTTGAAGAAGCTTTAAGAAGTGAGAGATCTGAATGTAAAGAAATAACCCAGGCAACCTCAGTTTACACTGTTATGCTGTATACTAAAAAAAAAATAAATTTTTGAATGCAAAAAATTTAATAACAGCAACTGTACAAATGTTTGATAAGTTATGTTTTGAATGGAAAAGACAGCTCTTCATCAATGCTACGATATTAATCACATTTGTATTCTGTGACTAGTTACTCTGTTTCTCACCTACCTTTGGTTTACATATCTCCATTTGCATAGTGAACCTCGTTAAAAAGGAAATGAAATTGATTTGCCTGCTCTTCGAATCATGGTGTATTCTTTGTCATTTCTAATGCAGGTCATGGGATGTGCTTAGTTAAAAGTAACATCTTTTTATATTTGTATATCTCAAACTGTGTTCATTTGCTAAGGATGACATACTCAGTTTATATATAAAAATGACATCCATATATACTCCTGCATTAGGAATTTTTCTTTTTATTACCTTTTGTTTGACGATATTGTGCTAGTCTGCTCTCCTTCTTCATGTTAACCATTTTATTATAGATCAATACCAAAGAAGAAAATCAACTTGAAATGTTAAATGGAGTGCCAAATAGAACTATACAGAAATACAAGCAGATATCCTTGTTTGAAATTGTACCTTGCAATCCAGAAATCCTGGTGCACCCCATTGAAGAAGCATTCTTCAGGTGCATTACTCTTTAAGCTTCTCAGGACTGGTGAGCTGTAGTGTGGGCCCACTCTAAGTATCTCAGCATCAGATTCCACATAATCCTGTTGAAGATCCAGAATCATTTTGTTCTTCTATTTAAGCCACTGTGCAGCCCACAGGATATGTTCCCAATGTTGGATTCAGTCTTCCACTTCATGGGCTAAAAGGTACGGATCTATCCCCGCTATGGATCTAGCACCACTACTTTTTAGGTTTCTGATCGTTTTATTAGGGGGTTACTTAAATGGTAGAAGTCTCCTTCCACTGAATCTGGACAGAATCAAACCAAGCCAGATTACATGGAAAGAGCTTTCATGAAATATTTCTTCAAGAACTGTAAAATGTTAAAAATAGTACAGCGAATTTTATTCTTTAGTACAGCGAATTTTATTCTTCTGCTACTTGTATATTTGACATAAATTTTTGTTAATTTTTCATTACAATATAATTAACCTTTGAAATTATCTTTCTGAAATATGATTATTAAGCAAATTTATGGTTTCCACAGATAAAAAAAAAAATGTTACTGATTTCTTCCACTTTTTCTGAGGTTGTGGCTTCTTAATCACTAATATTGATCAGGTCTGGGCACTACTCAGAAGTACAAAGTTGATCAGAATCAGGTGTGGAAATCTGAATTAATTTCTTTCAAATTAGCCAAGGACCAGGATGTTCACACTGGTCTTATACCACTTCTACAAGGGCAGGGGATAGGTGAACTGTAATAATTACAGTTGCATAATCCCTTATTTGTCATTTGTCATATTAAAGCTTAACTCAGGAAAAAAATCTGGACAATTCTGAATCAGCAGGGTGATTTTATATTGGACCAGCACTTTGTGTTTTGTGGCCACAACATTTTTATCTGATAATAAAATCCAGATTCCCTTCCTCCAGATCAATCTCAGTCTTGGAAAAAAATCCAGTCCACTGAAATTAATACAGAAATACAGGACTGAGGGTAGCAGCATACCAGTAGTTTATATCATAGATTGTAGTTTTTCTTTCAGCATCTCTGTCTGTTTCTTACATGTTCCAACACTTACTATATTTTTCATGTTTTGCTTCTTTACAATGACTATTCCTTTTAAAAGTATTGAATAAGGTTGGGTTTTGTCCTTTTTTTTTTTTTTTTTTAATGAATCTAATTTCCAATCAATGTGTACTTTAACAAAGATTTCAGGTAGTTGCTAGTAAATGAAGACTTCACATATCTGTATATCACATTCACTTTCATAGACTAATGTCTTTCTATATTTATACTTGCAGGCATCAAGTCTTTCTCTTCTCTGAAGTTTACAGCTAATCTTTAAGCAAGTTGAATACAGAAACACCAGTTGGCAGAAGCTGTATACATCTTTGAAAATGCAGGTCTCTTTCTGGAATTTACATTTCAAGGAGTGCTGATCTGTATGGATTAATGATGCATATATCTACTTGATTTATTAGCACTCTTCAGTTCTGCTCAGCATTGTTGGGAAGGACACAGCTGGTGGAATGAATTCGATGATCACTTTAAAGTTTACTAATACCAGAAGACATGTATTACACATAATATAATTTTGGTGGGGGGTTGGCTATTTTGTTTTGTTTTACATAAATCAAGATTCTTGTCTGAAGTTTTTGATAAATGATCTACACAGATGCAACTTAACCTGCATAACAGAATTCAGTGAATATAGTAGACTATTATTTAGCATTAAAAACTGCTCCAATCAAAATTATCCATTTTGTGATATGAAGAACATATCTCATGCAGGCCTGGCCTCTATTCTTATTTTTGAAAGATAACCCTCCTTCTCTCATCCTCTCAGGACAGGGATCAAATCCACTTAATAGAATATCCACTGAGCTATACTTAAAAATAAAATGCTGAAATTATTTTCTACATAAAATTACTCAATTTTTGGTGTATGGAATTAAAAGCTGGTTAAATTTTGTAAAGAACTGCATGCTCACCGTAACTTTGAATGAATTATTAACCAGATAGTTCTCAATTTAAAAAATGACAAACATATCTTAAGAGTTTCCATAATTAGTAATAAACCATAAACTATTCTTCAACAAAACGGTCATCAAAGGACTTACATCTCATGCTTGGAAGGCTATTGGAGAAATAAGTTTCATGTGGGAAGGTTGCTTAAAGAGACCATGCAGTTGCTTCAAAGGTTCTTGAGAGTATCTGAAACAAGATAGATAGTCGTATATGTAAAACCACTGCAGAGATTAGGATGAATTGAGTGGCTCTTTGACATTGCATTCCACAAATATTAAGCCTTAATGTTAAATTCTTTTCCTCTTTTAGCTTAAATGCCATAATTAGGGTTGCTTTAATCGACTATAACTGAGACTAGCAACTATCAAGCAACTGCAGCCATTAGGGTTAGTTAACTATGCAGGGTTAGTTAAGCCCTTGTCACATTGTGAAGCACACAACCTGTTGTAAATTCCTAGATTAGTCTAACCTTAATTGTTTTTCTTTTTGTTGTTTTAACTCCTGCATACTCTAAACAAAAAAAGGTGAGAAACTTAAGAGTTTTTTTTTCCCCTCAAAAAAAAAAAAAAATAGTATTACTTGTTGAAAGAAATCAGAAAGAAATCACTCCCCCGGCAAAATTTTACTAGAAAAAGGACTACCGTTTTTATTTATTTATTTATTTTATCTATATCTATTTATTTTATTATATTTACATATGTAATTTATATTTATATTTATTTATTTTATCTATATCTATTCATTTTATTTATTTATTTTATTTATTTATTTTATTAAGGCCCTGTGTTGAAAGTCTTCACTTTCACTGCATAGCACAATTACAATTCTTCTTAAGGAATTTCTTTCCTCCGAAAGCAGAGACATTTTTAAAATATCCATAGGCAGTATTTTTAAGAACTTTAGAGAGAACGTAGACTCTTTATAGTACACATCACTGAACACTGCTACACAAAATCAACACTTTCAACATCCCTTTGTTAAAAAGTCAATAGATAATCTTATAAAATGTATTGAAGAAAGATTAGATTGAATACTGTAGGGAAGCACATCTGGATACAGAGTTTTTCAGTCTTCACATGTTTCAAAGAACATCAAAAAGAAATGCAAAAGTTTAGTTGCTTGCAGCAAGTTTAATTGCTTATTGCTTTTGTCAGTTATACAAAATTTGAATATCATCATAATCTTTATTATTTCTTGTTTATGTGGTCAAAACCAAAAGTTTTTATTTTTCTTTATAGAAGCATGGTTAAAAAAAAAGAGAGCAAGCCCCAGAATAATTTACAGTAAGAGTTAAAATGACATTTCCTTGTAGAGAAAATAAATTTAAATTATTTAATTAAGGATTATGCTCCTATAGACTGTTATTTTTTATACTTGTGGATTTGATCCTTCAGTTCTGTAAAGAGTTTGAATATTATCATAGAAACAAATAGACACATTGGAATTTAAATTGATAATGATTTGCCTAGCACATTAATCATTAGCAACGGTTAGCAACTAATATTTAGTTACTGGAAAAACAATTCCCACTTCAGTTGTTTCCTGCTTTAATGTGACTAACTACATTGTTTTGCTATTTCATAAAACAAAATTAAAAGTTAAAATCAATGGTGAATAAAGACTTTGTAGTACCATTCTGTGATCATAAAGGAACTGTCCTTTTTTAAGGTTAATTAACAGGGACATGAGCTTACCACAATACCTGAAAGCATTTTGGAAACCAAGATACGAGTGGAACTGCAAAGCATGAACATACGTTGAAGTTGAAGCTGCAAGTTAGGGAAAATACAACAGATTAAAAATAGGCCGAAATAAATCATACTTTCCCAGTAAAATAGATGTTATATAATATATGTAATATGGCTTTTGTGCTAACACATGTAACTAATACTACGAAGTCTATTTTTTGATGCAAAATGGTCTTACACTTTTACATTATATGTTCTTTTATTTCCATTACAAAAACAAACAAACAAACAAAAACTATAACTATTTAATGAAAAACATCTTAATGTAAACATTTTACCAGTGGTACAGAGCTTTTCTGTCAAGGGATATTTCTTTGCTTTTATATTGTTTCCTCCGAGATAAAAAGGTGGTTTGAGTCATACTGCAATAAAAAGAGCAGAGTTATCATACCAGAAGCAACAATACTATTTCTATTTGTTACATTTCCTAATGGCAAACAATTTTGTATTTTGTATAACTGGTACAAATAATCTTTTTATATTTTCTCTTTCTCTTTCCTCATTAGATAATACAACCGTGTTATCATTTTTCTTATTCTGAAGAATGTTACTTTAAACTCTTACATTGTTAATCTAAAGCACTGATCAAAGGGCAAATTTGATTAAATAAAAGGGCAGTAATATAAGCATGGATAACTAAGAATCCTTTTGCCACTTGGACTGGCTATGATTTTTTTATTATTATTATTATTGTTTAACTCTTCAGATGTGAACATTTTGATCCATTGTACATTTTCTATATAAAAATATTTATATATATATACACATATTGGAATGTACCATCCAAACATTCAACATGAAAAAATAAGACAGTGACAAATACAAAGTAATAAAACATACAATGAAGGTCCTCTTCTGCTAAATATTTGTTTGCATAATATGGCACAGTTCTCAATGAAAATTATGACTGAGCTGATAATGATACACAGAAGACTAAGTAACAGGCTACTCCAGGGATTTGTGTAGTTATTGTACATCCCTGAATTAATTTTCAATCATTATGGTATTAAGGGTGTATGTGATTATACATTTTCAAAACACTGTATTTCATCTTATTGGAGAATACCACGATATTGTGGGACAGGTTCAACACATTATAGCTAGCCTTGGGTCAAATGCTGCAGCAACTGGAAACTTTGGAACCTAAGGAAAATTGGATGAGAACAGTTTTCTGCACTGCAATAAAAGTGCAGCGTTATCATACTAGAATCAAAAATACTATTTCTACTTGTCATGTTCCCCACCAGCAAACAATTTTGTATTTTGTATAACTGATAACAGTTTAGTGCTAATGCATTTTTTTTGTTTGGTTTGGTTTTGTTATCCTTTCTTGAAAATTAGTAGCATAGATGCACAGGTTTTGTTGTTGATTCGAGAAGCATTGTCAGCCTGAAATGCTGTTCAACTATCATAAGAAGATTGAAGATACCTCTTCTATATTCTGCTAAGACACAAATCCACAACTGAGACAAGTGACACAGAAGGAACACTAAACTGCAGGGGGTGCATTGCTGCCTTGAGTGAAGAAAGATTAAAAGCTCATAAACAACATATGCTATAGTTAACCATACACATGCATCATACACAGCTTGCAAAATACACTGTCTAAAACAAAAACATGCAGAATCTACAACTATGCACTCAAGTGATCCTGCTGAAGGCAAGCTGAACTATAGGCAGGAAAGAGTGATTCCTTCATCCAGCAAACAGACATCAGATAGTCTTTTTCCAGTGTACGTATGGAAAGCAGTTAGATGCTTCCACCCTCCTACACCCCCCCCCCCCCCACACACACACCTGCAGGACAGATTTTGCAAAATTTCTCTAACTTTGGAAACCCCATTTCGTTTCATTTCATTTCATTTTCTTGCTTAGTTGTCCATTATTTTTTTCCAAAAATGCAGTTGTCACAGCTGGGAATTATTCTAGACAGTAACAGATACAGCTACTCAGAAAAGCATGAATGAAATATACTAATCAAGTTTTCTGTAGATGCTAGATACAATAAACTATAAAATACAGAAGTGCATTATCTTCCTAGACTCCTTTCTGCTTGACTGCTTTTTATCCATCTAATATTGCATACAGTTAAATACTTGTATGACTCCCTATCCTGATTACCTGTGTGTTATGATGAAGGGGAACAGAATTATGTTACTTCACATTAATATTAAAGCTCAGGTATGTTTATTTTGCACAAGCACATCTTTATTATCAGTCACCCGCTATCTTTGACTTTCTTCTTTTTCTATACAGCCTATGTGTGTTGGTTGTTTTTTGGTTTGATTTAGTTTCCATTTATGAAATAATTCTGGCTTTTCTCATTCGTGGAATACATAGTTTCGATCCTAAGTTGATTCTTCTTTATTTGAGAAAAGCAAAAGCTGAAACATATTCCATGGCTTTCAAAAACTAATGTTTTGTCTCTCACGTGTTAGGATGTCAGAGAATCAGACTAGAAACTTGCAAGGAATTAAGAAAAAATAGCTAATCCTAACATAAATAACAAGCATAATGATTAAGAATATTTTTTGGAGGATAGGAAAAAATATTCAACTTCCACTTTAGAAAAAATATTTACTTGATATTTATCAGATGCATTGATTCATGTGCTCCTCTGATGTGAAGTGGCTCTGATTTAAGTCAGGACTACTATAAAACTACTCTAATTTGTAGCTGAGGATCTACAAATTAGAGTAGTTTTATAGTAGTGTATGTGCAGAGAATGCTACTTCAGTCTTGGGTTGCTGATAAGCCAGATGAAATAACCTTACGTTCTGAAACATAAATACTCTTATCACTTAACACATACATTTTCTTATCAGCTAATGTGGAAATTAAGCATTTGATAGCAATGCTAATATAGAAACTGTTTCTCAGTTTGATTTTTCTATAGAAATACTACTCAGTTAGTAAATGGCAAGCAATAAACTGCATTCTCTCACTTCATATATAAATGAGTGTATTTACTGCAAGGAGAGAAGGAGGAAAAATTCCTTTATTTGCATCACTGGCCTCATTCTGTCAACATATCACCCAGATTGCTGGATACACACAGAGATGCATTCTGGCAATGCTAGGAAGGGACCTGCATTTCCTGCTGTCTATTTCAACTTATTAGTAATAGGATGATGCTTCTGGCACATCTAATATAAATTAATATTGGATTAATTCAATTCAAAAAGGCATCAGGAAAACACATTGCATTTTCATTCATCACAGACTTGATCCCGATATTTTTAAAAAGGAATACCACATTAATTATGTTTATGCCTATAATTGCCTAAAGCTGTTCCAAATGACAGAATATATTCTAACACTTTCCAACATGGCTCCAGTGCTGGTTAAGCCACCAGTTCATAAAATAAATATGTAACATTTTCAGCACTAACTGTAACACAAAAAAAAAATATTTTAATTAATTTAGAAAGTTTTTTATCTGAACTACTGAAAGGTTGTTTGTTTGTTTGTTTGTTTTTATTGCTACAGATTCAAAGTTGTGTTTGCTGACCATTTCTTTTTTTGTTTATTGATAATCATTTATATGTAATAGTGTTTTTTTGTTGTTGTTTGTTTGTTTGTTTTCTGAATACCAAGAAATGCCAGCAGAGCAGTATTTTTTAAATGGTAATGGATTAGCAAGTGCCTAACTTTACATAGTTGACTTAAGCATAATACTGTTTGAAAAGTTTAATAAGGTTATATATAACCAATTTGCACATATTATAGTCTACAACAGAAAAATTTGAATAAACTTCTAAATTACCTTATTAATAGGAAGATGAAAATAAAGAAAACAAACAGGACTGATACTGTAGCCTTTGACCAGATAAAACTCTCACTAACAGACATGCTTGAACTGAGTTGGCAATCTGGACCATAAGTTTGAATGTGCTTGATTTTGATATTTTATTCACATTACCTGTGTCTTCTGTGGGACCTCGGATATGTTCTCATATCCTTCTCAAGGTAAGTAAACCTGTCAGAATTTCACTGGATGTGAGGATCAGAGTTACTAATCTTGTTAAGACAACTAGATGAAATGCAAATATTATCTGTATTACTATACAGATAATTTTAGGAAAAAATTCCATGTTTAATAGCTTGCCCTCTGTACATTTCACAAGTGAGGAGCATGAAAATCTTACTTGTCTGACGTATTTAATGTCTTATTTAAAATAAGCAATAAGCAAGCATATTTGCCTCTTAAATATTCTCAAAAACACTGAAAGCTGAAAAGCCAACTTGATTTTTTTAAGGTTCATGACTCTTTAGTAAGAATTACAACATTACAGTGGTCTTTCTTCCTCAGTCCATTACTTTAAATCACAGCTACTAACAATGAAATAATTACAGCTAGAATGTTTCTGCATAAGGCTTTCTGGTTACACATAGAAAGTAAATTTTAAATATACTCTGGGCTTTCTGGTTACACATAGAAAGTAAATTTTAAATATACTCTGGAAGTATATGTGTAACTCTGGAAGGCAAACATTCCACACACCCAGCACTCCAGACAAGACACCACACACTCTTAGCTTATCCTGTTCCAAAAAGACATCAGCCCCCAAATCTCTCTCTCCTGACCGTCAAGACTGAAATGGAATACAGGGCATCAGAAGCTCAAACATGCACTTAGGATGCAATCATCTTGTGCCTTTAAATATTAACTTGAAAAATTTTCAACAGGCTAACAGGCAGCTGAGATGGATACCAAAACATTGTGAACAGTCACACTCCCTTCTGCTAATCAACCCGTGCAACGATATCCAGCTGCAGGCAACAGATCATTTATGCTTTTTGCCTGATGTATGGCATGTACTTTTTTAATCTGCCTGCCATTTCACAAAGATTTGCATTGTGATTTATCTCATTTTCATCAACACTGGCCTCAGGTCCTTGAATTACAGCCAATGGTCAATACTAGCACATGCTCTGCATAGCCTGCCTGGCCTGCGTGAAAACTGCCTCATCACAATTCAAAGGCATAGAGTAATAACACTTTCTTCAGGCCTTCTGACTGAACCAAACATAATAAACTATTAATGCGGGAATACTTTCTTAGTTAATCTCGTGTCTTCTTATCATGTATTTCAGTCATATAAATGGAAAACAATCACATCTTCTTTACTTGCAACTGGATATAGACATACACCAGATGTATGGCCCAGATGATGGCCCAGGCCATCTTGTTCTCAGACTCTTGATAAGTCAGAATGCGCTTTACACTTAGACGTAGGAACGAAAGCAGGCTCTCATGAGACACAACACTATGCGAGAACATGCAAGAAAATAACTAAGTTCAACAGTATGCTGGCACCATCTGCTGTCCCAGGTGTCTTAGAAAAAAATAAGCCATTCCCAAAGAACAGTAAGATTGAAAGAAAAATCATATGTTTCTTTAAACTATTTGGTTTGAATTTACCTTCCATTTTTAAGTCTTCATGGTGTTCTAGGGTCATATATCCAGGCTTTTCTCTACAACCAGGAATGCATATTCTTTAATTAAAAAATAATAAGCCAACATACTTTACTTATATATTCACAAGTTGCCAGTAGCTGAAACTTTGGGGGAAAAAGAGCAATTACTCTGAGACTTGCACTTCAAACGTGGGAACTGGCAAAGCTGGAGAGAGCTCCTCCTCTTTCTAGCTAATTACTTGAAAAATTATCTGGATCTTCATGAGTATCAGAGAAAAATGATGCAACACAGGGGCCGACCTCTACTCATCAGGTTCTCATTCAATTTTATAATAAGTGGGATAATTCAAAGTCAGATTCCTCTGCTGATTTGAATTTGTCTTGTGGTAGTCACTTATAATGTTGTATACCTACTTTTTCATTTTAACCTAGGAAATATTTTTAAATAATAATCAGGGACATATTCATTTTATTCTTTATTCTTTTTTTTTTTCCTTATAATAAAAAAATGCTATTTAAAAAGATTTGTGCAATGCTTTTTAAACAGAAACTCTATATTTCAATCTCTGCCACATTGGACACAGATTATTCATATTTTGTGCGTATTCTGATATTACTTAGCCATAAAGCTTTTCTAGGTATTTGTGCAAGAAATGAGTTAAATTATGTTAGAACTAAATTCGCATTTCAATACTTCCAGGCATGCTACCTATTAGAATGAAGCATAAGTTACTTCATTTAATAAAAGTCTGACTTGATAGGCGATGCAGGTGTGTTTTCTTGATGAATTATATTTACAAATTTGTAAATCATTTATAGATGGGAATGACACCAAATTTGCATTTATTAGCACTCATTAACAAATGGATGTTGTTGTTAGTTTGTTTTTAGTGGAAGGAAGCAGCAATTTCATAACATTTTAGTTTATCCTCAACCAAATACCTGTACTCTGGCACTTTATAAATGAATTGCAATGTGAAATGATCTTCTTTTCTTCAGAAATCAGCAGTGTATGCTGGCAGACGTTATCCTCTCCTCCATCCAACTCATATCTATTTCAGTTTATCCTATCTCAATCACTGTTATCAAATCACTGAAGAGAAACTAAATTTTCAAAGCTTTTTAAAAAAGGAAGGAGCGTTTTTCTCTTCAAAACTCCAGGCTTACAAACCAGCTGTTAATTTACTGTGACTTCCTTCAGCAGCAGTTATATTGAATGCATGTTTAACCAAGGAAAATATTGCCATCATTACAGCAAAAGGGAAAGGCAAGCAATATTGGGACAAGTTTTTTATGTGATGCTACAAAATTTAAAAACAAACAAAAAACACCACTCCCTTCACACACAATGCCTCTATTGATGTGTATCCTTTACATATGTAATGCTGTTCCTGTTAGCAGTGCTGATACTTTTAGTATCCTTTAAATACGTAATGAAGCACCTACCCATACATAATCACAAAGATTGTATTATTCCCTAGGCTGTTCCCTGAAATGTGTAGACAGGGCAAAGCTATAGGCAAAGCTTCTCCAGGGGATAGGTATTATGTTCTCTGTAGTGGTATACTTAGGTCTGATAATCCTTTAGAGAAAAATGGAACAGAAGATGGATTCTCTTCCAAAATTCTTAAATAAGCCCAGATCTTTCTACAATGTCTCTCTATAATGACAAAAATAAAAATACTGGGAAAGGCTGAGAAGGGAGAAAGAAAGAAGACGTTCCCAATGCAAGCATTCAACTGGACTAAGTAAAATTTCAAACCACACATTAAAATTCAACATTATAAGTATTCCTGTCATGTATAGTTTATATAAAAACTATACTTTTTTTAGTTTTCATGAAACTCATATTTCATCTAGAAAGAGTTAAAATTTATTGCACTAAGATGCAGATTTACTTAGATGCTAAGGAAAAATGGACAAATGTTAAATAGTACTTCATTTTAAATGAGAAAAGAAAAGGTGAATTAAACATTAAAGAAAAAATTGACCTATTGTATGAGAACATTAGACAAAATTAAGCATAGTACTGTTTCTTATGTACTTTATTTAAATATATTACTTAAATGTGTTGAATCTCATCCATTACTCTGTTATTTTTAAATGTATTGGATTTTTTTTTCCCTCTCAAAATTAATCTGTGCACTATTTGAATATACACTGCTAGGCAAACAGAATACTCCTGGGTTTAGAAATATTCTGCATTGTAAGGATTATCTCTCAATTACACTTACTTCATACAATGTGGTTCTAATGATAAGAAATAACAATATGAACATTAACAATGAAGCATGTTGAATCAGATGTTAAGCTGATAAAATAATTTTTTGGACAACCTAAATCCATAGTGAATCCATAGTCAATGTTCTTGTGTTTTAAAGATACATCTTAGCTAAGTGTCACCCATTTAATTAGAATGACTAGCAGTCTGAGCTGACTGTTACAATTACATTTATTTCTGCCATAGCAATAGTTTTTTGTTTTTTTTTTTTTGTTGTTTGTTTTTTGTTTTTTTGTTTTCCCAGCAGGTACTTGCATATGCTTGCTGTGGGAAAGCAAAAGAAAAAAAAATGCATCAACATTATTTTTATTTGAAGAAGTGCTAGCTAACCGTGTCTTTTTGACTAATGCCGTTTTAATCAAAAATACCTGATTTATTCAAGTAATTTTGTGTCAGTGTATTACCTTTACTTGTCAGTGTCAAACACAAATACAGGATTTTCTGGGTGGCAGAAAAGAATATAGAATTAAATATGAATGTTTTAGTGAATGCAAGAGCACTTATTTCCAAATAAGTATTTTTAAAATTGTTAATTCTACTTAAGTATAAAAAAAATGGTACTGGCTGTAGGCTCTGTAGATTTTTCAGATGTATCTATTTAAAATGCAAATATGTGTATATTTGAATGTCAGAATCTATGCCTAGGAAAAAAAAATCTTTAAATGTTCAAACTCCTCATTATTTTTTCAAAAGATTCCTGGGGATTCTTTTGCTCAGATTACCTTTCAATTTTTAATTTACTTTATTAAAAATCTCAATAAACATCTTATCGCAAACTTCTCTATCTGGATTTAATTAACATATCAGAAGATAATTTATCAGTTTCATCTCATATATTGCTTCTCATACACCAGTTTATCATTCCTCTGCTTTTGTTCTCCTTTCCATGAACTAAGAAAATCTTATCTCATTTCAAATTTCTATTAATTCAGTGCATGTAAAGTTTAATTATTTGAAGTCATCTAAAAGCATTAATTAGCTAAATTTACATATGCCCAGTTTTTTAACTTTTTTGCTTAATAGATGAATAGAACTTTAAATCACTGAAGTATAAAAAGGGTTAAATGTAAGATTCATCAATGCTAGCAAAATCTTGCCATAACAGCTCAACAGTTTATGCAGTTAGGAACCTTATAGCTCTAACATAGTTAACAATGTTGACATAGGAAGACTTCTGTTTTGTGTGCAGTCTTGAACAAGTCACTTAAACCCCCATGAATCCCTGAGCTTTGATCAGAAGAATGGAATTGTGCCCTAAGGAAAGACTCACATTCCAGTACGCATAAGATATACATAGTCTGGAACAACTCCACTTTGCCCCCTTCTTAGAAAATGCAATGTTCCTGTTTCATGGAAAGGTAGTGAGGATGAATTGTTCATAATTATAAGGCAATCAGCCACACATAAAATTAAAGTAGACAGATAAGTAACTGTGCATGTCTAAATAGATATAATCAATATGGTATTAAAAATGCTATTGGTAGCTGGTTATCTGCCTCCATTAGTTCCCTCCAGTTTGTCATCTGCATCTATATTCAGGCAAAATCCATAGTAAGAATTACACCTACACTTTTTCTGAGCTTCCTTTCTGAGTTAGGATGATGCAAAAGAGCTACTACTTAAACAAAATTCAGTCTTAAGGCAGCTAACCACCAACATACTCTTCTGCACAATGGTTTTAGCAGATTCATTCCAAAATAGTCCCATTGTAAAACTTCATAACATAGGACAGACTACTGATTGCATAAATATCTAATGAAACCCATCACTGAGGGTAATAAAAGCCTTATGGCTCTGTAATAGAACTATTGCTGGAGTGAATGTAGAACTATTTACAGAACAAAGATGCCAGATAGGAGTAGTCTCATTTCACAAGACTGCAACTGTAAAAGAATAAAAGACAGCTGTGAGCAACTGTGAACAATGACCAAGATGAGATTCATCTCACCTAACTTTAGATGCTTATGTTGCAGCAACCTGCATGTGAGTTTACTGTCTAGATTTTTTCAATAAGAAGTAATATACAGCATGGTAAGAAATAACCAATTCTGGAACACAGTTCACCTGACCTATTTTAGACATCTGTTTAAAATAACACAAATTATGCTACAGACATATCTAGTTCCAGTCTTTTTTCAAGACTGAAAATCTTCCTGTTTCCCTTAAACGGAGCTCATAATAAGTGAACAAAGATCTCCACAAGATGAAAACATACAAGTATCTTTCAGCTGTCACAAGTCTTTGCTTTAAATCTTACAGTGCTATTTTGAAAACTAGGCAAAGGGAATCCAGTTCTCTGTCTGTCTCTCTCGCTCTTTTTTTTTTTTTTTTTGTAGAGTACAGATTTGGCATAACAGCTAAATGATCTTGAAAGTACAACCATTGCTCAAACTCTTGAAAGAATTTCCCCCCATGTTTTTATATAGCATTAATAGAACATTTGGGCCAAACTAACAAAACTGTTTATATCAACATAGTAACATAGTTGTGTGAGGAATAAATGCGAGAGACATTTTCTTGTGAACTTTGCAGCTATTTCAAGGAAAAAGGAGACTAGGCATTTCTTGAAAAAGCTTCTTAAAGAAGATCATGCATGACCTCAGGGAGAAAAAAAATAAATAAATAATAAAATGTTTGCAGATGACTGAAAAAAAATAGGAACATAGATGAGAAAAGTTCACTGAAAGTTAATCATTCTCATAAAATCAGAGTTTATATACCTTTTAGACAAATTTTGTGGCATCAGGATGACATCAAGTGGTCACTCAAGTCAGTTGCTCTGTGCTTGCTGAAAAAAGTCTTTAAGGTATCTCCTTAATGAGCTATTCTGACTATTTAAAAATAATTACATTACTAGCAACTGACTCTATTTTAAATTTGATTTTTGTGTAAAGTCTTAATGTCAAGCCTTGCAACGCTTGTCTCCTCAAGCTTGCCTCCTTAAGCTTCTCTCCAGAAATCATAAACATAGACACCTACCAACTCTCAAAATAACTTTTTCATCTAATATCTTTTATTTAGGAAATCACAATTTTTTATTATTTTATATATTTAACTGTCTTATTAAACTGTATATACTGGAATAATTAGTCTTTGCTGGTAACACTTTTGCTGGGAGGAGAGAAATTAATGTAATACCTTCTATATAATAAGGCAGATCTGCCTATATATAAGGCAGAATATTTATTGCTGAAAGGTTTCATGGTTTAATATTATTGACAAACATACATCTGTGACTTCTGATAAGTCTATACAGTATTAAGTCTATAAAAATGTTAAAACCAGTTTAGAACTAGTTATTGGATAAAACACCCGTTGTCCTTATTAATAGTATCTCACTGAGGTATGTATTTATCAAAATTTATAGAAGGTACTTTGTAAATATTAGAATTACTTTGTTTATTTTATTAAATAAAAATCTGCTAATGTGTTATCACCTAGGAACCCAAAGTTTGCTCAGGGTTTGTTTATCTTTTGAGGGTCAGATCCTTACCTGAAGGAAATTCACAGTTTCACTGACTTAGCTGTAACCAAATCAAGTTTCGTGAGCTATAGACTAGAATCAGCAGGAAACATGCTACTTACATAACTGCAGGGTATGCCATGATGATAACAAACAACTCTATAATTCTCTGATGTACAGTGCTATTATAACTTCAGGTATAATAAACAACAAAGGTGGAATAAGGAAACTAAAAAGTATTTAAATCCATTTCTGGTCCTGCTGACATACATGGAACATGATATTAAAATTAAAAGAAGATGGAAAAACAACTAAATATAATATGTGGTTGTATTAGATTCATTAAAATAATCCTTGCTTTTAGAATGTAGCAATCAAGAATGCTTAAGCTGTTGCCTACTCAACTGCAGACAAATGAAAATCTTTGGGAATAGAGTAATACCAGATTCAAGCTTTTCATTGACATTTTCCTTTCAGCACCACTCACTACCACCATAGCTACATGTTATGTCCCTAACTAGTTTTAACTCCAGCTGGACTTGACGTTAGAGATCTCACACTCCAAGCAGTGCTTTTATTGCATCTTTGACTCCTATTTTTGTTTCCTTTACATATATGACATATATGCCCTCTGTCGTTTTCTCTCTCTTTTTTTTTTTTTTTTTTTTTTTGTAATGCGTATTAAGAGCTTGAACTAGATGACCCCCAAATGTCTCTTCAAAAATTCTGTGATTCCTACTTTCAGTAAGTGTAATTTCTAAACTGATATTGTTACATTAAAGCAATACATGGGGGGGGGAAAAGTGTGCAATTTACTAATCAGAATACAGTGAATATCAGTTTTGGAAGCCACAAGAGACCACTTCTGTTTAGTGGGTAATTATCTCAGAAATAAAATTATTTTGACAAAAATTTTGGTACTTATACTGAACTGTCAGCATTTAAATGAAAAGATTTTATTTGAAGAACCATTACTGCTGATTTTTAATATCTTAAGAAAGAGAAAGATAATAATACCAGAACTCATATGTTGACTACTGGCTGGTATCATCTTATGTTGCACATAGAGGTTTTAATAGTTATAAGGACAGGGAAAAAGATATATTTTCCATATCATGGGAAAGCAAGCAGACAAAACCACTTCATTTTGCCGGTGTTAAATTCTCTACTCCTTTTATGATTTATTAAATCATAATAATTTGCACCTGTTCAAATAGTATGCAATTTTTTTTTTTTTGCCAAACTAGGTGGTTTTCATTTAACACTTAATTTCACCTTGCACATGTGTAAATGAATACACAAGGTGCAAATCAGTGGAGAATTAGATTTCCAGAATATTAAGTCTCGTAATCTCTTAATACAGTTGTCATAGAATGAAAGTTCTTTAGAAGCAGTTCCTAAGAGTACAAGTACACATGAAGATGTGTGCAAACTTAGTTCTTCAGAGGACAAAGATTTGGTCTAACCTAGGGATGGGAACTTGACTGGAGGTATCTCCAGATAAATGTCTGGAAATAGCTATTCCCAGCTGTCTCCAACTCTACCACATGGATGCCCTTGGGAAACTTGGCAGCAGAACCAACGTACAGCAGAGTTTATGAGCCTAAACTTCTTTGTAGGCTTTGTCTCCAGATTTGAAGAAATTAAATATTATTACAGGCAAAAATGTTTTGATTCAGAGATTTTTTTTAACATAATTTATTGCTAATTAAAACAAAATGCTAATGACTGACTCAGGTAGTGGGAAAAATAAAATGCACTTATTGGAACATCTTTCTTTGACTTTTACATAACGTAAAAGTGTCAGTGTTTATAGTAAAAGAATACTTACATCAGTATACAAGTAACCTCTAGCATGAAGACAGTAAAAGATACTAAAAAGATACTGTACTTCTCTTTCTGGACAGCATAAACCACATACACAGACCATATATGCACTATCCATCACAAGCAAATAAAAATTCATTGTAGGAGTAGGTCATGGACTATAACTGCTCATGCTATTTGGACGGTAAAAATGCAGTATTGTAACACCATAATATTTTCTACAGCTCCTCTGGTATTAACATGCATCTATGGAGATAATTTCTACATAAATGGTAATCCAGACTGGATATGTCTTCAGAATTACTATTTGCAGTATCAGACCTGTGACAGCATAGAATTCAGTGGCTGAATATATAGTGCAGAGCTCTTTATGAACACTATTAAGGGAAACAAAAAAAAATAAAGTGTAACATATTACTCAAAGTGAGTAGAGATATGAAACAGGCCACTAGTGTGAACCTTAAAACTTAAAAAGATTATGATAAAGAGAAAATAAAACCAAAGACCTTGTGGAGACAGATGGTAAGTTTATAATATTTAAATATAGGGATACTTTATAATATTTAAATAAATAAAAAATAATCAAAACAAAATTATCTCATTCTCAAAGTCAATTGCAGTGTAAACGCAAATCAGAATAACAGCACAGGTTCTGTGTCTCTGACACCCAGCTTTCCGTATACAAAGAACTTTGTTCATATGTGTTTAATAGCAAACACAAATGAACCTCTCCTTGTCTGTCTTTCATTCTCACTAATCTCTCGCTGTTCCAACTTACAAGGTCTAAGCTATCCTAACTTTTTTTTTTATTTTTCTTTTTTTTTTTTAACTAATGATAGCAAACAAAATAGCAAAACATATATTTTTCTTTCTTTCTTTCTTTTAAAATGCAAACCTGGGAGTCTGCTGATCTGGCAGACCTTTCTGAGCTCTCACATCTTTAATTTTAACATTGAAAGGCTAAACAAGTTGCATTTTGAAACTCTGTGAAATGTTACTTCCTGCTGCTAGGTTCAGTTCTAGTAATTACATACTGGCTTTTATAGGGGGAGGGGAGGAATATCTGTGGAGAGCATTCTTATCTAAACTTGGCAGAATGCCTTCCTGTTATTAAAAGTCCTCTCAGAAGCTTTATTTGCTGCACTTTCATATTTGTTAAGGTCATTATGCTCATGTGAAAGCAGACTCACTGGCTGAGTTCTGCTTTTTCCCAAGAAGTTCAGTTTGGATCCAGGAACTTAGGATTCGTAAAGCAGTTTCTCACAATAAAAGTATTTAAATATATATATATTAATAATTATTGAAATGTATATATATATGAACTTCATTTTCTGAAGACACTAAAGTGAACAGAAGAACTTTGTATTCTATGACATTAATGTAATGCAGATTTGAGGAGCAAAATCCAATTAAACTGTCATTTGAGTCACAAATAATTCAGTATCTTTAAGACATCTACTCAGATGATCCAATAAATAGAATTCAACTATACAAAGAACTTTAACACTGCCAGGAAGCATATGTTCTTTAACTTTCATGTCTAAAATGATCTTTAAATTTGAACAGAAGACACAGAAAACATATCTAGTTTAATTCTCAAAACTACTATCACAACTAGTAGTTTTCTAGTCATCTATTTAATTCTTCAAAGTACTTTCACAACTACTAAACTGATAAATGCAATTATAAACAGTGCTTGCATCTATACTCACAAAAGGTATTAGTGGTGGAAAGAAATAGTGTCTCTAGGTCCCATCAAAGATTAGCGGAAATTCCTAAGAAACGGAGTTGAAGAACCGTTATCAACAAGAACAAATTATTTGGAGTGTGACCCCTTGAGAGACCACCCCCATATCATAGTGGAATCATTGCAGAAAATACACACATTATTTTAGCTTCTGCTCCTCTATAAGCTGCCCTTGGAGAAGAGAGAAAACTCTTGGTACAAATCTGGATTCTTTTTATAAGGTAATTATCATGAGGCTTAAAATACATTGTTTTGCCTCACCTGAAAAATGTATTCAAGCAAAGAACAAGAACAGAACAATCTTGTGTTTAGTTTAATGTCAGTAGGATATCTTCTAACAAAACTAGTTAGTGTACTTCTGACCTTAAAAATAAATAAATAAATAAAAATCAGTAGGTCTCTTACCTCTCTGCATGTTGTTCAATGTGTCACAGAAAACTCAGGAGGAAAGCATTTTTTGTTTGTTTGTTTGTTTTTTATTTTGTTAGTTTTGTTTGTTTGTTTGACCTTAGTCTATTCTAGGATTCTAGTTTACCTTAGTTCTATTCTAGGATTACTTGGGAGTTAATCTCAATGCGCTGATTGGCTGTTGTAACAGCTGCTTAATTATCTGCTTCTGGTACAGCCATTGGAGGTAGCAAGAGTCATCCTCTCAAGTTCAAGATATTTTGCAACCTTTAGTAAGTTTAGGATATAGAGATTAGATATATAGGATGTCATCTGCTCTTCAGCTTATTGCCATAGAGCGACAATGTGCTTTCTCTCACCTGGTTTCATTCTGTTTCCAAAGTCTGGTGGGAAAAAAAAAGAGATCATGGTCCTAAGCCTGTGTCTGGCTAGTTAATATAGGATTATAGGACAATTTAAGTTGGATAGGACCTTAGGTGTTCTTTAGTCCAACAACCTGTTCAAAGCAAGGTCAGCTAGATCAGGTTACTCAGCTTTATGCAGTTAGACCTTACTTCACAGGGAATGGGCTCCAGCCCATTTCTGACCATCTTAGTGGCCTACACTTAACTTGTTCCACTTTATCACTATCGTTGATGTAGTAGGTGTCAAGCACTGGGCACAATATCCTAGATGCAGTGTACTGACTTGACAGGGTTAATCACTTCCTATAACCTATTGGCTATGCCCCTGCACCTACATGTAACCTGCTAGAAAGTTGTGGAGAATTTTTATCCTTTTCCAGTGTCATAAAGGACCTACAAAGCATATTTGTGATGAATTACTTTTCTTTGGCACTATGACATATCTGGGGGTGAAGTTACCCTTTACAGTGATGACAAACACAGTTATTGATTTAAAAAAAATGCACTGATCTAGAAAGAATTATAAATAGCCTTTTGTAATATCTTATAACCTGTTAAGACCTATAAATAATCATAATTTATATATGATCTGTGTTTGGGCAGAGCAGACTGTCATGTGTAATGTTTATTTCTACATTTGATATTCAGAGATTAATTTCAAAATAAAACCTTTTGAGTTTCTAGATATCTATTTCATTTCACTTGGCTGTTACTGCCATCTAGTGATATAATTTACAGTCTTCAGTGCTTTCCATCTAGAAATAGTTTCATCAAGTGTATTTGGAAAGGTGCAGGACATTGTAAAGTCTGGGGTTAATTTACTTGCTAATGTAAAGACCCATGCTTGTATACAGTTAATAGTCTTTCTTTCTTCCTTATAAGCATGCACTTGAAGACCTATATGCTTACCAAAGAAGAAAACTGAATACAGCCATAGTAGTAGTTTATAATGTACTTGGCTCCTGCTCTCCTGGAAAGTTTCCCTTGAACAGACTATATTATTTATAACTGTAGTTGTCTTTAGAAAATGATTTATAAGTAATATAAATATTTAAAATAATTATGGTCACATAAAGGGAGCTAGTCACTTCCTTTCTTCAGTTAACTGAAAGTGTGCCATCTTGGTTTGAAAAGTAATCTCTTTCCAAACCTCCTTTCTACCTAATATGAGACCAAGATGTGGGAAGGCATATGAAGTGAAAACTGACTACTAGGATATTACTGGAGGCTGAAGTTCAAATGAAAATAAAGGCATGTAATCCTAATAATGAAGGTAATTGTCTACTAGAAACATATTACAATATATTTGTCTGTAATTCATGTATTTAAATAAAAGTGAACCTTTCTAAAGAATTCATTAGAGCTCAGATTGATTATTTAATTCAGATAGAGATGGGTTGTTACAGTCATCTGGTTTAGTTCCTAAGTAAAACTACATCAAACTACAAACAAACTAGAGCAATTTTCTGTAATTATGTGCATACAAAGCTTTTAAATAAGTATAAAACATATAAAGCATAGCCTCAACATCAGGCTATATAAATATGAACTACCCCATCCAAAGTAACGTGTTATCAAGACTCAGTGATAAATAACCTGATTTAAAAAAAAAAAAAAGGCTGAGACAGGTAATCTCATTTCTTTGCATGGTCATCCAGCTGATGAGTTTAAATCAAATATATGCATTAGTGAGCTAAGAAATATAAATCCAATAAAGCAAAACCAATATATTAAAATTTGGTTTCAATTGTTAATTAAAATGCACATGAGAAGCCTTCCTACACAATTAACTATGGGACATATCGGGCTTTTACTCTATCTTATCACAGGTGCCTGCATCACAGATCAAACACTGTGGGTTCAGTCAGTGAGCTCCATTAACTATTTCTTCACAGACTGATCTATATGTTTCTAAGTCATTTTATATATATATATATATTTTTTTTTTTTGTCTTTTCTTGGTATCTGCTCTGTCACATAAAATCTTTCTACAATGCAACAGGAAAAACAAACAACAACAACAACAACAAAAAAACAATGCAATCAGGCAAATACGCCTCTGACTATGCATATCAGAAAGAAGGAACTGTAAGTCAGACATTTTATTCTGTATAGATGATTTCCATTCTTCATTAAATCTCTTCAGATTTAAGATACTATTAACAAACATGCAATTTCTACCACATCATAGTCAGACAAAGGTTAAATATTATATCTAAACCAGGACATGACTTCAAGTGATAGAAAAACATGTATTTTGAATTGTCTTTTTAAGAAGCCATTTGCTAGCATTAGAAATCAAGGACAGAAAGTGGAAATTATGCTGAAATTTTTATTATCAGATTTTGTAACTTGTAGCTAGAACTAGTTAAAGAGATCAGACCAGTGCTCCCAGACCAACGTGTTTCCCAGAACTGGTCCAGGACAAAGGAATATTAAATGTTTAAAAATTTCTTTGTTTGTGAAAACAACTGTTGTACTAGTCTGAAAAATAACAGCAAGGGATGAAACTAGATATTAGGTCTCACGCTTTTCTACCGGATTGTCACTACCGAAAGGGGGGGATCTTGTTCCTCCTGCATCTGCCTATACATGCATACATCATCCTTTCACCTCTTTCACATTCCCCTTCGTTCTGTCTCTCCCACACATCACCACCTGCATTGAAACAATTCAGCTTGTTGAACCAGAAGAAAACTAACCTGACAAAAAAAAGATGGAATAACTTGCCTTATGGTTTAAAGACGTTTTAATTTATTACATAATCAGTTAAGTGCTAGAGCTATTGTGAGGGAAAAGGTGGTATCATGCAGCTAGGAACAGCTGATGAATAATTTACCTATTCTTGCATCATCATGCTGTTAGATTACATCAGCCATGAGGTGTAACTTCATCTTCAAGCTGTGGCTCCAAGTTGTGTTTATAACTGAGATCTAGCTCTACCTCCAAGTCACCTTGCTACCTCCTGCGCCCTAGTTCTGGAGTTTGTCCATCGAGAGCACTATCATGATTAAAAGTGGAAGTGACCACAAAATTGCAGTCTCCCTGAAACTTAGAAAATGTTCTCTCCCTGCTCTTCCCCCTACCCCCGCCCAAGTAAGCCTATTTCCCTTTTGTGAGTTTTGGACTACATCAATCTTTTCTTGAATTAGTTGTTTATACTAAAAAAGTTGTTCATAATAACAGAGCCACGGGTAGATAAAATGAGCATCATTTGGAAGAAAGATCATTAGAAGCTAAGCAGAGAATTTAGCCCACCCTACTCCTAATCTTTACCACAATTAGGAAATTATCTGAAGTCTGCAGTTTAAATTTCTCAAAAGCATGTTAAAGCATTTCTTCAGCAGCACATTAAATTATTTCATTGTAATGATAATTGAAGAAACTCAGCTGAAAAAGTTTATTATATTATGATTATTCAAAAAAAAAAAAAAAGACTGTGTCAAGTTTCAAAAACAGTATAATCTTTTTTACTGATACATTATTTGCTGTAATGAGGACAAATCTATGGTAACTAAGAACCTGTGAAGAAAATATGCTAAAAATAATAAAATAACCACCTATATTACAGAATCCTGCAATAACATACACAAACCACAGTCTTTATAACTTCTGAAAATAAATAAATAAAAACAATATCAGTGTAGTTTTAGCTTTTCACAGGTGATCATTTACCTTACTGTATCGCAAAAAACTACCAGCAAAAAGTATATGGAAATATTTATTTATTATAAATCTGAATATTTAAATAAACCTGTACATAGCAATTCCAAAAAGAGAAAGGATTAAAAGTTGCAACTTTTGTTCCTGTTTGCAAAGTAACATGCTCAGAAATAAAAGACTAGGCAAGTCACCTTTACTTTTTTCTTTTTGCTACATGTAACATTCACAAAAAGTTCTGAGCAGGTAATATTAGAGATGCAATTTGACTGTTCAGCTACAGAGCAAGTTCAGAACAGGCAATCTGCTATTGAACTAGCACACCAAAAACATCAGGTCTGCAGTGACTACCTCTAAAAATGAAAAACAATTCACACTCCTTTAAAACTTAAATTCTCACTTGTCTGTCAATCAGTGCGTTGACCTATCTGAATTAGGCTATCTCAGGTGTAATCACTGTGACCTCATCTGTGGTGAGTGAAAACATTCTCAAGTTGCACCCCTTTTCTCCTACAGATACAGCTCAGTGTTACAGCCCCATCACATAAAACAGATCAATTGAACACCATTCCTATATGGATCAATTTTCAGATGGAATAGATGTAAAGAGGTCTCTAATCTTATTTTCTGTTCAAAGCAGAGTTAGCTCTGAGATCAGATCTGCTTACTCACAGTTTTATCCATTTAGTCTTGAAAACCTCCAAAAGCCTGAGACTGCCCAACACCTCTGGGCAGCCTGCTCCAATGCTAATAAAAATCCATCCTAAACAGGACCACTAAACAATTTCCTTCGCTGTCAGACACTACTGAACAGTAACAACACTGAAGGATTGTGCTGAATTTCTGTGTAGAAAAGATCCTGAAGTCTGATTTCTGGCAAAAGCAAAAATTAAATAAATTAGACAGCAGAGCCTAATTCCTCTTTTCAGCCTCTTCCTCTTTTACAGTGGCCATGAGACCAGGCAGGGACAGGGACAGTTACAGGGACACAAGACAAAGCATGCCTTTGTAAATATTCTTTGAAATACTTATCATTTCTTTACCTTTATTCCTCAGAGCCAGATCACCCAAAAGCTATTTTCTTCTCTTTTTATTTTTCATACCTGACCTGCTACTTCTTGATAAGAAGTGAACAGAGCAATTCTGGACAGCTGCTAGTTCAAGTAACATCTATAAAGCAACCTTCTCTTAAAATTCAAGTGGCTGTACATCTAAATAAAATGAAGGTGAAAACAGTGGATCTCAATTATTTAATTCAGCAAAAATAATGTGGCAAACTACATCTGAAAAAAGTGATAAAATGAACTGGTAGGATCAAAACTGTTTTGATCTTGGAACATTCTTCTGTATGATGAACTACCGACGTTTTATTTATCTACACACAAACACTCCTTCTCAATACTGGAGACTGAGTTAAGGCCAAAATAAAAATCAAGACCAAGGTACTCAGAGAGAATACTCAATCTATATTTAACTAATTCCCTATATAAATAACTGTTTAAAAACTGGATATCACGATGATATATTATCATTTCACATAATTTTCCATTTCACTCTCTTGGGTAATAGTTTAAACACATTAATATTCAGAATTAGTTCCCTAATCTTTTGTGACTTCATTATTTCATTTTTACTAGAAAATATATTACAAACAGCAATTGGCAGAAATATAAAATGGAAAAATTATTTAAATAGATTTAAATACTGAAATTGTTGTGTTTCTAATGTAAAGCTGTGAAAGGAGAAACAACATTTTATACTTTGTTTGAAACTCAGTATTGAGTCTAGTTTGCATTTCTAACTGTAACAATCAGTGATCAGCTGGAATGCATGACTTATGTTTGTTCTCACTCAGCTGCAGAGGAGTTGTTTGGGCTTCAGTCACCACATAGTGATATAAAATATCTTTTGGTGCAGAAATATTAGATAGCAGAATTCTCTAACTCCTTAGGAGCAGACTAACAAGAACTAATAACTCAAAGCTAAAACAGAAGAAATACAAAACAGGATTTTAACAATGTGATTAATCATGGGGAAAAAATAGGAAGAAAAATAACAAGGCTCCTATTTCTTGATATTTCAGTGAAAAATGGGTAATCTTTTGAAAGACATACTATGGTAAAACAAAGTTACTAGGCTGAACAGCAGAGGTGAATGGGTAAAACTTAACAGCCTGTTAGGTAACCATCTCATTAAACCTTCTTGGGTATCTTGCGTTCAGCTCTATGAATTCCAGATCATTTGCAACATATTGCATCAACACAAAAATCGTACTTAGCGCTTTCTAGGCTAACTATAAAAGGGAAGATGGAATCAAAACAGAATTCAAATCAAAACAGAAAGTCAGATCTTAACTCGGAGTGAAAAGCAGAGTAATCCCAGCAGTTTTTCTTCTCTATGCCTTCACATCTTCTTGTAACAATGAACTCCCTGTGAAGATCCTCATCAGTACATCTACTGATGGAGTTCATTGTAACAAGATATTGACAGATATGATGCTTTTTGCTTTTTTTTTTTTTTTTTTTTGGAGGGGGGTGGGGGTTGAGGAGGCTATAAATCAGAAAATAAAAATGTTAATAATCCCATTCAAAACAATAATTTGTTGGCAGAAATGCTGTGGATTTTATTTTGTAGTCCAACATTTTACCTGTGTTTTCCTGAGTCCCATTAGAGAAGTGATTTACAGTAGTTTAGGAGCAATGGCACTACATAAATTACTTTTGAGATTATTAATGTATTTCTTATTAAAATGTTTTCCATCTAAATCATAGAATTATAGAATGGGCTTTCTTGAAAAAAAAAAAAAGAAAACTTTTCTGCACAAAAATGTCAGTCAAAGCTCTAGTTTGTATACATTTTGACAAACTTCAAATCCTTATTTTTAACAAAAGTATTTTTACAGATCTGTATGTACTAAAAAAGAGATTCCATTTTCTGTGAACAAACTTTTTCAAAATAAATTCAGTGAAGACTTAGAGGGGGAAAAAATAGGGAAAAAAAAAAAAAAAAAAAAAAAAAACTTCCAGTCAGAAAGCCATTTTTAATATTCACCTTGCCAAAATTCAAAATTGTGTTATTATAATACTGACATAATTATTCTGACATGTTTGTAACACACACGGGTCACTCAACTTATTCCAGAACTTAAGATTTGAAACAACTTTTAAGGAACGAATGCTCACTGAACAATAGGAAAATATTTTCTTTTTGCTGTTTATCAGTCTCTGAAGAAAAAAAAAAAAAAAAAGTTGATACAAATGGTACAGAGTCTGCTTTGTGATATTCTCAGCTATAGATACTGCCAGACATAGATTACATTTGTTCACAGGCTGAAATAGTTTGCTTGTTTTTATTTCTCTGTTTTAGTAGCTCACTACTCTGCTTTGAAGGGGAATAAGCCTGTCACAATTCAACTAAGTATAGAACAGACCCTTTTGCAATCCTGCACTGGATGAATCTTTTGGGACAGATGAACCATTACCTAGCATTGCTTATAAGAATCCCTCAAAACAGAACAGAAAAAAAAAAAAAAATCTGCATAATTACAGAAGAGTTGGGTTTAAGAATACAAAAGACAATAATAATATACCTGAACAAATCAATATGGGCATCTGTAGCAAACTCTATCTGTAAGATAGAGGGTTTTTTGTTACAGATCTGTAGCAAAAAATAACTTTTTCCATATGTTCCTCAATTTCTATCTGTCCTTATGATGATTATTTTTCCACATAGCCTGTGTAAGATGATTAAATTTATGTATAAAGCCAGCTTTCTGTCTTGTTAAAAGGGCAGATACATTAAAAGTTTGTGAAAAAATTTACATGGAACTTCATTGTCTCTAATTCTTCAACAAACCAAGATTAAATCTTGAAAACTTAAGTAAATTTCAGACTATATGCCATCAAAATGATGCAAAGAGATGGAATATTTCTCTAAGTTTTGGGAAAGTTAAAATCCCTACAAATCCCTCATGCAGTTGTTCATAATAATCCCCTTTCTTTACTGTCATTTCATTTCACTTAAGTGACTGAAGTAACATCTATCTAATCTAATATTCCCCTGGCTAAATACAAGATCCAGGCATTTTCACTTGTCCCTTACATTGGCCTTTTCTCTTTTCTTGCTTGCTTTATTGTCATCACTGTTTCAGTAATTGCTGGAATGTACCAGGATAAATTTATTTTTCATCAGAATGGCAAAACTACCCACCATCAAATTACTAGATAGGAGTTTTCAGACTTAAATCTTCAAAGCTGGTTCCATCTCCCACACAGGAGAGAAATGTTCACACTGTAATTCACTAAGTGTTATTTCCTCTTAAGGCTCTCCAAAGAAAACAAACCAACTTTGAGCAACTTGTGAGCATATTTATAGTGCAATAAGGTAAGCAGTTTCTCTATGTGATTTCTGCAAAGATATAAACACTTAATATTTTAATAATTTTAATTTAGACCAAACAGTTGGCTTTTAAGAATAGTATTGTTCCAAAATAGAATAAGATATAGTTGAAGATTTTCTAAACACAGTATATGCTGAAAGCTGAACACAAAATTTAAACAGCTCTGAAACGTTCACACTATAAATATTAATCACATGAAACATGGCCCTTAGCCATTTGACCGACTGTCTGCTACATGACCAAAGTAGCTCCTACAGAGTTGAACAGGACACTTTCTTGTATAAGTGAGCTTCTGGGTTAAGATTCTCAGAAGTTATTAAGAGTGTTATTAAGTTAGACAAGTGCCTTGTCTACATATATGCTAAATTTCATGCTCCTCGATGGAACTGATAGCTAGCTTAAATGATCACAAATAATAAGGGAGAAATGCTTTATGAAGCTATTAGAGAGAAATCAATTATTTTGGTGCCAGAAAAGGATGTAGATTATTTTACAGGTAAAGACAAAGTCTCTATGGATCTCACTCCCCTACCACATGCCAACTGTCCAGCAGAACATTTTTGGTGGGCTTCAAAACCCAGAGAAATATTTACACTGTTACAAAGAACCAAAAATCCTGGGGCAACAGAAGTTTAGCCCTGTCCTCTTATTTCAATAACTGTTTAACTCTTATCTCTATATACGCTGTATTTTCCAATTTGGTGAGATTGTTATTCAGGCAATGAAAGTCTCAAACAGTAGTTCTGGGATTTGAACTATCCTCTTTATTCATAACCCCCCTGACAATGTAGATGGGCGTATCCATCCTGTTCTTGTTTGCACATAAAGAAATCACTTAAATTCACAAAGCCAGCACTTATTTTAGAAGCTACAGCTGGTCAAAATAAATAAATAATATCAAAAAGTTACTAGAAATGTTTTCTGATTAGAAAAAGCAGTCTCACTGAAATGTGTTATAGAGCAACTTGTTGATTTAAGGAATTTACAAAGGTTGAATTCAAAAATATTTTTAATTTTGCTAATAATAATTTAAGTGTTTTGACTTGTTTCAAGATTTACACCATATTGGGGTCCTTTAATCAAATTTCATTTTAAAATAATGTCAATATAACAACTATATATTTCTTTATCTGTATTTTAAAAGTTTTCCATAAGCAAAATGTTAGCACATTTTAGGGAATCCAAATTTTCTCAATGAGCACTTCTGATTGCATGTATTAAATATATCTATTTTTATTATGACCAGTACTTTTCTTTTTAATTAAAAATATACACCTAACAATACTCTAATTTTTGCATGTTTGGAAACTTAACATCAGGCTTCAGTTCTGACTACAAATCTTTGGAGAAGCAAACAAGCATACAGGTCTCTTCCCTGTTTAACCATTGTCCTCATTGCTGACAACACAGAGATAAGTAGAGAAAAGCTGTTTCTGGTACTAGACAAGCTGTCTGGCTGTACCAGGAGGGCTCTACATTTATGATTTCTGTATAACTCAAAACTCATTTGAGACCTATATTCTGTGGGGAAGAGGGGGAGATTATATAGTCTTCATAGGAATGAAATACAGAATCATTCTTGTACAGTAATTGTTTTCCCTCCTCTAAGAACATAGTCTGAGTTGCAACACAGGCTGAGTTGCAAGAATTGTTTTAAGGAACATCTGTGTGTGTGTTTTTTTGGTTTTGTTTTGTTGCTGTATGGCTGTTGTTTTTTTTCCTGTCAGAATAGCTCCACCCCTCTTATCTGCTAACTTTTGCATATATCATATCCTTCACAGATATGATTTAACCCACCAACTCAACAGAGAGCCACATACTTCTGCTTATTTAGTGATTTGAATCATGTGACTAATGAGCACTAGCACAGGGCAAGGAGCAGAAATACACAGAAGTATGTGTGTTAAAAGTGGGACTTCAGTTCACTAAATCAGCAGGAGATTGGCTTCACTCTAGTATTTACCTCAATAATCTAACTGAAACCAGCAACTTTTAGGGAAACTAACACATCTATATAAGAGTATTATGTGCTAGTTAACCAACATAGGATAAAACTATTTTTCTTAGTAAAACTTTAAACAGTCAAGCTTAGTTAAATTTAACTAGTATTTGTTAAAATTCTTTACTATGAGAGCACAAATGCAATGCTTTATGACTTATTTTAGATTTGGTTTTAGCATATCTTGGTATATAGGATCATTATAACACACAATCCTATATATCAGTTATCCATATTTAAACTAAGATCTTAAAATATGCAATGAAGGCACCAAAAGTTTACCATAAGACACTATTTTTTAAGGGAGAGGAATTTAAATACATAAATTTCATAAATATAGAGAAATTTTTTAAAGAGACTAGAAGACTAGTTTTATCACAACCAAATTGTATTAGCAAGCAGTCTACAGCAAATATATTCAAGTTAGTATGCCCTACTGACCTAAATATACCAATAAAATCTTGTGTCCTGAAATAAAAATTCCACTTAGAACATACAGAATGCATAGCTGATAGCTTTCCAACATGCTACTACAAGTAGAAAAAAAGCTCCTCACATATATCAAACAACTTTGAATATTATTCTTACTGCACTCAATTATTTAAACTTGCAGGTTAATCTCAAACTGAACCTAAAGCAGGAACAAGAATTTAAGTCTGTCATGATGACACAATTTAAGTGCCGTATTTTTGACATGTATAAATAAGATACCTGAATGAAACCTCTCTTTCAAGAATGGTGAACACCACAAGAATTTTTAACAAACACTTCGATCAGGCTACAGAAAATGAGAAGAAACTGTATTTGCACTCAGAAATCATAGCACAAATAGATCTGCTGCAAAGTTGCTTTAAAAGCACAGTAAATAAGATATAACAGTCTGTAATCAGTCCAGAACCGTTGACCTCTTCATATCCATAACTTTAACATCATGTCATTCTGTTTTCACAAGAATGCTCTCTAAACAGTTCTCAAGGTTAATTTTGCTATTACTCCCTCTGGCAGAATAAGAAGATAATTCTGTCTCCTCACAAATTTCGTTTCCAGCTTATTTGATATCAGTAACTTGTACCCATACTAACCAAAGTTTTTGTCTTTTGTCAAGGCCGCTGTTAGAAATATAACAGATAGACAAATTCAAAAGGTAATACTGATACTTCAAAGGATGTAGAAAACAGGATACTTCTTGTTAGTGAGATTGCTGAGAATGCTGTATTCCTTCCATGACAACATTGTAGGGCAAGCAGATATATCTTTCAGTTTCTGAGTAATTAAACTTGAAGAGGATTTGCTTGAACCTGGTAAACATATTTGCCATCGTGTCTGTATAACAGATTGAAGATTATGTTAACCAGTATCAAAACATTAAAATGTATATTAAGTGTATAAGCCTTGAAGTTCTGTTTTTGATTTTTTTTTCTCAGATCATACCCACTAAAAAGTTTAAATCTGTAATCTTTTTGAAGGGGAGGAGGGAGGGGAGTGGGGCGTGTTGCTTTTTAGAAACAGGCAGTATAGCTGTTGACAAAATAAATGGATTCAGACTTAAGCCAAGGACTAGATGTAACAACAGTACTGTATGTTCAGAAATCCCTTTTATTAATGACAACTTTTCTAGTCTGAACAAGTTCACAAACAGTAAAAATGAACTTCAGTTCAATGTGCAGCATGTGTACAACACAAACTGGCCTGCTGCTGTGAATCAACATTATTTCAGCTCTTTACTCTTTTACAGCAGCTGAAAATCTGGTCTTTGCATTACTTTGCAATTGAATGTATTACTTTGAAATTGAGGCTAATAGATCACTTAAATGTGCTGCTACCATTTCCTAATCCTTCTTAGGAAAACAGTCAAATGAATAATTCCTGAAGCTCAGGGGTTTCCCAAATAATAAGTAACAAATTAAATTATAAAAGTAATATGGTTTTCTAAAAAATAATAATAATGAAGTGTATCCTTCTGTATAAACAAAATGATTATTTCTCTCAGATACAGAATTAACATTTTTTGGGGAAAAAAAAAAAAAAGAAATTAAAAATACTGGGGGGCAGAATGAAACAAATGTAGAATGCTTCAAATACTAGAAATCTCATGAGACAGTCCACATACTTAAAGATGAAAGAAATCCTCACAGTTTCTTAAAACGTAGGTGTTTTTTTTTCACACACATTTGAAAAGCATTCTTTTAAAATAATTTTGTCCAAATACAATTAACAATGTATAATCTTTGTGGAACTATACCACTACTTATAACAAGAGCACAGACAGACATATGACTGTGAAACTAATCCATACTTGCTGATGTGAACAAAAGGCCTACAGCTGATTGACTGGTGTTAAGCTACAACAACAATAGGGAAATAAAATAATAATAAAGCTGCTAATTTCACCATGTCCTCGAGCATAAAGCATTACCCACTCCCTCTCCAGTTAGAACAGAAACAAAACCTAGTCTGTGGGGATTGCACACAGTTACCAGTTACATCATAGGACAGAACATAGAAAAAAAAAAAATCATTATATTATTTCAGCTATTTATATTTTGAAGGTATGGTTCTGCAGTCAAGCTAGACAATCCTACTTTAACTGAAATGGGGAGGCCTTACTTCCCTTTCTTTTTCTTTACTGTTTCCTAATCTGGCTAAAATTTCTTTTTTTGTTGTTGTTATTGTTGTTGTCATTGAATTAAAGTTTTATTGAAAACTAGCTAGTGAATCGATCTGGTTCATGGATCCAGTGAAAGCCAGAGACAGAACAGAATCACATGGCTCAGATTCAGAGAAAAAGCAAAGAAGCAGTAGTGAAGTGTTAGATCGTCTAAGCTGATGTTAAGAAACTAAATCTTTAGGCAGATTTATAACTGACCCAATTAAAGATTTTCTTACATGGATATCTTCCTCTATTCTTCCACTAACATGAAGTGAGGTTTAGCATTGAACATGCTAGATTCCCCACTATTATACTGAGTTCATAAGAATTTAACTAGTGCACTAATGAAGCACAATTAATGAAGACGGTGAAATCATCTGCAAAGACCAAATGAAAAGAATTCTATAAACTGTTCACATGTGCTCCTTCCTAATGAAATAAAAGATGCCAATGTTTCAAATAGTTCTACCAATACTCAGCCTTAAACATGATTTTTTTTTTCTCCATTCAGGGCAACAAGGCTGCAGGGACTGGAAAGTTATGTAAGGGTATATCTTCATTGCTGAATTATTTTTGAGTGATTTTGCCAGCTCACGCAGGAAGACCTGGTTCAGATAAAAGAAGCTAATAATTCTCTGCATCTTGCAGATCATTTGATTGTATATGCTTTGTAGAAGGCTTAGGGTAGCTTATTTCCCCAATCAGAATATTAAAATATGCTCAGCAATCTTTTCCAGGGAACTGTGGAACAAGTTGTTAGTCCTACTCAGGATGCAGGGTATTGTCAGATACCGAAGTATTTAGCCTGTTCCTCACTGATACTCTGGAGAAGACACCTGCCTGCAAAAGCATCTTGCAAGCTTCAGTATCTGATAGATTAATTCAATTTATACATGAATGGAAATGTCCACCACATTTCCATTCAGAGACAGCACCTATGAAGGAAGTAGTGGCCAGCAACAATATTTACAGTTCAAACAATTACAGTTCAAATTCAGCTTGCCATAATGTGCAAAAGTGTAACCAAATATTTTTCTTTTCTGCAAAACAGTTCTGCTTCATGTAAGTAAAAGTATAACTGTGTATGCTCAAGCTCTAACTACAGACTACCAACGCAAGCATATAGCTAAGCATGGGTTAACAATATTTAGGAAAAACATGTAAAAGCCACATGGGTGTGGGGATGTAGGGAAGGGATAGGAGATGCCAAAAAAAAAGTATTTAAAAGAATGGGACACTTTTCTCCTCAAAAACAACAGCAGGCAGCACTTGGGAGGCAGAAAAACTGCGCAGTTTCAAAAAAAATGCTTGAATTGGTTAATAACCATTGAGTAAAACTTGTAAATACTCAAATGGAAAACCTTAACTATGAAACAGTAATTGTGTTAGTTGTGCTAAGTTTCTACTTAATCTATACAGTTAGGCTAGGTTTCAGCTTTGATTTGAAAAATTCTAGCATTTCTTATACTACTGAGACAAAATGGAAAGAAAAATTATTTTATTATTAATAAATAATAAAGGGTCCTCTAAAGCCCAGTGCTTTTACTGCAAATATTTTACCGACTTCAGAGAATACTGAATCAGATCTCTGAATATGAGTTTGTTTCAGTTTAGTTTCATAAACTCTTTCCTGCAGTTTGCATACAATCAACTTTGTTCACCCTATTTGGCCCAGGTTTGAAGGCCAACTACTGTATCTTGCATTCTTTTAGTAAAGATGCTTGCCAACTTCATTCTTTCAGACACAAAATATGCAAGCTTTCTTTCCAACATCTTTGACCATCACCATTCATGTCAGTAATATTATTTTTTTCATATTTGTGCTTCAACTATCTGAGCACAGTTCATGGACCTTCATTTTAAGACAAATTAATAAAAAAAAAGTAGAAAACAACAATGCATCTAGTTACACAATTAGTACTTGATATTTGCAATCAAGAATGGTCATTCTCTCTTGCTTATATAATGCTTATACAATCAGAGTTTAAGTGAATAATCATTTTTTTGCAGAGTAACTCACCATCCGCTTTTATGCTTTCAGTAAATTTTTCCTGAAATGAACTCACATAGGTCCTACTTTTAGCAAAGTACCTAAGACTTTAGGCACTGAATAATGAAATATTTTGCATTCATTAAAAATCTCAACATGAAAATAATGTTATTATATGAAACTTGCAAATAAGTTTAACCTCAGATATAAATAACACATACCTCAATGATATCCTTGATTTATGCTTTCCATTATGTTTACCTCAAATAATGCTAATAACAGTAATTAAATTATATTTATTTGTCTGGGATATTGTATCATATTACAGAATAAATTAAGAATTTATAACTCTACTGGGCCATAATTTAAATTCAGTACTTTTTTCTGTGAAGACAATACTTCAGCTCCCCCTGAACATCTGTGAAGAGTGCGTCTATGTATTTTTTATTATTATTTGTGTGTGTGCATGTGAAATACACAGGGAAATGCACAGCTGTTGTTTCACTGAAAGAATATTGTCATCATTATTACAGCCATAATAATGACTGTATTCTGATAAGTACATTAGAGAACAAAACAAAACAAAATATATTTCTTGCTCCATACAGTTAAGTAAAAGCAGAACACAGGGAGTGGGTGAAAACAATGAGACAAGTAGTGTCACAAATTTGTGCTGAGAAATTATTCAGCACAAGGAGAAATATGATCATCCCCAAAGAAACTTGTCAAGAAAGTTCTTGTATACAACATGACAAACAGTGAATTTTAACACATTTCTAGAAAGCCTATCAAAAAGTTTTATAAATGTGCAAGTAAATCCCTGTCTTACAGTAAAAAGCCAAAGATTCTTGTTTGAAAAAGAAACAATGAACGTTGTCATCCTTGGTTAATCAGAGGCACAAATCAACTTCTCAGAAGTGGAAGAAAGGAGACTGATATAGGTGCCAATTATGTATGAAAGACCTTGAGCAACTCTTACAAAAATTGTTGCTATACATGATGTCAGATATCTTAACCTCCATAAAGACAACATATTAAGAAACATTAAAATAATATACATGTATAATATTCAAAAAAGAGTGTTGCTGTCTTAGGAGCTCAGAGAAAAAGTGAAAATATAAATAAAGAAATAAACTTATTTATTAGGGTCAGAAAAGTAAGTCATCACATGCTAACATCACAAAGTGCGTTAGTCTTAAAACATTAGTCCTAAAAAAACTCCCAGTTTAGGCCACTTCAGTCCAAAGTATTTTTAGAATATAGCAACAATACTTCCTTCAGAATGATTTTTTAAAGTGTCTTCAGAATGTGCATTTTTATTATACTCATTCATAGCTGCTGAACAGAGAAAACAAAGTAACTGTAACCACACATGCATGTGTATACAAATATGCACACACCAACCACATGTTCATCAAGAAAGTCAAATTTATTGTAGATACTCAACATCCTTATATGTCATCTCTCTGAAATTAGCAACAAAATCATCATAGGTATGATCAGAACTAGTACAATTAAGCCCAAAATAGTCCAATAAAATTAACTTAAAAAAATATAAAAATATGGAAGATAAAAGGAAGAAGAATCTATACATACGTGTGTGTGTAACCGTGAAAGCCAGCACCACAGGTGGGCAGATCCCATTCCAGCTAACATTTATCTTCAGTACATGTTTGGAATATAACGAGTGACTCACATAAAACCCAGGGGTTTATTTCTGATCCTTTTTTTCTTGGACGTTACACAGAATGTGCAATTATGAACATTCCATCTTTTAAATCAAATCCGTTTTAATTCAGGTGCTGTGACAAAAGGTCTATTAAATATTTCTATTTTTAAAATCTGTAAAATATTTATTAGAAAAGATCCATCCGTGTCATATCCAAAGTTGTTTTTTTTTTTTTAAAATATATTACCCTTAATATCTTGAGCTAACCACTCAAACTTTCAATATATCTTCAACTTCTATGCCCCCAGCCCAATCATACTTTTCCAACTTTCTCTACAGTCCCATTGTTCACTCTGATCTGCTTTGTTCCAAAGCTACAATTCAAGTTTTATTTGTGGCTGACAGAAGATAAATCTAGCGCTTTCTCTCACATCTCTCTGTTCCAGCCCAGTTAGCTTTCTCTTCTGGCTGCAACTACTGTTTAACAATCATCCATGAAGGAACAGGTTCCAAGTGTTTGTTTTAGATGAGCAATCTAGAATAGTTTTTAGCATTAGAAAGGGCCTGTTCAGACAGAGTGCTCAAAGACTGGCAACCATGTAAAATTAAGAATATTCTTTACATAGGCCATTAGGTTTTCATCAGTTTAAAAATGTCAAACTCTCCCTCTTCCCCAAGGCAAATAATAACACCGAGAACACTAAGACGGCTTCTGTCAGATTCATTAGCCTTGACAAATCCATTCCAGCTCCAGCATATTATCCCATCTTTCTAATACATCACCAAGAGAACTCCAAATATTCTTTTCAAACACCACTTTTAGTGACAAAAAATAATTGCTAATTCCTCTTAAAAATAAAAAAAACGCACTTTATAGCATTGCTGAGGTTTGAATGGAAAAGATGCACAGATTTATCAAGATTGTTGTCCTGTCAGTGTGGTTATCAATTTGGACATGTTTGCTGAACATGCTCATGCTAAAGGTAAGGGGAATGTGATCATTGACTTTAATAACAGTACTCCCAATCCTGTGATCACCCATCTTTTGAGTTGCATAAGAATGCACAAATGAAGTTCTCAGGCATTTAAAATAGGCACTATTTTGCCATATGTAATGCCATCAGATTCATTATAAATGCAACCGTCTGTTGCCATACAAACATGAAAAGGGAGGGTTTACATACCAAGGTATAACTGCCATATATTCACAAATTATGGCATTAGACTATTCAAAAGCAATGCTATCATTATTTTTAATAATAAATAATAAAATTGTATATAATAAATAATAGTAAATAATATAATAATTTTATATAATATAATATAAATAATAAATAATAATAATACGTAAATCAATAAAAATGTATTTTTTAACTGTTTCTTTGGGGAGAGTGAGTTATGGAATCACCTCTTATTTATTGAATAAGTGGAGACCTGATTCATCTTTATTTTAATTTTGTTTTTGAAGAGAAGCACTTAAATTGATGTGACCTTGATTTTTCCTTCCCAGTCAAATATATGCGGCTTGTAGGGAAGCTGGATATTGGAAGGTCAGAATTCACATACAGAGAACATACAAGTCATATGTTCTTGTAATCCTCTGTCCTGGATATGTTCTTGCTCTATTAGTCACTCAGTGTAAAGACAAAATTCTGCACGATGTTGCCTGCCTACTTGAGGTATCATGTATCTTTACCTTTTATTTGAAATTAACATGAAGGAAACTCAGCACAGAAACTTTTTTCAGCCTTCACTTGCATGTTCCACTGGAATCTTATGTTGCAAACTGAAACTTGTGCCAACTTTCAGCTTCAGCAAGGCATTGTACATCCAGATATTCACATTAGAAGTTTAAAATGGCAATTATAATAATACAATATTTCCATATTTTTAGGGGTTTATAAGCAGCAACTCAAAACCAAATAGCCCTACACCCCTGCAGGCAGTCTTAATCAGTATAATACATGTATGTGATTGAAAAAAGGTTGATTCAGCAATACAAAAGTTTGTAACCAAAACTCCCCTTCCCTAAATGAAGCTTTTTTTCCAACATACCTCATCCTCGCTCCCACAAAGTCCAAAACATTAAAAATAACGGTTCTATAAAAAGCTCTGTGTGTCACAATACAAATAAAACATTCCCAAAACAAAACAAACAACAACAAAAGCATCTTGAGGCACTTTTGCAAAATGACCCATACCTCTAAATGAAATAGAAAGTTCCTTTCATGCTGTTTAAGATACCAGCTAAGAGAAAACTGGTGTAAGCTGGTGGAAATAAAGTGTCCCAGAGCTCCACAAGCATTATAATCTGCTGTTTTGAAAATATATTAAAAGATTGTTGGTATATTGAGTCAACTCAGAATGGGTTGAAACAATAAATATCCTCTGTGATACAGCAGTGCTACATAATTCATTAATCTATTTGCCTGCCTTTAATATAAAATTAAAAAAAATAAATAAATAAAATCTTACAGACATGATCCACAGTTCTAGTCATGCATGAAGTGAAACTTGCATGGGTTTTTTATTGAAACAGTTTTTAAATATATATATTTATTATACCAAATTACGCATAAAGTTGATAAAATATTGCAAAAAACAATCCTTGTACACATTAACATTTCAGACTAGTCTATCTTACAATAACTACAGACTTCATGTGGCTTTCAGAGGAAAGCCTTAATGGATTACATTTCAGAAATCATACCTCAAGGCTAAAAGGGATCAGATCACCTTTTGTATTCAACATCAAAGGCAAAAGATTGACAAGTGTGTTCATGTCATAATTTTTTTCTAAAATTCAAAGTTGCCTGCTCTATTTATCTGTCTGAACAAAATATATCACTTAATAGAGGTTTAATTCTGCAATCCAAGTCTGTTTTTGAGAGACAGATAAAATACATATCAGCTAGCTAAATCGGGTAATCAACAAATAAATAATACTAATTAGAAATGAGAAAAGTCATGAGAATGCTCCTTCACACACAGTAAGTGTGTGAAGTCTCCTTACAGTAAGTAAGGAAACTTACTACACTCAGAGAGAACACATGTGAACAACCTCTCCTATTCATAAAGTAGGAACTGTCAGACCTCACTCCAGATGTTGTTATGGTCTTCTGTGGATACAGCCCTTAAACAAAATTTCTTACATCAGCTTATATCAAAACGTAACATTTCCAAGTTTTGTGATGTTTTCACTGTGTATTAGATGGCCTAGGACTCATGACTAAAGCATAAATACTTCCTATATCTCAACTGCTAACCATCAATTTAACCGCCAGTCTCCTGAGAAAATTAAATCCCTTTCTTTACAGATACATAATTACCGGAAGTACAGATACCAAAACTGAGAATTCCTCTAGCATGTCTGTTCTAAGGGAAGCTGTTCAGCACCGCTCTGAACAGTCTCTCTCTTTTCTTTTTTTTTTTTTTTTTTTTTTTTCTTTTTTTGTGCAGAATAGGTTTTCTTTACTGGTGATGTAAGTGACTGACTGAAAATAGAAAGCCTAGCAAAGCTGAAGTAAGCATTGTATATTAAAAATCGCAAAGCACACGACACTAGCTTTGGGACACAACTAGGACGGTTTCTGTACAGAAGCACAGAACCTCTTTGAAGAAAAACTGAAAGAATCAGTTGTACCTTTTGTAAAAATCCAAAGAAAGGTTCACCCCAAACTAAAAATAATATCTATTTATTTCAAGGCACTGTACATGAATTAGAATGGAATGACTATTTGTTGTGATTAAAAGAAACAAAATGAACCTGAGATTAGAAGACGAAAAATAAGAATCTAAGGAAAATTTGACCAATCTTCTAACTCTGAAAGAGTATCCTTAATGAACCTCAGGCGTACCCAAAGTTATGTATAATCACCAGCATGTAAAAATTAGCATGGTGGGTACTAGTGACACTGTGACACTAGTGACACTGATCAATTTAAATCAATCTCTCCAGACTTCTGATATGTAAAATGGAAGGTGAAAACTTCATTCATTCAAAACTACAACTTTTTACATAGGTGATCAAATGCTGTATCATAATAGAGATCCTAATAGAAAGACTGTAACTTGAAAGCAAACGGTTCAAGAATTTGTTAGAAAATAGGATTAAATATGGTAAAAGTTATTTCCCAGCCTTGGCATCCAGCAGGGAGCCTCACTGGTGCCTGGATAAGCAGAGAAAAGCCTTGTACACAGACCTTGATATCTCTCCAGTAAAGTCATATTTGTAGTGAAGGACATTGATAGAGATTCTCAAAAAAAGTGTGCTGGGGAAGACTAGGGGGGGAGGTTAGGGGAGGTAGACAGAAAACACAGCGCAGCCTTTCAGGACAAGAAGTCCTCTCCCAGATTTACATTTTCCAAACCATTGACGTATGTGAAAGAAAACAGATGATAAATTTTCATTCTCAGCGTACATTTAAAGCCAACACTTCAATTATTACTATCAGTCCTGTAGTTCACTGCACTCCCATTTTTACCTCCCCCAACTTATGAATGATACTTTCCAAGTTTTCAGCAGTTTTACAAAACAGTGCTTTTTGTGCACCCAGTCTGCAGGTGCAGCAAAGACCTTGGCAAGGGGCAAACTGATTATCACTTGTGAAAACAGTTACACCGTATTGTTCATACTTCAAGGTCTTGAGCAAAGAATAAATTCGCATGAAAATGAAGTTATTGCAGTTCAAGCATCAGACAGCTAACCAGGTAAGTCTTACTCTTGCTTACAGAAATGATTTTACAATATTTTGCAATTTATTAACATTTTTTTCTCTCATGCATTTTTGGGCAATTCTAATAGGTATTTCTGCAACTTTTAAATCACAGACACTTAAGGATTGTGCTGTAATTCTGATTTCTTAAAGCAAATACACTGTATTGTTACTGACTTGTAATTCATCTTCACATCGCTTATACAGAGATGACTTGATTTTTTCTTTCTGAGAGCTCTATGATTTTTATATATATTTCAAAATAGGAAATTACACTGATGAATTTTTACCATGCTAAACACTTTAAGTCCCTGCTTAATCATAGGCATTCATGTTGGTTGTTTCATGCTTTAACTTCTGTTCTAGACTGAACTAGTTTTTAACAGGCTTATAATATTGAGTTGCAAGAAAAAGCATTGTGCTATGTATATATATATATTACTTTTTAATCTATACATTTATATTGCAGGTTTACTCTTTATACTCTTGACACAAGCAGAATTGATCTTGATTCAGCTCGTTGTTCCTTTTTCCTATGCATATACTTCTTTGAGAATTGGATCTAAAGAAGCATAAGGCATGGGAAAATGGGGCGACTGAGGTACTTCACCATTCATTCCAAACAGCATTGTCAAGACAACTATAGAGAACGGACATACGAAGAACTGAAAGGTTAATTTATGAAACTCTCACTTAACCATCAAAAACTGAACAAAAGATACTGGTGTTATTTACTCTGTTTGTATAGTAATGTTTGAATTTTTCTTACTTCATTGTGATTTATTTTTTTATGGGAAAATTATTTTAATCATCTATTCAACTATAATATTTAATATATTGCCTGGTGAAAAGTTCCATCTAAAGTATATGCATTGCTGGGAAGCTACTTCTGTAATCCTTATCCCTATAAACCTCCAATTGAAAGTACAGGGAAAGTAGTCACAGAGATTACAAAAGTGCAGCTCTGAACCTATATCTCATTTGCTGGGAGCCAGGCTTCACTGAACTCAGTGCCGACTCAGACATGCAAGGCCCAGTCATGCAAATGTTACCCCAAAGAGGTGTCTGCAATGTACTAGTTATTCTTAGGACCTGATCTTATAAGATTCTAAGTACCACTTCATGATTGTTATCTTGTGTTGAATTACAAATTCTTATCTTGTAAAAGCAGACATTTAGTTAACAGTAAATCAAATAATAAACATGCTAATTTTTTTCTTCTCTTTCTTTTATCCACAGGTGTCTTTGAAGAGGAACTGTAGAAGTTATTTACTCCCCATCCCCCCCCCCCCTTAACATTAAACATTTCTTAATATTTCTGTCCAACTACTTTTGTTTAGCATAAATAAAAATTAATCATATCAGCTCTGAGAAAAATATTGTTATGAAACAATGTAACTGTACATACCACTTATCAAATAAAAATCTAATATTTCAGACACAGATCAAAAGTTTGTGTTATAATACATCCCAAATTCTAACAAAGTTTATAAAATTATATGCTTAGAAAAAACAATACTGGGTGCATTACAAGCCGTTTTTCTCAGTTGTTATTATTATTACTTACTATTCCAGCTTAAATTGCCATTTTAACAAGCTATTGTTTACTTTGTCCAACACTACTATCAGAGCACAATTCTATTTACATGTCACTTTTTCTTGCTTAAACTAAAAGACAATAAAAACAGTATACACAACTGTATTTGTATTCAGTGACTCCATGTCAAGGTTTGTGGTAAAGGGGGTTGGGCTAAAGGGATTTTTGCTTTAACAAAACTCCTTTGAACAAATATACTTTATTCTGTTTTTCTTTTCTCAAGTAAGTTTTGGGAAATGGGAAGAACAGGACATTGGGAAAGCGGGGACGACATGGGAAAGGGAGGGGGGGGTGAGGAGAGGGGGGACGGGGGAAGGTACACACTACTTCCACCTGCAGATAAGAATAAAAGACCTACACTACTAAAATAAAGTCAGTTATGAATCAAGACACTGATAAGCACTGCCACTATACCAGTTATATGAAGAGTGAAGCACTAAATCCCCAAAGACTCCCAGCCTTTTGATTATTTATTATTCCAGATAATTTCAAATGTACCTCCAATAAAAAAGCAAACTAATAAAATTCACCAGCTTATGGTTTTGAAGTAACTTTGTATTCAATTTTTTCCCCAGAGATGGGTTATCAGCAGAAACATCAGAATATTATAATTCTATATTAAAGAAATCACTAAAAATAAAAGGCTTCGGTTGCATTAAAATAAAGACAACATTTTTCATGCAATGACTAGAGTGTAACCATGCCAGGCTTCACTTTAACATGATGTACAAATTCTCTTCTGTATTCTCTAACAGGCAATGGATTTTTTTTTTTATTTTCATTTTAACTCATCTGAACCAAGATTTTTTTCAAGATTCTATGTTGTGATTTTGAACTAGATAAATAATATATACTGTATATACAAATCGATAGCATCAGTTTGTACATATATTTGATACTTGAAGCTAATTTAAAATACTGGAGATCCCAACTCTAAAATCAGATGTACAAGCAAAGGACTTTACAGAAACAAAGAATTTGAATATGGAAACTATTTATAAATAGCAATAAAATTATAAAAATAAGTTACCAAAATTATCAGTTCAAAACAATGTCAATGTATACACACCCTTGATATCAAGAGAAATTACAGTAAGGACAGATGTACTGCTCTATGTGCAAGAGTATGTGCTAGTCATCATTTCTGGCAATAAATACATGACATAGATTGCATGACACCAAACACAGAGTGCACACACACACAAACAAACATGAAATCATGAACACTTAGAATAATAATTTCATTCCAAGCTTCTTTAGAATAAATTTTCAATTTGGAAAAAAAAAAAAAAGATTTCATTATACCAAACAGCTTTATTTTTGTTTTCACAAACAGAATGTTTCAGCAGTATTAAGTCTTTAATAGTAATAAAACTAATATTGTAGTTAAAGTAACTATATAGCATGGTACCTGTAGGAACACCTGGTAAAAACCACATCTTTAATAATAAAATAACAGCAACCTTTAGTAGTTTCTGAGACTGTTTTCTAAATGCTGACACCCCCAGGAAAAAATACTCTCACTTAAAAAAGTGCTTAAAAATATTTTTTAAACCTATTGTATATTAGCACAGTAAGTATAAGTATTATGAAACTATTCCACTGTCTCAAAATAAAGAATTTACTCTAAGTTACAATGTCTATACTTTTAATAATTCATGGCCAACTAAAATTTTCTATTTGTTATGATGTTACACTCTTCAACCACTCACAGCTTAAAAGCTGTGAAAAGGATAAAAAGGGAACTTCTCAGTCCCCCTTTTCCTGCCCCTATAGCCTCTTCCTGAATTTGCACTGCCTACAGCAGTTTTGAAACACTTCCATGGGTGACTTTAGCCTAGCAATGCAGAAGGTTTTTGTTTTGTTTTGTTTTTCCTGGGCTGCTTTCCATTATTTTGGTGGGTTAAGCATGATTCAGACCTCCTCCAACAGAGGAGTCCAGAAAGTATCAGTCCTAGCAAAAGTTAAAGAGCAGGAATGTGCAACCAGAAGATGAAAAGTGCAGTGCAGAAGCACTGTAAGCAATTAGGCAAGGTTGTTTACAGTTGTGGAACCGTTCTGTAAGCAAGGAGCACAAATACTTCATACAAATCAACTGGAAGCAGAAACTAGATTTTCTGAAGAAGGAATGTTGCTAGAGAAATACAATGGTGGTGATAATACCACTTCAAAACAAGTCTCTGGGATCTGACAGCATATGACTTCTCAATTAATCCTGTCGAGTTTTCAGGTACTAGAAAAAAAGCTAATCTTTAGCTCTTTAGTATATTTTGCCACTTACAATTAACTTTTTTTTTTTTAAATCACAGAATCACAGAATTTCTAGGTTGGAAGAGACCTCAAGATCATCGAGTCCAACCTCTAACCTAACACTAACAGTCCCCACTAAACCATATCCCTAAGCTCTACATCTAAACGTCTTTTGAAGACTTCCAGGGATGGTGACTCCACCACCTCCCTGGGCAGCCTGTTCCAGTGCCTAACAACCCTTTCAGTAAAGAAGTTCTTCCTAACATCTAACCTAAAATCATCCTTTCTTTATCTTATGTATAACTGGATTGAGAGACACTGATTAATATTTTGTGGTTTATTTATGTTTGAAGTATTTTAATATCAAAAACAATCTAACAAAAGCCCTTTCAGAGGTCAGTCTAAATTAAACTAATTACAAATTTTTTCATTATCACTGTATGCAACAGTCTTACAAGATACAGGAATCAATGTCTTTTTCAGAAATCATGCTGTCATATTTGGTAAAAATGAGCATTATGTGACCACTGTTCTGCAATTCCCATGATTCCCTATTCCTGCCTTTGCTTTACCTTATCTGTCCTTTAAACTAGATCAGAGAACCAACCGGCAGAGAAAAAAAAAAAATAAGACAATTTTTTTTTTTTTTTCAAGCAAATCAATTGACTGATTTGATTTGTTTCGTACCTGCTAAACCAGCTGCATCAATATAATTGAGGAAGAGAAGCAGAAGCTGCTACCACTGGAAGAATGCTTAGAAACATTGTAATTTGAGGGGAAAAAAAAAGTACTTGCATTTTCTCTGTACTCAATTTCTCTAACACACTATTGCCCATGAAAGATTTGCCCTAGAGAAAAGTGCCAAGACTTAGCAAGAGGGAAATATGTTTATCTTAGCTGTTTTCAAAAACTCACTGGCATGTATAGATCTAATTTACCTACAGTGATAAAGGTAGTGATTACAGGTTGTGAGACTAGCTGTCAGTACTGGCATAAGTGACAGTGCGAAAGCAATAAGGAATGGTGCTCCGTATTTCTGAATATTGTAATTTGCTATTAAGAAAAAAAAAATCACTAACAACATACTGTGCCATGAACTTTTAGTTTCATTTTTAACTGAAACCAAAGCTAAGTCCTCAAATTCACATTCTAGCATCCACATAAAACTCTTTTCCTTTGTTGTTTCAAGGTACCAAGAAATCATTACTACCTGTAAACAAGAAAGGTTCTATATGAAGAACTGAGCAGATCACTGGTGAAAATGAAGTCCCATAGCCCTTCCCCCTCTTTCCTCTCCCTCTTCCTGCTTACCTTGCACCAATTCAGGACAGTTTTCTGACACTTAGTGAATTCTTACCAAAAACAAACAGAAAGATGAAAATTCTTGGTTTAAAAAAAAAAAAAAAAAATCTTCAAACATTTTTTCTGTGTTAATTTATCTTTTTCACCAAAGTGTGGTTAAATAAGAATATTGTGTGTGTGTGTGTGTGTGTGTGTGTGTTCGCACAGGGAAACAAGCTTACCCCTGCACCCTACCTAAAAAAAAATCTCAATTTTTGGACTAGTCTGTTTTTTTACTGTATCAAACAAATGCTGTAGTAATTTAATTAATGAGCTCTTACAGCTTTCAACAGCTGGAGTTGACATGCAGCATAAAAGCATGTGGCTGCATAGAAATATTAGGTTTATATCTGCCCTGTTCCTCTTGAAAATTGTTTACACTTTCAAAAGTCCCAAGTGTACTCCCACAAAAAGCCAGGTCAAAATAATCAGACTTCACACAGAGTCCAGAGACAACCTGTTGAGAATTCAGCTTTCTCCAAAGACTTTCCCTTGCTACGGTATGCTACAGCTGGAAACTGCACGGACTGGGCAGTATTTTTCCCACCACTGCTCCCCAGACCAGTACAAGTTTCTCCCGCGTTCTTAGTGCTCCCCCTGCTGACAGATGAAATAGATGTATTAAGAAATGCAGACAGAGAATACCATCAGAAACAGCATGGCGAACGAGAAGCGACTTGGCTTGCAAAAGCAGAAATGGAGTAAAAAAAAAAAAAAAAAAAGGCTGGGTTTTTATGAAGCATATGGAAAGACAAGAGCTGCTGCTGGGAGGGAAAACTGTTAGGCCATTTAGTCGTTTCTATCTTCTCCTGTTTCTGTAATATAACCCTCCTCAGAACTTGGAATGACAATAATTACTCCTATTAGCAAAATGTAGTGAACTTTGATACACATATGCATTGTCGTGTGTTTTTTTGTTTGTTTGTTTTAAAAACATTAAATCTTAATTCCATCTCATAAGACACATACACTACAATACAGTCTGAATTTAACCTTCATAGTACTGTGAATTATTTGGGGAAAAATCCCCCATAGGATTCCTCCTCCTTTCTGTAGGATCAAGCTTTACCAGTTTGGATACAAAAAACTATACACCAAGTGGAGGGAAAGCAGAAAGAGAAAAAGAAATTTTAATTACATATCAAACAATTTATTTCTTCTGTCAGGCTCAGATTTTCTGATTGGCCAGTGATGGGTCAGTTTTAAAACAAATATCCTTGCATTTTTGTCCTTTTGTGTGTGTGTTTCCCCAGTAACTTGGAGAGGGGGGGGGGGATTATTCAGATTATGCACTATTTGAATTTTAATTCTAAATAAGTAGTGTTTTTCCATTAGAAGTCCTTTTCCCATTATCCATTTACACAAGAAAACCATTACCCACTATGACAGGGATCTTGATAATGATAATCCACCATCCCCTTTCAGGAGCAAAATACACTATTAAAACTAAGCTGTTACTTAACTGTTACTTAACTATTGCTAAATCACAGATATATAGAGAGTACATAACAAATGGAAGTGCATGCTTTTAATCTGTTAGCATATTCTGCTTTGAGTACTGTGAAATGCAACAAAGTGACATAATTCAGCACCATCATAAAAGGTCTTGCACAGTGCAAGCAAGTGACCTTCATTTCAATAAAGTACAAGAGCAAAGAGTAGGTGATATATTGCAGGGCCAAAATAACCTAATCAGAGCATATCCAAAAGAGCTGGCAAAGAGGAAGCCATAAAAGTGAAAATAATCTTCAAAAATTGTGACTTATTTACCAGTGAATTACACATGCATTTCCACGTCACTCCTACAAAATAGTCACTCTGGAAATTGAGATATCAAGCCATAAAGTATTGTTATTTCCTCTTCCTAGAGCTTTACTAAAGAAAAATATTCTATATTTATACCATTGCAACAGACAGGCTTTTACTTTGAAGCAGTTGAGAAGTATAAACATTGCTTTTAAAACATTCTTTTAACAAGCACAGATTGAAAACACGTTTCTGCAATACACAAAAATACCATATATACAAGTTATCTTCTCATAAATAATCTGTAATATTTTTATTTGCTTTTTTGAACATACCTAAATATGGAGCTGATGTTTCAGAGAGCTTTCCTGTTGATTCACAAAATATTTAACAGGTGCTGTGACAGACATTAGTTAATATGATGGTTATCCACTGACAAAAGGGGAAAAATTCCCTTCCCTTTCCCAAATACAAATATATTTGTATTCCCTAAAGTATTATTTTTTGCCAGCTTTATTTCCTGAAATAGCAAAACAGTGTAAAATGAACAAAATTCAGAGCATAGGAGGCAGCTGGATTGAGATGGAAAGGATCATCTTTCACTTATCAGTGGCAACTAGATACATATAACCTGATTGAAAAACTGAATGCTAACAGCTAATTATTGGGTGGGTGTCTAAATAGTTGTTTTTGTTTTCCTCTATCTAAGAAGCACTTTATAGTCATTAATATTGAATTACATCTACAGTTTTATCACATAGTATCATAAAATCCTTCTACAGGAACATGAACATAGATATTTAACAGGTATCAACTTTTTAAAACAACTATTTACTTGAATTTCTACTGTAATTCAACTCTGAGTATCACCATTAATGACCTAAAGTATCTATGCTTCTTACCTAACTGTCTCCATCTGGAAAAAAAAAAAGATAATAATAAGTCCGACTCTAAAGACACTAGCATTTATCTGTAAAAAGTAACAACAGTACTCACTACTAAAAGAACGGGAATTAATGGAAATTATCCCATTTATTTCTCTGTTCAAGTCATGGAGCTCATCCAGATTTTTAGTGAGTGGCTCTAGCTGTCATGGTTGTTAAAAAGCCATTTGACTTTTATTTTTCTCTTCTCTTTGTTTCCTTCTAGTTTGGAAACCTAAATGGTCTCCTCGATAGATAGGGGAAACACGTGGGAAAAAGCATAGAAGGAATAAATCCTTTGTTTGCCTCAAGTTAGGTTCTGTAGCTAAGTTAAACCACCATAACAACACTCAATACATGAACATTAACCTTTAAAAATGTAATTACTTTAGACATATGTTTTCTTGGGTTTACCACAGATATGCTGTCTTCTACATTTGTTGAAGTCCCTGTTCAGTGTTTTGTTCTAATACTGCAGAGGTGAGTGGTCTGCCAAAACAAAACAAAACAAAAAGTTACAAAAAACAAACAAACAAACAAACAAAAAAACTAAAGCTATAATAACAGCCGAAGGAAACACAGCAGAAATGTCTTACAGACAATCATGTCACAGAAAATATTTTTTAAACATTAAATTATAAATAGGAGAACACTATGCAATTTTTATAGTGCAGTTAGATGACAATACAGGAAAGGTGGCTCATTATGACATCTACTTCTGTTTACAATAAATATGTCAGCATTTAAAACATAGGCAAGCCACTTTAATTTTATGTCAGCACATGGCTTTCTGCTAACGGTTATATCAACACAAAAATATTGTTGCCAATTCATTTTATTGCATCCAAGAAGCGACATGGTATGTCTATGCTGTCCTGTTTACAATCATAAAATAAAAATATTAGTATTGTTTTAAAAGAAATTGCATTAAATGCAAAAATATCATCAGCAGGAAAAAAAAATATAGGAGTAATTCTGACTTAAATGAAAGTCTTTATTACCAGCAGATTAAACAAATGAGATTTCCCCCACCCCTTCCAAAAATATGTTCATTAAGTGCTGGACAATGTCAAAACACCTACTCCTAACAGTAAGTACTAAGGCAAACTACATAAACAACATCAGAGGACCTAAAGAGAAATTATAGAAAGGTTTTCTTAAGTGGTTCAGTACCACGGAAAAGAGATGTGAGGGAAGCCTTACTATCGCATGAATCTGAAACATCACTCTACTACAAAAAATATTGTATTGATTTACTGTGAGTTTTGAAACTAAAGCTTTTCTCCTGAAAGCTATAAAACCAATTGTTCCAATCTAGTTAGGTGATAAGAAGATCAATGACTGAAGGATCAAAACAACAACAGCAAAAAGAAAACACTAAACCCTATATTGACACTAAAATGCAAATTTAAAAACTCTCATCATAGTGGCACTCCCTTTGCTGTTCTTCTACTAAAATAAGCTCAATAATAATTAACGTGTAGAAACAATAACATAATAAAGGAATGATGCTTTACTGGTCCTTCTGATTAGATGCTATCTGTAACACTAAGTACGTTGTAACCATTCACTTAAGAAGTTGCCTATATTTTTATCCTTTTTCCAAAGTTTATTTTTTTTCTGGGTTAATGTGCAGAATTCTAAGCAGGACAGTAAGCTCTCTGATCAATTGATTCAACCACGTAAGTTATTATACTTATGATTAATTCAGGGAATTGAGTTATTCCATGCTTACAATTATGGAATTGTTTGTAGGACTAGGAACCAAGCTAAATGAAAATGCATGTAATGGTTCATTACAGAAAAATCACTCTGAATATTGAATTACAACTCTAATTTTCATCAAAACAACAGTCTCTCCCCTGTTTCTCTCTTTATTTTCCTTTATTTTCTTAAGATTGATTTTAGCTAGTAAATGTAAAAAAGGGGTGTTCAGATTTCTCGAAGTTTTTTGCTTTGCATTTTTTTTTTTTTTTTTCATTAAGGACAGATGTGGCTTGTAAGTTGCATCTTAGTAGTTTTTAAAAGTTGTACATTGCTGTTGGTGGAATTGAAATCTATGAATACAATGCATATACCATCCCTGTTACTCTATTCAGGTAGGATTTTCAGTAAAATGCGTCATCTATGAAAAGTGATTTCTTCAGAATACATAGGAACCTCTCAAAAGTTTGAAGTTGATTTAGAAAAAGAAAAACAATCCGCTCAGTTGGACATTCAGGATAATTTGTTACAAGGAGAAAAGATTTCATAACCGCAGACTATGTATAAAGCATACTCAAGGCAGCATCTAACATGGCGTGTCAGGCTTCAGCACTCTGAACAAAAGAGCAGGTAAATCCTATTGCATTTTATGAGAGGAAAAAACAAAGAAAAAACATTATTGGCTCAGAAAATATAGACAACCTCTGAGGAAAACAAGCTGGAAGGACGGCATTATTTGACTTTTGCCATCTCACTGCAAATACACCACCATGACATGGTTTTCTTTGAAGTCTAAGAATTAACATGATGTCTCAAACATGTTCAGCTCTGCGTGAAAGCTAGTTCATTATCTCTAGCTGTATAAACTCAAGCAGTGGCGACTGTTTACTGAAACTACCTGTAAATGTGTTAGCCTGTGTTTGTAGAGGATAAGGACTGTGCCATCCCAGGCCCACTTCAGACCCTAAACGTGGTTCTTTTCTCACTCTTATCTGAATCATCCTTGAACAGGCTGCCTCTGAGCAGAGTTTACACTCCTCTTCTTTGATCTACTTTATAAAAACATCAGAATTGTTTACTTTGAAATGCACACATTTCTTTCTTGGGGTGTGGGGAAACGAGAAGATGTTTTATGACAAGAACAGATCTATTTCAAGCCAACTGGTCATTTTCTCAGTGTTTCTCATCCTGTCCAACATCCTGAATGAAGCAATGAAGCATAACTTCGTTGCTCAGTCCTAAATGAATTAATAAGAATTGACTCATACTACTGCCTATTAGGTAATTCCGAACTTCCTACCCTGCTTTCTAACAAATGACCTAACAAATTGCCGTGCTAATGCCCCTGTAATCTAGTTTCCAACCCTCTCTCCGCGGAAAGTTCTTTAAGAAGGCAATACTACATCAAGGGATATCACCAGTAGTTGTACCACACACTTCAGAGGCAGAAGAATGTCCTAATCGCAGCACTCAGCCTCACGGACAGTAGTGAAATACTCTTAGTTCAAACAACATCTGTGCACCGTGTCCTCACAAAGGACAGTATGGTGTTTATAGGTGCTTATAGGAAGGTATTGGTACCGGTGGTTGTCCGTAATTTTCACTTATTTCTAAGCTCGAGTTGGACTCGATGATCTTGAGGTCTCTTCCAACCTAGAAATTCTGTGATCCTGTGATTCCTCGAGTCACTTTCCTTTGCTGGTAGAGAGGCAATTGGATTCTTTCAGACCTTGGACCAAACACTCCAGAACTCCAAACCTGGGTTTTGCTCTCCCAAAAGAGGCCTCTCTATGTCCTCTTTTGTTACCAGCCCCTTCTGCATCCTTGTCCTTCATACCGGGGAAATAAAGATAGAAAATCACGGCTGGCCGAGAGAGGAGAGGCCGGCCGGGGCAGAATAAAGAGCGCAGGCCGTGATGCGATTACCCGCGGCTACGTGGCCGGCGGGTGACTCAGCGCTGAACTTGGCGCCAGGTCAGGCAGCCTTGAGCTCCGCTAACCGCCGCGCTCCGAGATTAGGCGGATGTAACAATCACCTGAAAGGGCAGATTAAAGCGCCTCTCCGGGGGGTTCCTTTGTTCTCGGCCTCATTTGATGCTTCGCGGCCTTTTCAAACCGCGCCGCGGAAGGTGCTTTAAATATTTGCCCCCAGAATCGAACCCCCCCCCCCCAACAGGCTGCGAGCGGGCGGTGGCAGAGGCGCCCATGGACAAGGGCCGCTTCTCGGTGGAGTGGCTGGCACAGAGCAGCTGCGGCGGGGCCCGGACCGTTCACCGCCACCTCCGCGACGCCCAGGACAGCCGCCCAAGGGACCTCGGTGAGTGCCGGCCGCCCCGACGGGCTGGGACTGCCGGGGTAGCGGCCGCTGAGGTAACGACCGTTGGGGCTAACGGCCGCTGCGGTAACGGCCGCCGCGCGCGAGGCCGTCGGGGAAGCGCAGCTGCACGTGCGGCCGCTGCCTGCGTGCCCGCCCCCCTGACGGGCCGCTCCCGCTCCCGTCCCGCAGGTCCCGGAGGCTCGGAGCGGAGCAGCCCCGAAGCGGAGGAGGGAGGAGGCGGTGCTGCCGTGCCTGGGCGGCCCCGCACCAAGTTCTCGGCGGCGCAGCTGCAGGAGCTGGAGCGGAGTTTCCGCGAGCAGCGCTACATCGGCGCCAGCGAGAAGCGGCGCCTGGCCGCCCTGCTCAACCTCTCCCAGAGCCAGGTGAGCGCCGCACCGCGGGGACCGGGACCGGGACCGGGGCGTCCCGTTAAGCGGCCGCTGGGGATGGCCTCGGAGCGCATCACCCAACGGAAAACGAGACGACCGAATTTGTTCTTGACTCTTTCTTTCTTATCCCTAGATAAAAACCTGGTTTCAGAATCGCCGGATGAAGTTTAAACGCGAGACGCAAGATGCCAGGGTGGAAGCTCTGGTCTCGGGTTTGTTTCTGCCCTATTGCTGTTACCCAGATGTCACACCCAGCCCTTCTCATGGGATGGACGCCAGTGTCTCTGCTGCCCGTGGTGTCTCCCTTCACCCGGCGGTGCCGAGCCCTGCCTTGCTGGTACCCACGGTTTCAGCTCAGCCAGTTCTGCCAAGCCCAGCCTTACTGTTGCCTCCCAGCCCAGGACTCTCTTCTTATTCTACCACAGTGCCAGCAATGACTTTAACCAACGACCATAAAAGACTGAGATTCCAGCCATATCTTCCTTCCTTTTAAAAAATATCAAAGACTATCTGCATTAACAACTGCCAAATACCTAAAGAATACTTAGTTAGTTATACTAAATATATGGATGACTTCGATTTTTTTTCTAATGTTGCGAGGAGAAAACAGTCTATGTTAGAGGAGTAATACTGAGAGTGGAAGTGAAGGAATTGGAACTTTCCTTATTCCTACAGTCTTTGCTCTACTGTATTGAAACTTTTCCTATCCAAAAGTTTGTTTTCAGAAAACAACCTGTAATCAGCTGGGGCTCTCCAAGGAAGAATTGGAAGCATTGATTACACTGAAGTTTACACAGTAATTAAATAATGTAATAATAATTTGAGAATGTGACTGTTCTAATGAACTGTGAGTTTTTTAAGGAAAGGCTTGTAAACTGCAGCAAATGCATTAAAATGAAAATGATACAAAACGTGTTGCCCCTATAAACAAAACTGAACAAGTTGTCCAATACTGTCTTTTATGTGTATATTTTGCATCTTCCTTAAAATGGTCTACCCTTTATGTGGCTGTGAATATTCCATTTATACATTTAAAGGATACATAAAGGTAATAATTGGCAATTTATTTTTTTTCATATCAGTGTCAAAACAATTTCACTTCAGTCTGACAAAAATGCTTGTACACAAATTCAGGTCACTGAGAATGCTCAAAGAAAACTGTTTCAGTTGTTACTTCTACAGCTTCAGCTGTAATGTGGCAGCCTCACTAAGTTTAAGCTGCAGCTTTCTATTAGGCTTGCTGTCAGGACTGTTCCTAAAAATCCTATGGCAAGCTTTATAGAGAGTGAAAAAAAACATGCATATAGAGAATAATGAGAAACAGACCTTGCATCAACCTAAAGCTAGAGTGTAAACTGTAGCAGGTGTGATTACATCTCCTCCCTTGCCCTGACCATCCTTAGCTGCTTGTCAGGAGAAAAATAAATTACTTTGCACTTATTTAAAAAAAATAAAAAAAAATAAAACTTCAGGTAGAGATTGTGCAAAGTTGACAAACATGGCCTACAAACATCTTGTGTAATATCTTGATAATCCTTCCCCTCTCCCTCCCCTTTTCAGTTTTGGGAGCGAGGGAAGTGAAGATGAATTCCAAATTTTTAGTAGCAACAAGGTTTAGTGTGGTATAAGAGACCACAAAGAATTACATCTATCTACATTCCTACCTTTTGTTTTACAGCTCCTGTTCTGCTTATAACCTCTGATGTAAAAACTAATCTCCAAGCATTCCATAGCTGGGTTATCTCTCTACCTGCTGTCAAGAAGCACCCATACCGTAACCATGAGGTAAGGGGGTGGCAGCAGACACTCAAAGGAATTCCCCTTCCCAACACACCCACACTTCTCCCTGCCACACCAAAACTCTGCTCTGAGATACAGGTTGCTGAAGGGACAAAGTGTTAATTTCTCAGTCTCTTTGCATGCAGACTGCGTATACCAGAGAAAACAGCCTGACAATTCCTGCACTGTCACCTTGTAATTCCAGACACCGCTTCCCCGATGTCCAAGAAGTTTGCCTCCAACCTGGTTCCCATTGGAGTTAAGTCTGCAGGTCTTATGCTGGTCTAACCTTAACGTTTAGAGCAGTTTAATTTGACAAAACTTTTCTCCTTCTAAATCATCCTTTCACAGGTGAGAAGCCCCCAGGCTATTAAATTGAAACTCTCAAGGCTCACTGGATTAGAAGTTGAAAAGGGAAAATTTAGACTACAGTGCAGCAATCAACTTAGTTAATGCATTTAAAAGAACGTTTAATGAATTAAAGAAACGTAATTAAAGTCTAAAGATCGAGTGCTAACTAACCCCTTTGAGAAGAGAAGTGAAAACTGTGATCCTGAGAACTACCCCCTTTTTCCTCATGGGAGGAAAAAAAAGTTTAAGGATTGTTAGAGTAAAAACCAAAGATGTTTCCTTTAAATTGATCCTTTTAGGACAAGCAGCATTTACTTTTTTTGTTGTTGTTGTTGTTTTTGTTAAGTAAAAAGTAATTATTATTTTTATAAAGTTCAATATGCAATTACAATGAACATTTAGTGGCGAGTCAAAGGCCAAATTTGCAGATTAAAATCTCATTGAGATAATATGGCTGTTAACAGAGCACTAATTTGCTCTTAAATCTTTTACAAGATACTGTTTTTGGTAATTCTAACACTTTAAAACTCTGCAGTGAAGATTTGAACTATTTAATCACTGTTTAAAGACACATAGGTTTAATTGCCATTTGTGATTAACACAATTGAAGTTCCCATGTGGAAAATGGAGTCAAAGTGCAAAGCAATAAATTAATATTCAGAAGAGAAACTCACCTACATCTTCCTCCTGTGGTGTGCTTCAAAGGGTGCACTTAACCAAATGCACAGTACAATACAACTGGCAAGGTCCAAGCTCCCAAATACACAATACTCAGAATATACCTCTCAGCATCAGTGTAGGAAAGTCAGGTGATATACATAAAATATCTGAATTTTTCCCCATTACATGAAAGTGCAGTGTACAAACGCAACCTTTAAACAGTTTGCACATGTAACACTAGGTTTTATATATATGAGAACTTGGGATGTTCAATCATAACCAGTTTAACATTCAATTGCAGACTAAACTTAATAAGTTTATCCTACACAGTGAGAAATTTGACAATTGCAAGTTTTTGAGTTTTTTGCCATGGTTTTTGGTTTTTCTCCCTCCCATTCCCTTTCAGCAGCTGCAGGCACAAAACAACAACAAAAAAAGCTGTAGGCACAGAAACTGCAAGTGCACAGAAACTGCAAGTGCATCATGGCTGTAGCATAATTATTCATTTCAACAGTGCTTAACCCTTCAGCATATCTAGAAATCAAAAGATGGTAGACTACCTGCATTTAAAAAATAGGTCTTTTGCAAAGATGGGATATCAAATCAAAAATGACCGAGTGGGACCAAATCCAATAAATTTTAATACAATTCAGTACAAATATAAAATTATTACTCTTCGCATTTAACTTAGAAAATAATAAACATATGATTCCAAGTTAGACAAGAAATTCTGAGCAGAACATAATTACAGCATACATTAATTTTCCCCTTGCCTTCCCCATTTTTTTCTCACTATAATGCATATACAGGATGGCATTTCTTGTCCATTTTATTCTGAATAACTGGGTGGAAAGAAGGATGAGGAGGAAGCCAGTGCTGATGGTAGTACGGCAGCTCATTTGCTATAAAGCGGTAGGTGTTTTGCAATGCATCGTATCTGGGAAAGGATAAGCTGAACTGCACAGCCGGCACCGGGGTAAGGGGCAGGAGTCTCTGGTGCTGTGAAGCAAAGGGATAGTGGAAAGACAGTGGAAAGCCCTCATCATGAAGGAGGGCTGGTGGAGTTCCCAGTGGGTAGCTGTAGAGTGGAGCAGGAGTCACAAGGCTGTGCTGCTGGTCCTGGATTTGCCTCTTCAGTTTCATCCTCCGGTTCTGAAACCAGGTCTTGATCTAAGTAACATAAGGAAAGAGGCACGAGGTGCAAGAGACAGATCAGTAACCTTGCTTAAAAACAAACAAACAAAAAACTACAAACAACTCTAGCTCGTGGGCCTTTGCAATATTTGCTTTGCGTTAATTGATGGGGTTGGACTCATGTCCTTGTTAACTGAGGGCACAGCACTGGATGGGGGCACGACCGTGTCGAGCAGTTTTAGGTGAATCACTTCGGGGCTTTAAGAACGTACATAACACCCCGATGGCTGTGCTCTGAGACCGGGCTGTTTACCTTGCCGAGAAGCCCCACACGGCCACACCCAGCTGAAGATCCCTAGGTGGATCTGCTGCGAGCGCTGCCCGATGGGGCGGGGGAGGACCCGGCACCCACCTGGATCTCTGAGAGCTGCAGGGCAGCCGCCAGCTTTCTCCGCTCCGAGGCCCCCAGGTACTTCTGGCGCTGGAAGGTCTTCTCCAGCCGGCAGACCTGCTCCGCGGTGAAGGCCGTCCTCGCCCTCCGCTGCCGTCCGCGGGTGGCGCCCGGTGCCGCCGCCCCGCTGCTGCGCTCCGCACCCGCACTCTCACTCTCGTAGCCCGAGGAGTCGTCGGCGCTCAGCCAGCCGCCGTCGGGGGCTGCCAGGGAGGGAGAAAGAAGGCGGCGGTGATGCTTCTGTCCCCACACCGCAGTCCCCCGCCTTACCGAGCCGTGGCAGCGATGGGAGCTGAGGTCCCGTCCCCACAATCCACCCATGCCCTCCCTGCTCCCAGCTTCTGACCTCCCTCACCCACCTGCCTCCGACGGGCAGGGGTCGTTGGGCTCCCGGGGGCTGGCTGCGCCCCGCTCCGCCGCGCAGGGCTCGCTGTCTGCGGCCTGGCTCGGCCGCGGTCCCTCCCGTCGGGGCTCGGCTCGGGCCAGGAGGGGGCTGCTGCCCAGCGAGGTCGGGGCGCAGGGAGGGGGCGCGCAGCAAATATGGGGCCTGACCCCGTGGGGCTTGGTCTCTGGAAGCTCGGTCTGGCTCATGGTGGAGAGGGGCTGGGGGGCCGCCGGGCTCGGCCTGCTCTTATATGGACGTTCCGGTCCCGGGCGGGCTCGTTTGCAAGTGTGAACCCACATCAAAGTGGGAATCGAGTAGAGATAACAGCTGCCTGCCAGCGAGGAGGAAAGTTCACACGTCTGGCAAATGTCTGCAAACCCCTGGCTCCAGCTTGTCTGGGGGGGCCGGGGAGACCCCTTGAAGTGCAAACCTGCCCCTCTCCCCCGGAGGGCAGGGCACGGGCAGGCCCAGCCCCGCGAAGAGGCGTTTAAAGATACTGAAGGTGTCGGTAACAGCGGGTTTTAGCCCTTTTCCAGCCGCGGGGTCCTGCATGGCGCGGAGGTACCCGAAGCCAGTCACAAGACAGCCCGGCCCGCACCGTCGGGGCCCGGGGCGAGCCCAGCACCGGTGAGCCGGGGGCTACAGCAACTCCCCATGGGCCAGCAGCCCCACCGTCAGGAAAGTCACCCTGGGGGAGCCGTGGAGGCCGGGCACCCTGTGAAAAGCTGTGGGGAGCCGCTGACCAGAAGTCCCTATCCCCAGGGCTGAATCCTCACCTGGGCTATAGGATCAGCAGGGCCGCGGGCCTTCTCAGCTTGAACTTGGCGCCACCTGTCTAGCCAGAACATGTCCCAGATCTCCCATGGGCTTTCTCGATCAAAGCACCAAGTGAACAGTGAAGCTCGCACCTCATCAGCCTCGAGCTGTCCCCAATCCACACGTTGCTAGCCAAGGAGGGTAATGCCTTTGTAACACAGGGACACCGCGAAGTCCCTCCATCCCCATCCAAGCTTTCCCCTCGGTGAAACGAAAGGCCCGGCTGGGGAAAGCAGTGTCCCCACAGCTCAGCCAGTCCTGTCCCATGTCCAGTTTTCACCCATGTCGCTCAAAAAGACCACACTGACCATGACCCGACTGGCAGCAGAGATACTGGGATCAGACCAGGGGAAGTGGTCACCACCTGTGTACCTGGGCAAAAGCACTGGCAGGACCTCAGTTTCCTCCGAGCTCTTTGGGGTTCCCAGTGGGATGCACAGCTGAAAGCAGTGAGCACCAGGGGTGGAATGGAACAGGATCCTGGGTCTTTCTGCAACCAGAGCAACACTCAGCTCCCAGACGTAAGAGCAGATGTCAGTTCTCTATATAAAAATAAGTCCATATATAAGTCACACACCCTAACCAAACCAGCTCCCCCCAGAACTCCCCATTTTACAGTGAGAGATCAGAGGAGAAAATCATGTTTGTGCTGCCCCTTTTCATCCTTTCAGGCATTCTCGTAACTGGATGGCCATCAGAATGAGCAGCACATTATTGACTCCTCTAGCCCCTGCCACCTCACTTGGCTCTGGCCCCAGGGGAGCGATAAACCCCAGGCACTGGAGCAATTCAGGCACCTTACCAAGCCCACAGGGCCCAGGAACTGGATTGCCCCTGTGCTTCCCTTACAACATCAGCCCCTAAGGGCAGGGCTGGGGGAGATTCTACTTGTTGCGGCACAGCCCTGGCAGCAAGATTGCTTTTTTTTCCTCTGGGGTCAGCCACCCATGAATGTTGAGTTACCTTTGGCACAGAGACACATTTTGACTGACTTGCTTAAGCCAGTGCAAAAGCCCAAGCAGTTGAACACTGAGTCGTAGATCAGGCTCTGTCCCTGGCACAGAAACACATACCTCCAAGTGCCACTGATCCAACATTGCTGTTCCAAGGGGTGTTTAAACCCCACTGCACCTCCTAGGCACATCAGTTAGACAGGTGAGTCTCTGCTTCACTGATCCAAAGCTCCCCAAAAGAGTTCAGCATCTGTACCTTAATTTTAATAATTTCCAGGTTTAGAAACTATTCCTGAACAAGTCCATACGCGTGTTTCTTTTTACAAACAAATGAAACATTGACCTTATTATCTCAGCCTTTTTTCAGAGCAGCCATTTCTGAATCGGCCTGCACATGGACAAACCACAGCAGAGAAGCTCAGGCTCCACTATATACATATCCACTCACTAAACGTTGTTGCTAGTAACACATCATGTGCAGCTGCAGAGCTTGACTGCCTCATGTAAGCCAAGCCTGGAAGCAGTACCTGGAAGCCACGGGGATGCAGCAGCTCCTGAGCTGAGCACACCCCTGCCCAGCCAGCAGCATGCTCCTCTCAAGGGGTGCTCCCCACCAGCAGGATGAGGTCTCTGCCAGGCTGGGCAGTCCTGGGACCCCTGTGCCCAACATCACCCCCACTAGGGCATACAATAATGTCCAAGGACATATTATCTAGGGAGGAACGCTTCATCCCTGATGCCAAAACTAAACCACGAATGAGACAGCTATTCAATGCTATACCCAGAGACCAGTGCTGGCCTTTGCATTTACACATTATGCATCTTACAGAAACTGTGGCTGCTGCAGTTTCTCTTGTCATTTGACTGTGAATGCAGGGAAGTAGCTGACTTTTTTCCACTGTTTGCTGAAAGTCCATGAGAATTGCAACTTTTGTTTTTAAACTGAATTTCCTATTAAATGAGATGTTTAAATCTCCAGCATCCCCCTCCTTTCTCCCACAGATACATCTGCAGAGCACAAACCTCTGAACAGATGGGAAAGTGGTGGAGGTGTTGCAGCTCCCATCAGAAGAGGTGGCAACTTGAGAAACTCAAAAACTTTGATGGTCCTAGGAGGGTAGAGCCTCTGCAGCCAGTTAACACCACCACCATCTCCTCCCCAAAATATGGTGCTTATAGGCGACATTTTCTTTCACCCAATCCTTTTGTGTCACTTGATATGCTGAAATTATATCCATGATCAAAAATATATCACTGGCACTTTTCCTGCACCAGATACTAGAAGCTCACACCTTATTAGAAGCAGAAGTATTTATTTGTATTCTCTAAGAAAGGTGCTGGCATACTAAGTCCATCAACATACTGTCCCACCTGATTTTGTGGGAAAGCATAAGAAAAAAATGGCCAGAAACTGGAAAATATAAAAGCAATCCCTTTCAAACAAGATGTTTTGTAGCATAATTGGGCAAGTTTTCGGATTCCAAGCTTTCCTTCTACTAGCATTTAGCTACATAAATAGGCAGCAATTTTCTAGGAGAGTCAGGGGCAGCGTGTTCGCCCTTTAGAGGCAAGTAAGGCAATTTACTGAAAGGAAGGAGGGTGATATGGCTGGAAACACGGGAAGACCAGATACTGTGCTTCAGCTGGGGCCACAGGACAACCCTGGCGGTGCGGGGAGTTCTGCCCTGCCCGGTGAGACAATTGATCGGTGTTTGTAGCCTTCACTGCTCCCCTTTGGAAATGCTAACTAGGTTATTCAGCGCGTCTTTTGATGTTCTGATAGGTGCTATTAGATAGTCAATTAGGCCTCAGCGAGATCGATTGTTTCGGAATGGATGCGTTCTGTTTGAAGTACCCGTGAACACTAACAGGGCCATCACCCAGTCGCTCCTTTGCCCACGGGAACAATGCGGGCTGACACCCAATAAATAGCAAAATAGCAAACGCTACTGACTCACCCGGCCGTGCTGCGCCTGGCTCACACGCTGCACGCCCATTCAGCCACTGGGGGAGCAAACACACGCTTTGCAATAAAAGCGATTTATCAAGGAAATCTCATTCAGTTCTTTGCGCAACTAATGGACAAAGCGCCTAGATAAGGTAAATGCAAGTTAGATGAAACCGGAGTAGTGCTTGAATTCCCATGCACACCATCTCCGCATTGCCTGAGGACTTGTGACACCTCCGCAGTTATTCAGAATTGCCCATGAATAGTAACTAAGAGTTGAAACAAGAATTAAAGCACTTCACCTACCTGAATACCAAAGCGCTACCAGGGTTAGTTCCCAATAAATACCATTACAAGATAACATTAAGTCGAGGTTAGGAATTTAAGGGACACCTATCAAGGAAAAGAAGTGAAGTCTGCACAAGGGATAAACTGGGACCAAAACAATCCTTCTCTTTCTCTCTTCCACATCCGCTTCAGTGGGATTTATCAAGTTAATTGGCATCTAATTGCGTATCAAAGAAAGAGATAATGGGCCGCAATTAGATGTAATGGCCTGGCAGTGCGAGATCTCTCCCGATTAGCACCCAACGCCGAATAACTTCACCTGGTTTGCAAACAGGTGCCTGGAGTGGCTCCACCGTGTCTGGGAGCTCCAGGCAGATCCCCCCGGCCCTGTTCCCAGTCCCCTGTTGGGTGCTCCCCCCAAAGTGGGGCAGGCGTTAACGAGCACAGGCTGCAGACGGCTCCCTGACATTACCGCGGTGCTAATTCAATCACGGCTCACCTCCTGTGCGCACACGCTGCAGGGGAGGGCGGCTTTGAAGTCGGTGCTCCGGACATTTTCCACTCCCGCCCCCTTTTCCTCCCCAGGGAGCCCAGTTTCCAGGTTTTACAGCCCCTTCCTCGAGAGCCGGTGGCAAGCATTAGGCTGCTCCTCCCTAGCTAATCGGCTCGGCTGGTCCGTTTGTCTTGCAGACAGCACTTTGTCCTGCCGGGGAGCATTCCTCCTCTGATGGTGGCTGCGATGCGATTAACGACAAGAATGGGGATGTTAGAAATGATGAAGGAGAAGCCCAGTTTATGTGCAGGACCCGGGAACCGAAGCCAGCCCCGGGGGGCGCAGCCTGTGCGGGGGTCCTGCTCTGGCTCTGGCACACGTCCCTTGCTGCTGGGGGTAAAACGCAGCGGTGGGGAAATTCAGACGTGCCCGAATAAAACATGAAAGGATACCTTCTTTTCATTTATTTTTTTCTGCCAGATCAAAGGAAAACCTTGAAACCGTGTTTTGGTAGGATTGTGCCGCTTTAGTCAAAATGAAATTATTTCATAACATAGTATTTTAGACCAGTGGAATGTAGTTGGTAACTTCTAGAGAAAGCTTATTTTTGCGGATAATAGAGGTATTATCGTGGATGAATCTGCTAACTTTAGGGATGAGCATCATCCCTAAATGAGCATCACCTCTCGCGTTTACTCGAGCAGCTGTCGGGGAACGGGGTCAATATTTGTAAGCTGGGGCTGCCAAAATCAGTGGCAAGACATTTCGCGTGCTTGCTAAGTGTACATATGGCGAAGGAGTCATTACGTTAAGTGATCATTAGCACCTTTTCAAACAGAGCCCGGCGTCTCCCTCGCCGGTGGCTGAGCAGCTCATACACTCAAGCCATCCCCGCTGACCAGTCCGAGCCCCTAGCTTTTTGTACGGAGGGGAAAGTGACCGCCAGAGCCATTCTCGGCTGCAGGCAGGTGCAGAGCTGGGTCTGTGATCCCATCCCATCCCATCTCACCATCCCATCTCCCAGCCCTGCCCAGCTGCTCGGTGTTGCTCGCCCCGAGACCTTTCATATCCCGCTCGCTTCCCCCGGGCACAGCTGCGGTTGTATCGCCCCCGTCTCCTCCCCCCATTTCGGTCCGGGGTCCGGCCGGCCTCTCGGCTCGTTGTGCCCCCCCCCCCCCCCCCGCCTGGCCTCGCAGAGCTGTTAAGACTGCTTTGAACGGGGTGGGCATCTAGAGGAGGGGTGGGGTCCTGCTGTGCTGTACAAAATGAGAGGAGCATCCCTCTTAACCCCTATACCACTGCCCACTTCAAAAGTCTTAGGTATTTTTTTCCAGGTAACTTGTGTATTTATTGTTTTGCTCTCCTTAAAATGCCACCGCTTTAGAGCAGAGAAAATATTCAGCAGTGCACAGCTTTTTGGAGGCATTTCAATTACGTAATGACATGAGAGATAGAAAGAGAATTTCGGATCTTTTTTTTTTTTTTTTCTTTCCTTCTTTGAATTAGTATAACTGTTTAGTAATAATTTCCTTAATCCCTAACTCCAATATCTTCCTGAAAAAGAAAGTCTCAGGAAGATTTATGGCACTTTGAAACTTATTAGTTTCTGAAAAATTTTTAGTTTTCTGGAAGTCTTGCATTAAAGCCACATTAATAGTGCAATTGTAAGCAAATAGTAATCTCAAAAGTGTAGACAATTGCAGCATGGATTAAATAATAATTAAGGAGTTTTCCAAATGTGGGAGTTATTCAGAAAAATCAAAGGCAACAGCCTTCGGAGGCACATAATATTGCTTTTTACCAGGCAAGTGTACTCAAGTGATTGAGAGGCCCCTGTATAAAAAAAGAAAACAGGTGTGTTTAAGGATGACTGACAGAACCTTCAGACCATTCATTATATGAGCCCCGATTACAAGTACCCCGGAAATCTTCTAATAACCCCAGAGATCAACTCTAAAGTGATGGAAATTTTTATTGCTCTTTTCATGTTAGTTCACAATTGACTTTGAAAGATTTATGACAACTTACATCAGCCAAAGATCATTCAACAGAGCTCTTTCTCCAGCCTGAAATCCAGCCATTTTGATCATGTTTTCTAGAGCATTACTCAAATAAAAAGTGCATAGCACTAGAGTAACAAAACTTCACTGCCACTTAGGGAAAAATAGCTTTGGAATATTGCATTTCTTTTGATAACCATCCTCAAACCCCATTAGGAGCACAAAAGATGCTGAAATTACTCTTTTGCTAGGAGCCTACAACAGATAAGAAGTTGCAAGTCCAGATCCTTTCCAAGATCTATTTAGGCAAGAGGCTCTCAATCTACTTAATCTACTGAGGCCATCCATGTAAGAGTGATAAAATATTTTCACATTTACTTAAAAGTAACTTTTTACATCTTAATAATCACATTTTTTGTTATATAAAGAACTCCAACACAATTTCGTAAAAGGCCCAGTATTAACTACTAGTAGCCAGTTCCAGATGCATCTACATATCTGGTTAAAATCACAGCCCAATCACAGAAAGTGCCACATGGGAAGCAGCAGAGACTGGATACCTGCTTTAGGGGACAGAGGGAAATTCGCACTTTTTGCATTTACCCTCAATTAATTGTAAGCTTGAGCCCATGCAAGATAATTCTGATTCCCTACCAGGGCTGAAACAGATCTAGAGAATAAGGAGTCTGTACTTCCTTAATGGGGAAGAGCTCTCTTTTAGGGCAGGATAAATAGTTCTGCAATCCATGTGATGGATTCAGAAGAAAGCTGCAAAGTGTTTATGTTTGTGAAGAGATTACATTTATACTAGTATTTGCCCACTATGTTTGTATTCGGTGGGTCTGAAGTCGATGATCCAGATTGTCCAGCATGTTTCTATACCTGGCTCAGAGCTGCATCGTAAGTCCAGCAGGCAGTTACAGGCAGCGGCAGCCCAGAGAGCTATCGTTAGTGCAAATCCTCCTTAGTCACAGTCCGTACCGGCGGGTCAGACACCCAGCAAGAAAGCTCTGGGATCCCTATAACCTACAAAGCAGGGCGCTGCCCAGAAGCAGACGGGCTGTGCTCTGCAGGCGCTGCTGAGGTCCAGGGTGGGTGCCGGCAGCGCTGCTAAAGCGAAGCCCCCTGAGGCAGCCTCTTGCCGGGGCAGAGCTGGCGGCGGGGCCGTGCAGGTGAGCGGCAAGGACACCAAGCCGCTCTGGGGTCCGTAGGGCAGGGGGGCGCCGCAGAAAGCCTCCGGCCTCAGCTCCTGCAGCTGCCTCTTGAGCTTCATCCGGCGGTTCTGAAACCAGGTCTTGATCTGAGGGCAAGGGGAAAGGGTGAAGTAGAGAGGTGAGGTCTCGGCGGCACCCACCCACCCCGAGAGCCGCTGCCCTCAGCCCGCGGCATCGCCCCTGCCGTGCTTACCTGCACCTCGGAGAGCCGCATCCTGCCCGCCAGCTTGCGGCGCTCGGCGGCGCCCAGGTAGCGGTGCCTCTGGAAGGAGCTCTCCAGGGTGCCGATCTGCTCGGCGCTGAACGCCGTCCGCAGCCGCCGGCCCCCCCTGCCCGCCGTCTCTTCGGGGCTCTCGGGGCCCCCCTCCAGCTGGGGCCGCCCCGCTGTCCGCGGCCGCTCGCCTGCTCCTGGGGACGGGGGAGAGGGAGAAAGGGGTCAGCCAGGCCCAGGACCCGAAGGGTGGGCGGTTCCTCCCCACCCAGCGCAGAAGCCCCGACGGCAGCGGTTACCTGCAGCCGGGGGTGCTGCCAAGCGCTCCCTGCTCCTGCCGCCTTTCCCGGAGCTTTTCTCCTTGCTCCCCTCGCTCAGGCCGGGGCTGGAGCCCGAGGAAGACTGGCGGCCCGCGGCCAAGGAGGGTGCTCGGCGTGGGGTGCCCTGTGTGGGGCTCTTGGGGGCCTGGCTGCTCTGGGACAGCCACTCCACGGAGAACGGGGCCTTGGTCATTCTGCCTTGTTTCGGGGCTGCCGGGAAGGAGGCTGCCGGAGAGCACGACTGCTTTATACCGCAAGCCCCCCAGGAAAACGTTGTTTGTGTAAATACACATCAAAGAGCCAGATAAGTATCATCTAATTGCCATCGGTCCTGCCCCCCGACAGAAGATACCGTTCACACGTTGCCACGGCTCGAGGAGGCTCGGCTCCGCTGTGTCTGCCCCCGGAGGAGCTCCCTCCGCCGTCAGTGATTTACAGCTCTTGTTACATCCTATCCCGATGCAAATGGCATTTATGGCGCTGAGCGGCCTTAAACGGCGCTGGGGAATGCACCCCCGGGGGAGCGCGCAGGGACCGGCCCCCCCGGCCGCTGAGGGCAGAGGGGGTGCTGCTTCTCCCGACCCCCTTCCTCGAGAGCTGACTCTTTTAATTCCTTTTCAAGCAGCATCCACGGGCTGAAGTGAGCCTGCTCCTCTCTGGACTGAGCCCTGCACTCCCGGGACAGCCTGGGGCAGACGCTGCATTCTCCTGGGAATTCTCTCTTATAAGCACCAGGCACAGGGAGAGACAGGGGGCAGGAGGAGAAAGTAGTGAACCAGAAAAAAAAAATTTAAAAGTGAATGTCAAGGCCATTGGGTTGTACCAAAAGTGTGTTTGCTGGACTAAAGAGTCAGGAAAAGACAATTACTATATTAGAATTAACTTTCTGCTGAGGTTACAGAATTCACATCAGTATCTTCCTTCCCAGATCTTTGCAGCTGTACAGGCCACGCAGGTTTCTCTGCTATCTTATTCTCCATGTTTTTCCTCTTATCACCTTATGTACGCCTCTCAAAAGTGTTCCCATCTATCTTTGGATTTATATCGGGAATACTTGGCTGCTGCAGGAGTGCTTCTGTGGTATACTGACAAAAGGGTTGTGGTGCCTTACTGACAGCAAATTGCCTTCCCTTTCCATCCTCCCCTCCTGGGCAAATACTGAGTGCACGCACAACTTAAGTCAGCACAACTGCACCATTGATAACTCCTATTGCACCCTTGCCTGACATCATTCCACCTCCAGAAGTCATGACTGCATGTCTGATCTTTGTATCAATACAACACAAATTTTACGTAAACCCCCTCCATCTGAAAATGGATGTAGGTTTTGTTTCCTAAAACCTACATTTCAACCTCCTGTTCACTCAAAATATAGTTGGTATAATCAGGCATCAGAAAATCCTACCATTTTCTGCTTACTAGCAAATTGCTTTCTTGAACAATTTTCAAGTTTGACCTGTGAGCCCTTTCTAAGCTCTCTCTCTCCTCTTGCTTGTTCGTTCTCATGGAATATTCTGAGTCCTCCTCTACTCCACCAGTGATGACACTGTTCAAGAATTTAACTCTCTCTCTGACCAACAAAAATGCTAATAGTCATCTTGATTTAAAAGTGGCTAATAACCAATCTAGAACTTGTGGGTGCTACCACAACCAGACACCACAGTCCCTGTGGAGCCCCTGTGTCTGGCCTATGTAGATAGGGAAGAGCATTACAGCTTACACTACAGTGTTAGTCTGAGCCCACTGAACGAGCTTCCTGGAGAAAACTAAAGGAACTGGTGTTAGAATGTCTAACAAAAGTTCAAGCATTAACACCTCCTGTACATCTGTTACATACCGAAAAAAAAAAACCACACACACACACACAAAACCAAAAAATGTCTCTAGCATGGACAAGGCCCTGCAGAAGTGTTTTTTTTTTTCTTTTTCTTTTTTTTTTTTTTCTTTTTTCCCCAATTGCATGAAAGGCTTTGATAGATATCTGACTAGAAAACTCATCCAATGATTCTTCCCAAGTATTTTCTCATTAACATTGGAAAAATTAGAAATTTACTTGACCAAACTGTACAAGATTGATTGTAACTTTCCACTATTTTATACAACCTCCTCTCCCTCTCTCCAATATTCTAAGTAGAGGTTCTTAACTATCCTTTGTAGTAGATAAACATGAAGACTATTCCCCACCATAAACTTGAGGAAATATTTTAAAATCAAAATTTTTCTTATTGTCCAATTCTGATGCCAACATATTTCATAGATCTGACTAGGCAGGAAGGAGATAGATGGAGAGGAATCATACAGGAATATGCTTTGTTAATCAAGTGACAAGTCCCTTGAGTTAGCTGCATTTAACATGTGACCTGGAAGCAGCCTCTCCAGTCACATCTGGCAATAATAGTGCCATTGCCTGCCCAGAGAAACCTGCCAAGCCTCCCTTGCAACCAAAGGCAAAATGCCTTTCTCCAGGATGTTAGAAAAAGAAAGTGCTATTTTTCTACAAGCTTTCTTATTTTAACTCTGACTATTTTAACAGCTTTCTGTGACACAGATGGGATGAAATTCCATCCCAAGGAGATAAATATATCCCTTGCGCCCAGGATATTTCCATCCCTAGTCCCTACATAATATTATATATACATAAGTATAAATATAAGCATCGTACTTATATAATTTATATATATAGTACAAACATACTTATGTTTATATACAAGTATAAAAATATATAAGTATAAAATAGTCTACCTGTATGGCTTTATTTTTACCAGATTTATATTCTATCAATGAATGAATGCACCAGCAAGCTGTTAGATGGGAAAAAAGAATATACGACATACGACAGTGTTCTAGAAAATAGATCTCAGGTTTTAGCATCCACTGATACATCTGTTACACAGTTTTGTTACAGATTTTAAGACATTTTCACCATCTGAGCTACAAATTACATCTTTACACACTGCTGGTTCATTAATTGCATTTTATTGAGGCAAATGTCACAGCCAAAAGATGGTGTCAAATGCTGAGCTTGCTGAGACACAAACTGATCATGTTGTGGCAAGGTTATATCAAATGTCATTTCCATTATACATAGAATGTATAAGTATCCTGGATAGATGGCAGATGACTTCTGGATGTAATGACTGCTGCAATATTTATCAGCTGCTAGCTTAATTTTATCTACATTTCTTAAGATGCCTCTTTCTGTTTCTATGTATTATTCATTTGGTGGTTGTTTGAAAAATCGCCTGCTAAACTTTGATACAGAAATATCATCTTTAAAATAAAGTGATGTTGCCAATGGGAAAAAAACCTGCTCATACTAAAGTCCCTGGGCTTTTGCAGGGAGTGAAGCAGGAAGGGATAGGACCTTCCTATTCTGCTCTGCTGCTACAAGAAGTTAGAGACAAAGAGTTCAGACACACCAACATGGCTCCCACTAGCAGAACTCTTAAGATCCTTTTGCCAAAAACAATAAGTTATACAGATGTTCGTACACTACACAGTTGCTCTCTTTGGGGAGTCAGCACCTTCACCATGAAAATAAGGACCAGCAGCATCCTCAAGGCAATAAAAAGTCTAAGGATAATCTGTAACCTGATGATGTAGAAGGGAGCATTTTAGCACTCAGGGGAATTAAAAGGAGTAGAAATTTGTCACTTGACACAAGTCCCTATACTTGTGAGTAGAAGCTGCAGTAAAAGAAGCCAAAAGTGACTTTATAGTTTTTTGGCTGGGATCAAGATAACAGTATTTATGAAAGCCAGCTCTGCAGAACTGTGTTCGCACAACATTGGTCACAGGCTGAGGAGGTTCTGCAGGTTCTGCTAGTCCTGCCTGGATGCCTACTAGGCAGTTGATAACAGATATTTTGGGACAGCAGCCCAGTCTTCAAGAACTAATTACTGCTCCATATCTTCCAGTCCAAAGGCCACCCTGCCCTAGAGTGAGCCAGCTCAGAAACCTGCAGGATTGTGCTCTGAGACATCCCTTTCCATTGGAGCTCTGAAGGAACTGAAGAGAAAATAACTGAGGGCTTCCAAATTCCTTTGGTTTGTCACAGGTAAAGGGAAAACTGCCAGTAGTTTGCCTTGCTGCAGCGAAGGTACAGAAGACCAAAGGGACTGTTTTGTAACAGCAGGTGACCCTTTCTTGTAACAAAGGAGAGTCCTGTGGCACTTAAGTAGAGTGAGCCCTTGGGAGTAGCTGGGTGGTGATGCAATTAACTTTTTTTTTTTTTTTTTTAAAGGCAGCTAAGGACATGTGAGATTCAGCTGTGTGTTTGTCTGTGGACAAGCAAAATTCTTACAAAGAGATGCCCAATGAAGCAAGGGCTGCTGGCATCTGCTGTACCATTTATGTGGTCTTTGTTCTGGCATGGTTATCCAACCATTGCAATTTCTGAGAAATCAGTCTTTAGGACTTAAAAGCATTACAAGTGGTGTCTAACCAACCTCTTTATCATCAATTATTATAAACTTTTCTCCCTGACAGAATAAGAGCTATTTTTCCGTGACGAAGGAAAAGACCATATGTGCAGAAAAACCAGGAGGGCCTGGAATAAACAGAGTGACAATGCTAGATGAAAATCAAATGACTGATCATGCTTGAAACTGATCTAAATCAACACAGCACTCAAAATGCCAGGAGCTCCCAAGGACCCTTACATAAGGCTGTTACCAGCAGCTAAGAGTCAGTGAAATGTTTTAACACACATATATTCTGCAGAAAGAACACGCTTATATGGGTTATTCTTAACAATTTCTTGTCCCAAATTAACCGTATTAAAAAAAAGAATTCAAAGTAGATATGAATTGGGACTATATTTAAAACACATACTCCTGTTGTTAGAGATGGCAGGGTTACAAGCAGCAGATTGTATTTTATTTTTTAATTCTTATTATACAAACTATTACAGTGGAAAACTGGTCAAGTTGCAGGCATACAAATCCGTCTTCTGTAGTCACTGTCTCATACCGTAATTGAGAGACATCTTTATGGGCACTTGTCAAATAAAATTACTCCTAAGTATGGAGTTGGTTTAATTCTGTCTAGACTAGCAATTAGAATTTTTAAACTATTATTTTAAAGGAAACAGCATGAAAAAGGGCCTTAAAAATTTCTTTATTTCCCAGAGCAGACAGGAATTAACTGTAGCAGCAGAACAATTGACTCCATCCACCTACCTTCACTGCACCCCAAAACAGATCAGCACAGACATGTCCTGACCTTCTCTCTCAACTTATTAATTAGAGATAAGCTAGGATATGCTGAGTGATAGCAGGAATGTAGTTAGAAAGGATGCTCAGCACTACACCTGTAATATGTGATTCAGTGCCTGTGTTTCCTCCAAGCAAAGCAGTGTACTTTCTTTGATAGGTTTCACACAAATGAGTGCATTGGAAATCAAAGGAATGTAACTTTTAAGATTTAAAATTATGAAATTGGGTATGTATGTATTTTTCTATAAGATTAAAGGGAACAGCTGAAATATATTGCACATATATATTGCACATATGCACTTCTGCTGTTTCATGTTTGCATGTTTCTAATGGGCAGTTTTTACAGACATCTCGAAGGCCAATCATTTTTCACAGTACCTTTGCTCATAGCGCAGCACATACACACACACACACAAAAAAAAAAAAAGAAAAAAAAAAAAGAGGTTGCAAGGGTCTCTTGTGCCATCTCCTGGTTTTACTAAGTCTTCACATCCAGGAGTCTGCTACACAAAGGGAAAAAGTTGCAGAAGTTGAGCAGCGATTTTCCTGGCAGTGGAAGATGACTGGCAAAACTTGCTTTCCACCTTCCCCCCACTACAAGATATGTATTGGGTTTTTACCTCTCTTCTGCTGTTAGAATTAAGTCACTTCCCCATTGCATGAGCATATGCATATAACAGAAATCTGATATTACCCTATAACATCTACACAAATTCAAGTAATGTACATCTTGGCCACACCTATTCTATTAGTATGTATCAGTGGAAAAGCATAAATAAAACCTTGAAAATTACTGGCATATGATTAATAAATGAATGAATAGATTTTTTGATTGCAAATAAGTATTTGAATTTGGGTCCAATCCACTTTATAAAGAACACAGAAGGGACTCAATATCACTGCTGAATCCCCCTGCCTTCTCAGGGACAGAAGCCGAGTATCTGGGCTCTTATGACAATTTGATCTGATCCGTTCTCACAAATCCTACAGGTGATCCTACAGGTGTATTATGGGTGAATAACCTATTCCAGTGCTCTACAAGAATCTCTGCAATGCAAAACCAGAAACAGAATCACTATTGCTTCAAAATGAATACCTCTTGCCATAACCTCCACAGAGCATGGAGAAAACTAATTGTTTGTAGCTGCAAAAACTTTTTACAGCAGCATTTCACACACACAATCCTCAATGGCTCAAGCCATTTTTTTGTCTCTCTGATTATATTTTCTAAACGTATTTTTATTACTGTCTTCTAGACTCTTTAATTTTGCCTGTATGTCTTAAGTACAGTGTCTAAATGGTAAACTATTCCTGATGATGATCTAGTGCCAAATAGAGCAAAATAATTACCTTCTGTCATATACGGCTCTCTTACAGTACATCTCAGGTCTCCCTCCCCCCCCCCCCATTTCTCCCCCCTTTTTCTTTTCTTCCTTTTTTTGAAAGCTGTACACATGGATTCATAATCAGTTAATGATCCATTGTGTTCCCCAGAGTTTTTTTTTTTTTTTTCTTAAGTTCTGCAATTGTTCTTCATTTTGTATTTTTCCTTCAGAAATACAGGACTTAGAAGCTTAAATTTAAACTATTATCATGATTATTTTGAGTTCTAATCTTGTGTAAGCATGCTTCCTGTTCCATCCTCATATCATTAGTAAAAACCTTGGATACAACTGGATCCACACTGTGCACTATTATGGGTAGTCCTACCACTACTACATCCCACTCTGCACAATTTATCAAACAGTAGTAATTACTCTTTGATGATTAAGCAGCTGTGGACCCAACTAATAGCACAATCATCTGGATCTTAACAACCTGATATATAATCAGGTCGTATAGATCTGTTGTCAGGAGGTTTACTGAATTAAAAACTAAACAGTATGCTGTATGTCAATCAATTGGGACAGTTATCCTGACAAATGAGACCATTAGATTACTTAAAATTACATTACAGACAAACACGTTAGCCTTTTAAATTACTCTTTATGTTTGCAAATTTTTTAGATAGCTTTTTCAGTATCTCTTCTGGTACCTGAGTTCATCTGGCTGATGTTGCAATTCCGCAAGTCGTTCTCTTTAAATTGCTTCTCCACTTATTCCTGCCCCTTTTCCCACTTTTGATAAATAGTCTTTCCTTTCCTTTCCTTTCCTTTCCTTTCCTTTCCTTTCCTTTCCTTTCCTTTCCTTTCCTTTCCTTTCCTTTCCTTTCCTTTCCTTTCCTTTCCTTTCCTTTCCTTTCCTTTCCTTTCCTTTCCTTTCCTTTCCTTTCCTTTCCTTTCCTTTCCTTTCCTTTCCTTTCCTTTCCAGCTCTCCAGGAGCCCCCTCATTCTTCCTAAATCAAAACTATAATAATTCCAAGATTTCATTTTTTTAACTTGTTTGCTGTAGACTAGATTTACCCAGGTTACAACTAATACATCTAGTCAGCGAGTCAGCGTGATAATATTACATTCTGATCTGCAGCTTCTGATTAACTTTGATCATGGTATGTATTGTTTAGAGGTTAAGGAGTGAAATAGCAAACACTTCAGGCTTTTGCACCATCTTGATTGCTATTCACATCACCTGGTAAGCAAGGAACAGTGTGTAATAGAAAATTATTTAAGAACTCAACTTTACTGCTTTGTTTTTCCATTGCTGGCAATAGCATATTGTCTGTCAGGTTTTATTCTCAACCTGCTGTGCTATCCCTTTGTATTTGTTCTTGCTAATGCACCCTTCTTGTTCCTACTTTTTTTTTTTTTTTTTTTTTTCAGTAATCTTTCTTGATTTGGGGTGGGGATGGAGGGGTTTGGTGTCATTGATGAGTACATGCAGCCACACACTGCTCTCTGGGAATTCTTTTCTTTGCATGAGGATGGACTGTTTTAGAAACCTTTTTATAAACTTTCAACTCACCTGAACTTTTCTTTGCCATAGAATCCCTTCCCTATGATCTTATGTACCAACTCCTTAAGTTTATTTAAGTTTGCTTTTTTGAAGCCCACTGTTATTCTGCCTCTTTCATCCCTTTCTTTCCTTTCAGTCATGAACTCTGTTGTTTCACTGTAACTCTCATTCTGACTAACTGCCATCTTCAGATTTTCAACTTGTTTCTCTCTACTAATTACGCTAAAATCTGAAATAGTAGCCTGTACATAAAAATGAAGTCCCCACATGCTCTTCTTGGTCGATGATCTGTTTTAGACCACCATGGCACTTCACCCCTTTAATTTACACACTGAAAAAGCTATACAGGTCGTCAGATTCTAAAACAATTATATGCAATATTGACATATATTTTACTATTTAGTATTTTACTATTCTTTCCCCTTGTCCATTCTGTGTGTCCTTGTTCCCTCCAATACTTTTCAATATCATTTTGTGTACTACAGGTCTAGATTTTTCCCTTTATTCCCCATGCTTTCAGCACTAGCTTTGACTCCCAAAGCTACATATAAACTGTCCCCATCCCAGACTCAGACCAAAACATGTCCCGGTTATCATCAGAGGGATAAGCAGGTATATGAATAGGAATGTGAAGTACAGCATATTGCAATATGTCCCTTGTTCTGGATAAAAATAAACAAACAAACCCAAACAAACAATGACGGATTATTGTTGACATTTCAAAATACACCATCCTTGCAATTTTACATGCAGCTTAAGATGTTCAGTAATATTAGCTATCTCTCCTCATGTGTTTGATGACATATAGCAATTCCCTACATTGCCTTTATGCAGGTTTCAGTCTCTCATATTATCTTTTATTTAAATAAACTAATTTTGAGGATTTTGTATTTTCAACAATGATCTTTGTGTTACATCCCATCTGTGTCTTGCAGTTTACTTTCATGGAGAACAGTTACTTTGCTAATGTCTGTGGATCTATATCCTCCTCTCAGGAGCCACCTACCCACCTGCTCTTTTTAGCTTTTAATCTTCAAGTCCTTTCAGTTCCCTGCATCAGGAAATATAAAATTAGGAGAGACATTGAAGGGACATCCTCCTCAACATACATAGGGACATCCTCCTCAACATACATAACTATTCTTTATCTCTGCCCCCCTCTCACCCCCACAAAAAAAAAAAAAAAAAGATAAAAAAAAATAATAGCAACTCTAGTCTATGTGCAGTTGATTATTCTTGCCTATCACTCAGAACCTCAGTTTTGTTTGTGTAACATAATTTATTTTATTCTGTCTCATTTTTCCAAGTTGTCAAGATCATTTTCAATTTTAATCTTGGTCATTAGCATGCCTGCAGAGCCAACAGATTTATGTCATCTTCAAAAACCACAGCATGTTAATGATGGCACCAAGTAATAATACCAAATGCGGGTCATCCTACTGGACATAACCTTTCATTTTCATAACAAGACACTGTCAACCACTCTGTGGTTATACAAACACTGGTGGATTTGCCGTATTTAGCAGTTTTTTTCTAGACCCATTTTCCTAGCTTGTTTGAAAAAAAAAAACAAACACACAGTATCTGAGCTTTATGAGATATGTTCCTACGTATGAGATATGAACACAAATGAGCATATATTTGCAGAGATTCTAATTTTGAGTCTGAGTTGAGCTCAGGCTCAACTGTGCCCAGTCAAGCTTTCCAAATTATGTCTCTTCGATAATGGAAACTCAAATTGTCCAGTATACCAAGCTCTTAATTTCATAATGGCAAATGAGTTCTATCAGCATAAAACACAGTATCTATTTCAGTACCTGTCTAAAACTAGCGTCTATTTCATCTGTGTGAAGCCAACATCAGATCAGGTAAAGAATACCTATTAGTAAATCATATCCTAAAGATGATCACTCTGCCAATTAACCTTGATTTATGGGATGTGAGTTTCAACCTGGCATTCCCACAGCTTTAAGACTCCTAAAGGTCAACATGTATTTTAAAATAGTTATTTATAAAATTTGTTTTGAGAAAAAATATTAAAAAAAAAAAAAGAAAAACTCTAAACAGGATGCAACATGTGTATGTGTCGGATTGCATTTAAGCAAGTATGAGAGAGAAAAATCATTTATCTACACATTTTCTCTCACTGTAATATCAAGGATTGAAACAACCATATATTTATCACTGAAAAATTGTTAACTTACTTCCTTTTGAGCTGTAGTTTACATTTGTTGTTTAGAAACAGATTTCCTAAAATTTTAATCCTTTGCAAATCATATACAGTATTCACAAAGATATGAGTCTCAAAAATGCTTGTGAAAGCAATCTGATATATAAAAGAAATAATGCAGAAAACCTTAAAAGCAAAATTTAGAACTGGTTGAAAAGTTCACAAGGAGACAAATTTGTCAGAATCATGAGCCAATGTTGATTCACGAAATATTTTCTAGTTTCTTGGTCTGGGCTTCTATGCAATTATTCATAGGAATCATC